>NC_134399.1:4495219-4811891 GCF_050003625.1 Haematobia irritans
AAAATGTTTATTCACGCACGCTTACGCACGATATGTGTGGTAGTCATTCACACTTGAGCACATTCACGAAATGAAAACCCGTACTCACGGACGCTCACGCACGAACTACTTTTAAAGACTCACGCTCACGCACGATTCACGACAATTCACGCGACTCACGACATTTTCCAACCGGGAATGAGCAAAGGTAACAAAGTTCATGAATAGACTATAGTCCGACAGCTAAATTAATTTCAGTTAACATATGAGTAAGAATTAAATCTTGATTTTTTTTCCGTGAGCGTGATTTTTCAGAAATTTTACTCACGCACATTCACGAACCGATTTTATTTTTCACACACGACATATTTGTTTCAGTCCCATTCAGGCACATTCACGAGAGTTGCTTCAGATTTTATTCACGACTCACGTGATTCACGCGTGTCACGACAATTTCGTGTCACGTGCACACCTCTTGTATACGAGAAAGAGATGCCACGTGAGGAAGATTTTTGGGGAATAGAAGATAGTCAAATAGAAAATTTCCAATTTAAGAATTGTATTTTATTTTTTTATTTTATAATTTGAAAATTTCAGCATATTATATTTAATTTTTAATATTTTTAAATTTAAGAAATTTTATTTTATTTATTTGTTTATTGATAATTAATATAAGCTTGTGTACAAAAGAATACAAAGATTTTTACATATTTAAAGAGATTAGTCTTAGCGACTTTACATCTTGAGTTTGATATTACAAGCAACATTTTATAAATGAAAGGAAAAAGCTCGTGAAGTAGATTTATTTGGGGATAGGAGATAATCCAATAAAATTAATTTAAATTAATTTAGAGAAAAATTCTAATTTAAATATTGTTTTAATGTAAGGATTTTATTTTTATACCCTCCATCATAGGATGGGGGTATATTAACTTTGTCATTCCGTTTGTAACACATCGAAATATTGCTCTAAGACCCCATAAAGTATATATATTCTGGGTCGTGGTGAAATTCTGAGTCGATCTAAGCATGTCCGTCCGTCCGTCCGTCTGTTGAAATCACGCTAACTTCCGAACGAAACAAGCTATCGACTTGAAACTTGGCACAAGTAGTTGTTATTGATGTAGGTCGGACGGTATTGAAAATGGGCCATATCGGTCCACTTTGACGTATAGCCCCCATATAAAGGGACCCTCAGATTTGGCTTGTGGAGCCTCTAACGGAAGCATATTTCATCCGATCCGGCTGAAATTTGGTATATGGTATTGGTATATGGTCTCTAACAACCATGCACAAATTGGTCCACATCGGTCCATAATTATATATAGCCCCCATATAAACCGATCCCCAGATTTGGCTTGCGGAGCCTCAAAGAGAAGAAAATTTCATCCGCTCCGGCTGAAATTTGGTACATGATGTTGGTATATGGTCTCTAACAACCATGCAAAAATTGGTCCATATCGGTCCATAATTATAAATAGCCCCCATATAAACCGATCCCCAGATTTGGCTTGTGGAGCCTCTAAGAGAAGCATATTTCATCCGATCCGGCTGAAATTTGGTACATGGTGTTGGTATAGGGTCTCTAACAATCATGCAAAAATTGGTCCACATCGGTCCATAATTATATATAGCCCCCATATAAACCGATCCCCAGATTTGGCTTGCGGAGCCCCAAGAGAAGCAAATTGCATCCGATCCGGCTGAAATTTGGTACATGATATTGGTATATGGTCTCTAACAACCATACACAAATTGGTCCTCATCGGTTTATAATTATGTATAGCCCCCATATAAACCGATCCCCAGATTTGGCTTGCGAAGTCTCCAAGAGAAGCAAATTTCATCCAATCCGGTTGTAATTTGGAACATGGTGTTAGTATATGATCTTTAACAACCGTGCCAGAATTGGTCCATATCGGTCCATAATTATATATAGCCCCCATATAAAACGTTCTCCAGATTTGACCTCCGGAGCCTCTTGGAGGAGCAAAATTCATCCGAACCGGTTCAAATTAGGAACGTGGTGTTAGTATATGGTCGCTAACAACCATACCAAAATTGGTCCAATCACACAAAAATTGGTCCATATCGGTTCATAATCATGGTTGCCACTAGAGCCAAAAATAATCTACCAAAATTTTATTTCTATAGAAATTTTGTCAAAATTTTATTTCTAGAGAAAATTTTGTTAAAATTTTATTCGGTTCATAATAAAATTTTCATCATTGTCAAAATTTTATTTCTATAGAAAATTTTGTTCAAATTTTATTTCTGTAGAAATATTTGTCAAAATTTTCTTTCTATAGAAAATTTTGTGAAAATTTTATTTCTATAGAAAATTTTGTTAAAATTGTATTTCTGTAGAAAATTTTGTCAAAATTGTATGTCTACTTTGTCAAACTGAATTATATACGTATTGGATCGATCTTTTTTGATTTAATATATACCACGTATGGACTCACATACAATTTAGAAGATGGTGTTAGGAGGTTTAAGATTCCTTGCCATCGGCAAGCGTTACCGCAACTTAAGTAATTCGATTCTGGATGGCAGTGTTTAGAAGAAGTTTCTACGCAATCCATGATGGAGGGTACATAAGCTTCGGCCTGGCCGAACTTACGGCCGTATATACTTGTTTATTTTACATTTTCGTTGGTAATTAAAAAAAATTTTAAATATGAGTTGTTTTTGTCAGGGTTTTCTTATTTTTGTACATAAAAAAAAAATTATCCTAGAATATTTCAGCTAGTTTTTCCCATTTATGACAACCCCGCCAATGAATAGAAATATTACACACATACCCTGAAATAAATATAAACTCTCATTTTAGCACGCAACTATATTGTTTTTATACACACTCACACACACATATACACTCGCAATAAAGTCGTTCTACTCTTTGCAAGCGCATTTTCACACAGTTGCCTTTGGAAAAACATGACTAGAAATGAAAATGAAAATTAAACCAGCCGCCATTGTGCCACGTCAAAGTGGCGCCGCCAGTTTTATAGTGCCAGCATGGCAATATGGCATTTGTGTTGGCTCTTGGCTGTTCCATGTTCATAGGAATCATTAAGGAAAAATTGTTGCTTTTTTCAATGTCTATAGTTGGTGTTGTTGTTGTTGCTGTTTGTGCTTTAGTGTTTTTCCTTTTGTTTTGTTATTCCTTGTGGTGCTTTATAATGATTCTGCCCTGAACTTACAATGGTGCTATAGTTTAACACGAACTTAAATGTGATTTTCTTTACTTTAAGCTATAAACGAGTAAAATAGTCTTGAATCCCCCCCACGAATGTGCAGTGAGGGGGTTCTTGGCTGGGGTGTAGCATAAATTCAAAAGACCATTTTAGGATGGTGGATAATTTGTGGATAAACGTGTGAGCACATTGGGTAGATGGGTAGGACTAAGAGAATTTTAAATTTTATTTAAAATTTATTTATTTATTTAAAAATAAATAAAACACAATTAATTAAATATATTATATAAAATTAACTTTTTATAAAAGGACAATTTACTGTACAATAGTGATATATTAATGGATAAAGGCTCTTTCAAATTTTAATTTGTGGACTCCAAAGGACCTCAAAATATAATGTTATACGTTGTAATTATAATTTGTCAAATTGAAATAATATTTTTAAAATTAAAACAAATGGTTCTCTTTGCAAGTTCTAGATTCTTAAGCATCTTAGAAATCGGTCTATAGTAAAAAGAAAAAAACTTAAAATATATAATTGTTATTGGGAAAGTTATATGAAATTTACTTTGATAAAAAAGCTTAAAAATAATATATTTATTTATTCGGAGTTTAAATGAAATTTATATTAATAAACCAAAAAATTACACTAAAATACATTGAACATTACATACATTAACAAAAAATAACAAAATATTTTCTAATTATCGGGCTCTATTAATATTATATGAAAATTATTTGGATAAACCAAACACTTAAAATTTTTTTTCATTAGATAGAAAAAGAAAAAATAATAATAATTTTATTGAAAGGCTATATGAAAACTATTTTAGTACAAAAATATTTTGAACACTTGGCACAGAAGAAAATCTCAATCTCAATCAATCTATTTCTTACTTAATCAATTAAAAAATTGCCTGATAAAATTAAATTTTTAGTTAATTTTAAAAAATAAAGGTAGTTAAGAAAATAATTGAACATTTTTACATTTTTAAATAAAATATTATTAACTTAAATTAATATTATAATTAAACGAAAATATATTTCAAATTAAAACTATTAATGAAAAATTTTTTAGGGAAGTAATTGGAACCTATATTTTTTGGCTCAAATTCATAAGAGAGTATAAACTTTTGCAAATATATAAACCCAATTTTTTGTTAATACTTAAGAAGTAAAAGTTCTATATAAAAGAGGCTATCACCCATGTTTCGATATCCACTTCCACTATTCACGTCAAATCCACGAACGTGAAAATTTGGTGTTCTTAATTCCACGTTCTTTTTTTAACTTTTCTGTAACCAGCTGGGCTGCACAAATCACCCAAAAATTCACTAAGGCGGAAATCAAAATAAGTAGAATAAATAGTGTTATTATAATTTATTATTTTTTTCTAATTAAAAATGACGCAGTTTTAATAAAACTCATGTATTAAATATAAAACATTTCAAATTGTTTACGAGAGTACTTTTTTTAACCGGAAATACACCCATCTTGGACATAATTCAACTTTCACCAAGACTTTTGCAAGTGAATTGATTTCCCGAAAATTCCGGTGAAAGTGGATTGTGGGACACGAAAATCGTGGAATTGATTCACATTCACCTGGAAGTGGATTTGGGAACATGGACATATATGAAAATTATTTTGATATAAAAAGTTAAAAATCATGTACTTTTTTTTGGAAGACTATATTTCGATAAAAATAAAAACAATTGTAAACAAGTAAATAAAGTCTAAAGTCGGGCGGGGCTGACTATATTATACCCTTCACCACTATATACACAAAAATTTGTGTTACCATCTCAACTACTTCAAATTTGCTGGGAGCTGTATAAAGGTTTGCGTTTCTAGACACAAATACTTTTAATGGAGACAATTTTTTGTATTTCTACAAAATCTGTAGAATTAAAATTTAAATCGGATAACGCCCTGGGATGAAACATAATGTTAGTAAAAAAATATGGGACATATGAAGCGAGAGAAATTTTAATGCAATTGTACAAAAGAGCATTTATGATTTATCAGGCGATACATATGTATTCGAGATATGGGAGAATTTTAGTAATATTTACAATTTTTGCTACTCATCAGTGGTGCTTTTACAAGGATATTGGTTAGATCTCGCCAAGATATGTGGTCAAGTGTGGGTTGTGATATATTATTTGGTCAAGTCGGGCGACTTGGAGCCTTATTTAAAACTCAACCGTTCTGTGGAAATTCTGACATTACAGTGTATAGGATATGACTAAGATATGGGGAACTTATCACAGAATTTTGTATAAAGTCAGGGAATTTTGGTCATATTTGTATAAACCGGAAAAACGAATATATGGAGGCTTTATCTAAACCTGAACCAAATTAGATCAAACTTGACACACTTAAATATCATGCTAAATATATTCTCCGTTGAAACTATCCAGTCAATTGGAGGAAAATCCCATTGAAAATGGGTCTAAAATATGAAAAAGTCTACCATATTTCCCCATTTCTGGTGTACGTATATATGAGAGCTATATATAATCTGAACCGATTTTGACTAAATATGACATGCATAGTTAGAATAATAATTCTGCAATCTCTGCAAAATTTCACGTAAATGGGAGTATAACTTTGGCTCCCGTGGTCATATGAGTGTAAATCGGGCGAAAGATATATATGGGAGCTATATCTAAATCTGAACCGATTTCAACCAAATTTGGCACACTTACCGATACTATTAAACGTACTCCTTGTGCAAAAGTCAGGGCAAAACTCTGGCTTTTGAGGCCATATAAGTCCAAATCGGACGAAAGATATATATGGGAGCTATATCTAAATCTGAACCGATTTTAACCAAATTTGGCACACATAACGAAACCGTTAAACCTACCTCTCGTGTAAAATTTTAAGCAAGTCAGGGCAAAACTCTGGCTTTTGAGGTCATATTAGTGCAAATCGGACGAAAGATATATATGGGAGCTATATCTAAATATGAACCGATTTCGATCAAATTTACCAAGCATTGGTAGATTGCCAACTCTACTCTTTGTGCAAAATTTCAAGAAAATCGGTAGTAAACTTTGGCCTCTGTTGCCATATGAGTCTAAATCGGACGAAAGATATATATGGGAGCTATATCTAAATCTGAACCGATTTGGATAATATTTTGTAAGTTTTTCGAGACTCATAAAATATTCAGATATACGGAATTCGAAGAACATCGGTTGATAAATACGCCAATTATAACCAGATCGGGGATAAATATATATAATAGCTATATCTAAATCTGGACCGATTTTTTCCAAAATCAATAGCGATCGTCTTTGTTCCCCAAAACGACTCTATGCCAAATTTGAGGACGATCGGAGTTAAACTGCGACCTGTACTTTGCGCACAAAAATACATGAACAGACAGACAGACGGACGGACGGACAGACAGACAGACGGACAGACAGACGGACATCGCTAAATCGACTCAGAATTTAATTCTAAGACGATCGGTATACTAAACGATGGGTCTCAGACTTTTCCTTCTTACTTACGTTACAAACTTATTATACCCTGTACCACAGTAGTGGTGAAGGGTATAAAAATGTTATTTGAATATTTTACACAGAACAAAATATCTCCAATATATTTCCAATAAAAAAGTAATCAATCAAAATTAATACAATTAATTTTTTTATCAATTTTGTAAATAAAGTCAATTAAAAAAAGATTAAAAACAATTAACATTTTATTAATATTCTTTAAAATTTTAATCAAATTTCTAGAAAACTTCGTCTATCATTATAATTGGAAAATTCATAAGAAGGTATAAACTCTTATAAAATTGCAAGAAAATTATTTCATTTAAAGCTAAAATAATTATAGATAAATAAATCATAATACAATAAATAATTAATAGGCCTAACAAAAAAAAAAATAATAGAGTTAGACGACCAAAATCAACTCGATTTTTAATTGAAAGGAAACATTTTTAAATTTAATTTAAGTCAAAATTCGGATCCAATTACGAAATTAATTGATCTAATTAATTTTTTAATTGAAAAAGTTGAATTTATTAAAATTTTAGTAACACTTTTTTCTATTTAATTAAATAATCTTTTTATTTAAATTAATTCTATGATTTATATTATCATACTCGAGATTGGAGCATTTTTAATTAAAAATTCTGATTCAATCACGAAAGTAATTGATCTAATTAATTTTTTACTTGCAAAAGTCATATTTATTAAAATCATACTAACACTTATTTTTAATTTAATTACATACTCTTTTTATTTAAATTGATTCTATGATTTATACTATCATTTTCCTGACGGAAGCTTTTTTAATTAAAAAAGTTAATTGGATCAATTAGTTTTGTGATTGAATCAGATTAATATTTTTTTTTTGTGTTAATGTTCCAAGTTCAAATAAATTTTAAATTTGTATATAATAAAAGATTAAAATGCAATTGTTTTGTATCTAAGATAAACGTATTTTCCCCCACAGTGTCTCCATAGGGCTACTAAACCTTAAACAATGTACCAACAGCGAGAAAAGTCTTGCTGGCGACCCCCCGTCGCATTTGTGTGCATGTTATAAAACGGCTGCAAAGAAAAGTTCAGAATAATTTTTTGCGTCTATAATTTGTTCTTTGGCCTTCAGTGAAAATGCTTTAAATCGTTATAAGTTTGTATATTTGCCAGCTGCCTGCATACAGGTGAAATCGGCAATCTTGGAATAAAAAAAATATAGTTTTCATTTTTAAGAAGAAAAAAAAATCAAATTGCAATTTTGACCATTATAATACTTGGCTATTTGACCTCAACATAGGAATACTATATAAAATATAAACATATACACTGAAAAAACAATGAACCCACTAGGAAGAAAAATTTCGGTTAATTTTAGAAAACTTTGAATATTTTTAGAAAATTTTAACTAAACAGTATTACAAACGCTGGCATCACGCCGATGTCATTAAAATAAGTAAATATTTTTCGACAAATTCCATGAACTAAAATAAATTTAAATTGGCTTTAGTGAAATAGAGAGTTCACTTTTTTTTTTGAGTGTAGGCTATTAGCATATCTACAGCTACACAGAAAAAAATATCACCAAAATATTTCCAATTAAAAAGTTAATTGAAGTTGAAAATTTTTTCAATTAATAAATTAATTGATACAATTAACTTTTTAATCATGATAGAAAATTAAGTTAATTAAGTCAATGATTGAACATTTTAAAATTTTTAATTAAAAAAATAATTGATACAATTAACTTTTTAATCAAATTCGGAAGACTAATTCAGTTAAAAAAAGTGCTGATTTTTTTTAATTTTTAATGAAAAATGTATTTCAACCAATCATTTGTTAATCCAAATAAAAACTTTAAGCCAATTCAGAAAGTAATTAAAAATAGTTACCTTTTTTAATTAATAAATTATTTGAGTTTTGCAATCAACATCAATTAAATTTTTAATTGAATCAATTAAAAAATTAATTGAAATTTGCTGAAAAAAATCAATTAATTTTTTAATCAAGAATTTTTTCTATGCCCAATTAAAACTGTGATTGATACTATCATTTTCGTGATTGAAGACATTTCAATTAAAAAGTTAATTGGATCAATTAATTTGGTGATTGAATCAGAAAAAAATTTTTTTGTGTGTAGAAGTTATTTTAGGGTTATATTTTTAGTTTGCAATTTTATTTATTTTTATTAATTTCATGGAAATTATTTTGGTTTAGTAACAGTGTCCCCTAGTAAAAAATAAGTTATTTCGCTTTAATAATTTTTTATAAACTATACTTAAATGAGCTAAAAAAAGAGGAAAGTTATAATCAAATGAAACTTTAAGTTTTACAAAATTCCTATTTTCTACAAATAGTTCAGATTTTTTTTAATTTTACAATTTTGCCACAAGTGCACCCAACTTGAACCTCGTATGGCGCTAAAGACAAACTGCAATCTGTTCCTTCAAACTAAAAAATTTCCTTTAACAAATGAAAAAATAAATTATGTCTAATAAATTTTCTTGAATTTGTCGAAAAAATATTTATTAAATATTATGATGTTTTATAATGCAGTTATGTTAAAATTTTCCAAATTTAAACCTCACTTTGGTAACGTTGTTTTTGTTTCGTTTTGTTTTTTTTTTTAATGTTAGAAAAATTTTGATAAAATAAAACAAAAATGATTTTTATTGAGTAATTTTTATTTACTTCCAAAGACTTTGTACTAGTGCATGTCATCTATATACGAGTAACATCGGTGCTTAAAGAAATATGCTTAAAGTTTTAGTCAACAAAAATTATTGTGCAACACATTCAAAATAACAAAAGGAAGTGAGAAATGTCTAAGCTTAAATGTAAAACTAAATGCAATTACTGCAATTGTACGAGTCCATAAAATTCACTCTCAGCTCTTATACTTTTTGGCGAAAGAACCTTGCCAAGAAATAAAGAGAAAAATGAAAGTTCGGAGATATACATCGTCAAAGTCCCACTTGTGCAGTGGAGCATGTCATTGAGGCAGTGGGGCGTATGAGTATCATTAATCATATAACACTCATACAACCCCAATGTCTTGGGTGGACAAACTCATATTCACACACACATTCGCACTCACAAGAGAATAGGAAATCGTTATGTTAGGATTATTATAAATGTGGGCGTGAGTTAGATACCATCGTTTATTTAATTTCGTTTATGGATGTGTGTGTTTGTTTTTTCTAAGAAATTATGGAGGTTTAAACGTACTAGCGAATTTCCATTTAACATTAGCATTTTGATGAATTGACAAACTTGGAATGACCTTCAGAAGGATGAAATATCACAACTAATTTATAACAAAAAATAACTAAAATTTGCTACAATTAAATAGTAAAAAAATTTTGTTAATAAAGGTGTAAATTAAAATAAATTATTATTAAGCCACTGTAGCTATTCATATTATAGTTTTTAAAATTGTAATAAATAAAATATAAAATAGACTATTTTTTTATTAAATAAAATAGTTTGTTTTAATTGGATTAAATTATTTTGTTTTTTTAATTTTAATTGGTAAAATTTTCTAAGGACCCCACTCACACAGGAAAAAATATTTTTTTTTATTAAATAAAATAGTTTGTTTTAATTGTATTAAATTATTATACCCTCCACCATAGGATGGGGGTATATTAACTTTGTCATTCCGTTTGTAACACATCGAAATATTGCTCTAAGACCCCATAAAGTATATATATTCTGGGTCGTGGTGAAATTCTGAGTCGATCTGAGCATGTCCGTCCGTCCGTCTGTTGAAATCACGCTAACTTCCGAACGAAACAAGCTATCGACTTGAAACTTGGCACAAGTAGTTGTTATTGATGTAGGTCGGATGGTATTGCAAATGGGCCATATCGGTCCACTTTTACGTATAGCCCCCATATAAACGGACCCCCAGATTTGGCTTGTGATTGCTCTAAGACAAGCAAATTTCATCCGATCAGGCTGAAATTTGGTACATGGTGTTATAATATGGTCTCTAACAACCATGCAAAAATTGGTTCACATTGGTCTATAATTATATATAGCCCCCATATAAACCGATCCCCCGATTTGGCTTGCGGAGCCTCTAAGAGATGCAAATTTCATCCGATCCGGCTGAAATTTGGCACATGGTGTTGGTATATCTTCTCTAATGACCATGCAAAAATTGGTCCACATCGACCCATAATTATATATGGCCCACATATAAGCCGATCCCTAGATTTGAACTCCGGAGCCTTTTAGAGGTGCAAAATTCATCCGATCCGGTTGAAATTTGGTACATGGTGTTGGTATAGGGTCTCTAACAACCATGCAAGAATTGGTCCATATCGGTCCTTAATTATATATAGCCCCCATATAAATCGATCCCCAGATTTGTCCTCCGGAGCCTCTTGGAGGAGTAAAATTCATCCGATCCGGTTGAATTTTGGAACATGGTGTTAGAATGTGGTCTCTAACAAACACGCAAGAATTGGTCCATATCGGTCCATAATTATATATAGCCCCCATATAAACCGTTCCCCAGATTTGATCTCCGGAGCCTCCTGGAGGAGCAAAATTCATCCGATCCGGTTGAAATTTGCAACGTGGTGTTAGTATAAGGCCGCTAATAACCATGCCAAAATTGGTCCATATCGGTCTATAGTTATATATAGCCGATCCCCAATCACACAAAAATTGGTCCATATCGGTTCATAATCATGGTTGCCACTCGAGCCAAAAATAATCTACAAAAATTTTATTTTTATAGAAAACATTGTCAAAATGTTATTTCTATAGAAAATTTTGTCAAAATTTTATTTCTATCGAATATTTTGACAAAATTTTTTTTCTATAGAAAATTTTGTCAACATCTTATTTCTATAGAAAATTTTTTCCAAATTTTATTTCTATAGAAAATTTTGTCAAAATTTTACTTCTATAGAAAATGTTGTCAAAATTTTATTTTGTCAAAATTTTATTTCTATAGAAACTTTAAACTTAATTATATACGTATTTAATCGGCCCTTTTGTAGTTTAATATATACCCCGTATGGACTATGTGGTATATATTACGTTGTTAGGAAGTTTTATGATACCTTGCCATCGGCTTCAGTAGACGTTTCTACGCAATCCATGGTGGAGGGTACATAAGCTTCGGCCTGGCCGAACTTACTGCCGTAAGTTAATTTTAAAATTTTCTAAAATTTTCTAAGGACCCCACTTACACAGGAAAAAATATTACCAAAAATTTTCAAATTAAAATTTTACTCTATTTTTAAAAAAATATTAAAAAAAAACATTTCTAGGTACCTTCACACAGAAAAATATATTACCAAAAATTTTCAAATTAAAATTTTAAATGGTTTTTAAAAAAATATGCAACTAAAAATTCAAATGGTTCAAATAAATTTTTAATTGAAACAAAAATCAATCACAAAAATTAATTGTATCAATTAATTTTTGAACAAATTTTTTAATTGATTTTTGGTGATTGATGCTATCGTTTATGTGATTGAAGATATTTCAATTAAACATTAATTAGATCAATTCAGTTAGTTATTGAAGCCAAAAAAATATTTTTTTCATGTTTTAATTTCCCGTAAACTCATTACAGGTATCTTTTTCAAACACACATTAGACTTTTCGTCTCCATGAAATAATAAACGATACCATTAAGACATACCCACCCACACATATTTTGAATTTTAGTTCCTGAAAATTCTAATCTATCTCATTAGTAATGAATATGAGCTAAAACGACCTAGAGTTATCACGACGGGAGCTTTCTGTGAAGGTTGTCGCGTTGTGGCAACGTCACTTTTTTCTTATCAATCACAATTCGCATTAATCAATTTTACTATCTGGTATTAACTAATGTTTGTTGTTTATTTGTATATATGATAATTTTTGCAAAATAATTAAAATTATCATGTTTTAAAAATAGCAACGAATCATTTTCCCAAAAGGGGGTGGGCTTTAAATCACACACATGGTGTTTTAAAGTATCCGATAAGATTCACTCCATGGGCCAATAATACGATTTGCCCATTATTTACGTGGATTTTTGGTATATTTTGTTGTTGCAAAATGATAAAAACCAATAAAAGTGTTTGATAATTGAAAGGAATTTTTCTAGAGATATTCAATCAGATAGGAAAGGTGCTTGACAAACAATCGATGATTTAGAGACCCATTTTGTTTTGAACGCCAAGTGGCAAAAGACTGGTTAGATTATTTTGCATGTGATCACAGAAAATATAGAACAAAAAAAAAATAAAGAAGGAAGGTCTGAGACCAGTGCTGAGAAGATCATTTCAAGGTTATCAGTATATAATCTGGAATGTAGGGCCAACAAGCCTGGTTAGTCTATTTAGCTGTTAGCTCCTACAGTTCCCTAGTATGTTCATAGGGCTAAGCACCCATATTATGTTAAAATTGATCTACTCAGCAGGGTTGCCATAATGAATTGTTATTTTGGACCAACATTTTTCCAAAATTCGTACCAGCGGAACATTTTTCCAAATTAAATTAGTATCATTTAAAAGTTAAAATTTTTCCAAACTTTTACGTCGATAGAAAATGTTATCAAATTTTTATTTCTATTCAAAATTTTTATTTCTATTTATTTTTATAGAAAATTTTGTTAAAATTTACTTCTATATAAAATTTTGTCAAAATTTTATATCTATAGAAAATTTTATCAAAATTTTATATCTCTAGAAAATTTTATCAAAATTTTATATCTCTAGAAAATTTTCTAGAAAATTTATTTCTATAGAAAATTTTGTCAAAATTTTATTTCTATAGAAAATTTTTTCAAAATTTTATTTCTATAGAAAATTTTTTCAAAATTTTATTTCTATAGAAAATTTTGCCAAAATTTTATTTCTATAGAAAATTTTGCCAAAATTTTATTTCTATAGAATAGTTTGTCAAAATTTTATTTCTATAGAAAATTTTGTCTAAATTTTATTTCTATAGAAAAGTTTTATTTCTATTGAAATTTTTGTCACAATTTTTATTACTATTTATTTCTATAGAAAATTTTCTCAAAATTTTATTTCTATAGA
The DNA here is from genome assembly GCF_050003625.1 of Haematobia irritans. Taxonomy (NCBI): domain Eukaryota; kingdom Metazoa; phylum Arthropoda; class Insecta; order Diptera; family Muscidae; genus Haematobia; species Haematobia irritans. The sequence continues at coordinate 4,508,954 of NC_134399.1, forward strand.
CAATTTTGTCAAAATTTTGCGTCTATAGCAAATTTTGTCAAAAATTATATTTCTATAGCAAATTTTTCCAAAATTGCATTCCTATTAAAAAGTATACCAAAATTTTATTTCTATAGAAAATTTTATCAAAATTGTATTTCTATAGCAAATAGCAAATTTTGCCAAAATTTTATTCCTATAATAAATTTTACCAAAATTTTATTTCTATTAAAAATTAGACCAAAATTTTATTTCTATAGAAAATGTTGTCAGAATTTTATTTCTAGAGAAAATGTTGTCAAAATTTTATTTCTATTCAAACTTTTTATTTCAATTTATTACTATAGAAAATCTTTTCAAACTATTATATCTATAGAAAAATTGTCAAACTTTTATTTCTATAAAAAACTTGACAAACTTTTATTTTTAAGAAAGGTATCTCAAAATTTTATTTCTATATATAATTTTTACCAAATTTTGTGTCTATACAAATTTTTTTTAAAATTTACATCTGTACAAAATTTTATTTCTATAGAAAATTTTTTCAATATTTTATTTCTATAGAAAATGTTGTCAAAATTTTATTTCTATAGAAAATTTTGTCAACATTTTATTTCTGTAGAAAATTTTGTCAAAACTTTATTTCTATAGAAAATTTTGTCAAAATTTTATTTCTGTAGAAAATTTTGTCAAAATTTTATTTCTATAGAAAATTTTGTCAAAATTTTATTTCTATAGAAATTGTTGTCAAAATTTTATTTCTATAGAAATTGTTGTCAAAATTTTATTTTTATAGAAATTTTTGTCACAATTTTTATTACTATTTATTTCTATAGAAAATTTTGTCAAAATTTTATTTCTATAGACAATTTTATCAAAATTTTATTTCTATAGAAAATGTTGTCAAAATTTTATTTCTATAGCAAATTTTGTCAAAATTTTATTTCTATAGAAAATTTGGTCAAAATTTTATTTCTATAGAAAATTTTGTCAAAATGTTATTTCTATTGAAAACTTTGTCAAAATTTTATTTCTATAAAAAATTTTGTCAAATTTTTATTTTTTCAAAATTTTATTCCTTTAGAAATTTTTGTCAAAATTTTATTTCTGTAGCGAATTTTTATTCCTATTAAAAATTTGCCAAAATTTTATTTCTATAGAAAATGTTGTCAGAATTTTATTTCCAGAGAAAATGTTGTCAAAATTTTATTTCTATATACAATGTTTACAAAATTTTGTGTCTATACCAAATTTTTTTAAAGTTTTTTTCTGTACAAAATTTTATTTCTATAGAAAAATTTTTCAATATTTTATTTCTTTAGAAAATTGTGTCAAAATTTTATTTCTATAGAAAATTTTGAAAAAATTACCAATTTGAAGGAAATGGACCGAAATCAACCTAATTCCATTTGGTCCGACCATGACGAAATTTAAAAATAAATAATTTTTTGGACCAATATTTGTCCGATCGGACCAAAATGGCAACCCTGCAGTTCAGCGATCTCGTTGAGATATTTGCGCCATCCTATGGACATTTTCTATTTTATTTCTATAGAAAATGTCAAAATTTTATTTAATTGGAAATTTGGTCATAATTTTATTTCTATAGAGGGTTTTGTCAAAATTTGATTTCTATTTGGACGAAAATGGACCAAAATCAACCAAATTCTATTTGGTCCGACCACGATGAAATTTAAAAATTAATAATTTTTTTGGACCAATTTTGGTCCGATCGGACCAAAATGGCAACCCTGCAGTTCAGCCATCTCGTTGAGATATTTGCGCCATTCTATGGACATTTTCGATTTTGTTTCTATAGAAAATTTTGTCAAAATATTATTTCTATTGGAAATTTGGTCATAATTTTATTTCTATAGAGGATTTTGTCAAAATTTGATTTCTATAGAAAATTTTGTCAAAGTTTCTTTAGAAAATTGTGTCAAAATTTTATTTCTATAAACAATTTTGAAAAAAATTACCGATTTGACGAAAATGGACCAAAATCAACCAAATTCCATTTGGTCCGACCATCACCAAATTTAAAAATTAATAATTATTTGGACCAATCTTGGTCCGATCGGACCAAAATGGCAACCCTGCTATTTAGCTAACTTATTGAGATATTTGCGCCAAGCTATGGGCATTTTCGAGTTGAGGAACACAGAGACCCAATTTGGTTTAATCTGCAGGGTGGTTACCATTTCCAAACCGTTGAGCGAATATTTCCGGTAACAGTCCATTTTATTATTTACAATATTATAAAAACACTTTGATCTATTGCAAATAAAGTTATTCGTGATGGATTGCTGGAAAATCAGAAGCTTCCTAAGACGATTTAGCACAAGTTTGGTATTATTTGATTATGAAATTGTTTTTCCTTTCCTCTCGATGTTATATCATTGAATTTTTGCTTTACTCATATCCACATTGAAATTTTTGGATATTTTGAATATTTTTTAGCACATCATTATCTACGATTTTTTTCTCTACATTAATTTTACTACTTCTAAGACCTCACATGATAAGGTTTACGAGTTTGCTTTTGCCATGCGATCGGTGGCAACTGTCACATTTGGTGGCGATATCTAAATATTGATAGGTTGTCGTCGCATTTTTCTGTTTATATCTGGTTTTTTTTATTAATCTTTTAATTGAATAATTTTGTAGCATCTATTCACACCTTTATTTATGAATACCATTAGGCTACGACTGCGCAGTAAACGACCAAATCAATGGTTTTGTTGTTGTCTTCCTTAGATTTTGTTGTTGTGTTTAGAATGAGTTCGCCCATTTATGGGCACACAAACAACTTGCCTACAAGTTTTTTGAAGATTTTTTTTTAATTTTCTTTTTTTTGTATGGATCAAACAATAGAGCCAAGAGGGGAATAATATTTGGATTTAATTTTGTATAGACAAAGATAGATTTGTTTGAAAAAAAAAGCGGAAGTATAAATTATAAGCAAAAATCTTAATTTTATCAAAACAAAATATACTGGTTGGAATTGGTTAGACAAATGGAATTCTTGGAAGATATAACCACAGATAGAAGACAATAGACTGTCCACCGCATATTACCTTCAGTGGCGTTAATTGTAAATTTACATTTAAACAAATAATCAATAATCACATATCCCTGTCATGGCAACGAACAAATATTATTAAATTGTTTGGTGATCATTTATTTAAGAGCGGGGTGGGGAGGGGGAGAACAGGTTTCTGATTTTTCTCAAAACCAGTACCATATTTAAAACACTTCGAAAGTCTATAATAATTAATCTTAATCCTCGTTTTTGTAAAGTTTATGATTAGATGACAGATTTCTTGATTGACTGACATATTGGGAATATCCATTACATTACAATAATTACTTTGTTTGAGAAAAAACACAAAAACTTCAAAATTTAAATAAATTTATCATTTGTTTTCATTTATAACAGATTCATATGGAAATAAGTGAGAACCATGTTAAGTTACGTTCTAAGCAGAAAATTTTTAGTAATCATACTGATATGTATTACAGTAAGTAATTTTTTTTTTTTTAATTTTTGTGTGTTTTGTTTAAAATCAAAATAACAATAAATTTTAGAATCAGTTAAATTTTCTTCAAATTGGCTGCCTTTGGCACGAATTATGGCCTTCGCACGTCCCACAAACACGGTTGCCACTCGTGCTAAAAATAATCCAAAATTTGAAAAAATAATCCAAAATTCGAAGAAAATGTTACCACAAATCTACATTGAAAAAACAGTGAACCCACCAGGAAGAAAACTTTCGGTTAATTTTAGAAACTTTTGAATATTAGTAGAAAATTTTAACTAAACAGTATTACAAACGTTGGCATCACGCCGATGTCATAAAAATAAGTAAATATTTTTCGACAAATTCAAGAAAATTTATTAGACATAGTTGGAAGGAAAAACTTTGAGTTCAAAATTGCAAGAATGTCTTTAGTGACATACGAAGTTCATGATGGACGCATTTTTGGTAAAATTTACAAATTTAAAGAAATTCTGAACTATTTTGGGGAAGACACGAATTTTGTTAATCTTTATGCTTCATTTGAGTATATTTTTGTTTCCTCGGTTTTAGTTAATTTAACTAACGTACACAAAAAATTATTAGAGTAAAGGAAACTTTCTCCAAACATAATAATTCCATGAACTAAAATAAAGTTAAATTGGCTTTAGTGAAATAGAGAGTTCACTTTTTTTTGAATCAAATTTTTGTGGTCAGTTAATTTTTTTTCCAATGAATAAATGAATGATCCTTCCTAATAGCGACAATATTTTTGGGTTATAAATATCCTTTTAATTGTAAATGAGTCGAATTTTAAACGTTTTAACTTGCTTAATCACAATTTATTTCTGAAATAACACGAAAATTAAAATTTTCAAATAAATTGAATTTTGTCAAAATTTTAGGTTAGGTCCCAGCAAAAACTGGAGCACTATTTCAGCGAGATTGTAAGGGAGTACCAACTGCTTACAAAAGAACCGAATCATCGCGGATTTTTGTGGGCGATGTCCCGATATAGAGCAGCTTCTACATAGCGCTGATTTAATTGCTCATTTTAATAGGAATATTGCTCAGAAGTGATTTATAATCTTGAGTATATCATTTTTGGCGTGAAGGAAAACCGCACAACCTTTCATGCATCTATACTGCTTGAGTTGATTGCAATAACGTAAACGAATGATCATAAACTAGGTGATTACTCTTTTACGTTATTGCCACCGATTCATGCAGTGTGGATGCACTGCCTACTTTATTGTATACCAAAAAGCGCAACTAAACTCTTACTGCTAAAGTATTTTTTGCTGGGGAGGCAGCCCGATGTATCAGGTTCACTTAGACCATTCAATCCACTGTGATACCACAGTGGTGAACTTATCTCTTATCACTGAGTGTTGCCCGATTCCATGTTGAGCTCAATGACAAGGGATCTCCTTTTGATAGCCGAGTCCGAACGGCGTTCCACATTGCAGTTAAACCACTTAGAGAAGATTTGAAACACTCGCAAATGTCAACAACATTACTGAGGTGGGACAATCCACTTTTTGGTGTTCGACCGAAGCAGAATTTTTGTCAAAATTTTATTTCTATAGAAAATTTTTGTCAAAATTTTATTTCTATAGAAAATTTTGTCAATATTTTATTTCTATAATTCTTTTTCAAAATTTTATTTCTATAGAAAATTTTGTCAAAACTTCCTATAGAATTCCTATAGAAATTTTTTTCAAAATTGTATTACTATAGAAATTTTTTTTTTCAAAATTGTATTTCTATAGAAAATTTTGTCAAAATTTTATTTCTATAGAAATTTTACCAAAATTTTATTTCTAAAGAAAATTTTTGTCAGAATTGTATTTCTATAAAGAATTTTGTCAAAATTTTATTTCTATAGAAAATTTTGTCAAAATTTTATTTTTATAGAAAATTTTGTCAAAATTTTATTTCTATAGAAAATTTTGTCAAAATTTTATTTCTATAGAAAATTTTGTCAAAATTTTATTTCTATAGAAGATTTTGTCAAAATTTTATTCCTATAGAAAATTTTATTAAAATTTTATTTCTATAGAAAATTTTGTCAAAATTTTATTTCTATAAAAAAATTTTGTCAAAATTTTATTTCTATAAAAAATTTTGTCAAAATTTTATTTCTATAGAAAATTTTGTCAAAATTTTATTTCTATAGAAATTTTGTCAAAATTTTATTTCTATAGAAAATTTTACCAAAACTTTATTTTTATAGAAAATTTTACCAAAACTTTATTTCTATAGAAAATTTGGCAAAATTTTATTTCTATAGAAAATTTTGTCAAAATTTTATTTCTATTGAAGATTTTCTAAAAATTTTATTTCTATTGAAAATTTTCTAAAAATTTTGTTTCTATAGAAAATTTTCTAAAAATTTTATTTCTATAGAAAATTTTGTTAAAATTTTATTTCTATCAAAAATTTTATTTCTATAGAAAATTTTCTAAAAATTTTATTTCTAGAAAATTTTGTCAAAATTTTATTTCTATAGAAAATTTTCTAAAAATTTTATTTCTAGAAAAAATTTTCATTTGTTTTGTTTTGTTATTGTTGGTTTTGTTCTTTAAGCATTGTTGTTATTTTTTTTATTTCAGCTTAAAACCATACATTGACTAAACTACAAGAGTAGCTTAACCAACAGAGGAAAAGAATGTTTGTCAAATTTATTTGGGCAAAGCCCTATAGACTGCAAGGTGGTTGGATGGACGCACGTTTCGGAATTACCACATTCCTCATCAGCATCCTCTACTTGCAGCAAAACTATCAACCAATTATCAGAATAAATTCAGGCAGTTTATTAAACCCAACAAAACCACACTTGAACCCTCCGAAAAAAGGTTTTACATTGATAGCCGGCTTATGCCGAAATAAATTCGAAACAAACATATCTCTTTTCCTATGCCACTGTCAAATCATCGATTTGAATTCACATGGCTGGGTTTATTTTGAGCGTGCCTCCTCTTCTTTTTCCATTTGTTTTGTTTTGTTATTGTTGGTTTTGTTCTTTAAGCATTGTTGTTATTTTTTTTATTTCAGCTTAAAACCATACATTGACTAAACTACAAGAGTAGCTTAACCAACAGAGGAAAAGAATGTTTGTCAAATTTATTTGGGCAAAGCCCTATAGACTGCAAGATGGTTGGATGGACGCACGTTTCGGAATTACCACATTCCTCATCAGCATCCTCTACTTGCAGCAAAACTATCAACCAATTATCAGAATAAATTCAGGCAGTTTATTAAACCCAACAAAACCACACTTGAACCCTCCGAAAAAAGGTTTTACATTGATAGCCGGCTTATGCCGAAATAAATTCGAAACAAACATATCTCTTTTCCTATGCCACTGTCAAATCATCGATTTGAATTCACATGGCTGGGTTTATTTTGAGCGTGCCTCCTCTTCTTTTTCCATTTGTTTTGTTTTGTTATTGTTGGTTTTGTTCTTTAAGCATTGTTGTTATTTTTTTTATTTCAGCTTAAAACCATACATTGACTAAACTACAAGAGTAGCTTAACCAACAGAGAAAAAATTTTGTCAAAATTTTATTTTTATTGAAAATTTTCTAAAAATTTTATTTCTATAGAAAATTTTCTAAAAATTTTATTTCTATAGTAAATTTTCTAAAAATTTTATTTCTATAGAAAATTTTCTAAAAATTTTATTTCTATAGAAAATTTTTTCAAAATTTTATTTCTATAGAAAATTTTCTAAAAATTTTATTTCTATAAAAAATTTTGTAAAAATTTTATTTTTATTGAAAATTTTCTAAAAATTTTATTTCTATTGAAAATTTTCTAAAAATTTTGTTTCTATAGAAAATTTTCTAAAAATTTTATTTCTATAGAAAATTTTGTTAAAATTTTATTTCTATAGAAAATTTTGTTAAAATTTTATTTCTATAGAAAATTTTGTCAAAATTTTATTTCTATCAAAAATTTTATTTCTAGAAAATTTTGTCAAAATTTTATTTCTATAGAAAATTTTCTAAAAATTGTATTTCTAGAAAATTTTGTCAAAATTTTATTTCTATAGAAAATTTTCTAAAAATTTTATTTCTATAAAAAATTTTGTCAAAATTTTATTTTTATTGAAAATTTTCTAAAAATTTTATTTCTATAGAAAATTTTCTAAAAATTTTATTTCTATAGAAAATTTTCTAAAAATTTTATTTCTATAGAAAATTTTCTAAAAATTTTATTTCTATAGAAAATTTTTTCAAAATTTTATTTCTATAGAAAATTTTGTCAAAATTTTATTTCTATAGAAAATTTTGTCAAAATTTTATTTCTATAGAAAATTTTGTCAAAATTTTATTTCTATAGAAAATTTTGTCAAAATATTATTTCTATAGAAAATTTTGCAAAATTTTATTACTATAGAAAATTTTGTCAAAATTTTATTTCTATAGAAAATTTTGCAAAATTTTATTACTATAGAAAATTTTTTCAAAATTTTATTTCTATAGAAAATTTTGTCAACATTTTATTTCTATAGAAAATTTTGTCAACATTTTATTTGTATTGAAAATTTTGTCAAAAATGTATTTCTATAAATTTTTTTTAATTTTATTTCTATAGAAAATTTTAGTTCTATGGAAAATTTTATAAAAACTTTAGTTTATAATAAATCTTATCAAAAATTTAGTTTTCAATAAAATTTGCCAAAATTTTTTTCCAACATCTTATTTCTATCAAAAATTTTGTCAACATTTTATTTCTATAGAAAATTTTATCAAAATTTTAGTTCTATGGATATTTTATCAAAATTTTAGTTTTCTAGAAAATTTTGGCAAAATTTTAGTTTTCTAGAAAAATTTTGTTAAAATGTTAGTTTTCGAGAAAATTTTGTCAAAATTTTATTTCTATAGGAAATTTTATCAAAATTTTAGTTTTCTAGAAAATTTTCTCAAAATTTTATTTCTATAGGAAATTTTGTCAAAATTGTATTACAAGATAAATTTAATATTAAATAAAATTCGAACTTCCTATTGACGGTGTCTCTATTTTGCTTTCTTAAAGTAAATTTCATTTATTGCTTCCTATTCATTATTTTTAAATACATTTTTTAATGTGCCAGTCATATATCTAAGAAATTAAATAATGTACTACTTTTAAACAGAATAAGTAAAATGCAAAATTATATAATTTCCCACCAGATTATTAGTCATATTTCCTCAGAAGTATCTGACAAATATATTTCTTAACATTTGACATATTCAAAAAAAAAAATAAATAAAAAAAATTCACGTCGTATACTTCATTTAAGTCCATCTTTTTCGTAAGCTTTGTTGGGTGATTCATGCAACGAAAACACTCTTCTAGAGCTCCATAAAAGAAACAAAAACAAATAAAAAACTCACAAGAGGCCATTCATACAGACGAAAGGATACGAAACTAGGTCAATACATATATCCCTATTCGGGAGAATATTTATACATATATATATGTGTGTGCATTTGAACTTCACCAAATCCTTCTTAAGCAACTCAAAAAAGTTTTAGTATTTTTTGCCTCTTTTTCCCGCAAACTAGGTAGCTTATTTCCAATTTCTTTAAAAGAGCTCTAAAGCAACACCAATTCCCTTGCACAGCCGTAGTGAGAAGTGGTGAATGTGTTTAGATTACTTGTGAGTAGGTGGGTATATCAGGGTAACTAGTAGAATTGAGAATACCAACCAACCAACTTCAAAGTAATGTATAAATCGAGGGATAGTATATTCACTTGGTATTAGGCGCACATCATTGTGCAACAATCATATATGGAGCCTACAAATGGTCGAATGTACTTAAACATTGAGAAAAGAGAAAGAATACATACACTTTCATACAAACTAATAGACATTTTCATCGTCGTTTTCATCGTAGAGTGCAATACATTGTATTTCACATGATTGTGGTGTACTCACTGACACTCACATCATGCTTTAATGTCCCATTGTACGTATGAGCAATTTGGCACAGAGGGCAATTTGCCAGTATTGTGGTATGTATGTATGTTTGTGGTCTGAGTACTTTGCATACATTTTACACCTCCACAGCTGAGTGATCTAAGGGAAACAGGTTGAATGTGTATGCATGTGTTTGTGAGGAAATGCATTGTGATGAGAGATTTACTATGAGAGTAGCTAGTTCTCAGAGTGTAAGTAAGTAATTGCAAATATTAATGTTGGTCTTTCGTGGGACGTTGTGGAGGTGGGGTGGAGGCTGAGTATGTATGCAAAAAGCGACGTGTTTGTTTCATTTATTGATAATGTCTCTCTGCATTTGCCACTGTTACTGTTTTTGATTTTAATGGTCGCTTTGGATTGTGAATTTAGTAATGCCTGTATAAATGTATGACTCTTGACACAGTGTTACGGCGAGGTGAAAATAGGTACATGCGTATTGTATTAAATGTTTATTTGCAACAATAAAAGCAATGGCTTTTCAAATTAATTGTTGAGGCTAATGTTATTTAAAATTTTATATAATATTATATTTTTTCTTTATAAGAGTATTAAAACCGACTGATATACACATTATATTCTATTTAATGATAAAATCAGAAAATAATACAGAGAAGATTTTTTCTTAACTAAAAATTTCCTTTATTGCACAATTTTGCAATAATAAATACAATATTAGTTCAGTAAGGTGTAGTGGCATCCGGTTAGGTTAGCCTCCATAATTCATTGTGATATCGGAAGTGGTGCACTTCCCTCATATCGATGTTTTACATTAAGGACAAGGGGCCTCCTTTTTAGAGCAGAGCCCTAATAGCATTTCACATCGCGGTGACACAACTTGAAGAAGCCTTCAAACACTCAGAAATGTCAACGGCATTGGTGAGAGAAGATATTCCAACACTGAAAAACATTTTGATGTTGGTGGATTGAACCCCCGACCCTTCGTATGCAAGGCGAGCATGCTAACCATTGCACCACGGCAATTGCCTTCTTAACGGAAAGACTTTTGTTATCAAGCAGGGGCGCATAGACCACCGAATTTCTCGTGATCGCAGCGACATGGATGTTTTCAACCCCTTTCAAAAAGCATTGCCAAAAATTAGTTAATATGTTCTTTTGGGATCCGGAAGTTGTGCAAAATTGGCGCAGAAGCGATGAATTTAACATGAGCTTGTCGTAGGATGGATGTCCACAATTTCAACAGCCGTTGCACTAAATTTGCATCGCTTCTTTTGGTGTGATCGGAATTCAGTTTTTCTGATGTGAATTTAAAAAAATCTGATATTTTGCCATACAAATAATTTTTATAATTTCTTTACGATTTTAATGCATTCTAACGATTGTCTAAAATTTTCAAACATTTTCAAAAATTCTCAATTTTTCCAGAATGGATTTAGCATTTTTTTTCGAGAAACTTTAAATAAAGTGTACAATTTTATTAATTCTTACTCTGTTTTTAACCTATTTAGAACAAAAAATGTTAAAATTACCTATTAAAAATAAGAAAAGAAAGCGAATTATATAAAATTGAATTCAAAGAATTCAACATATTTCGGAAAACATCTTTGGAAGTGCTTTTAAAAGTGTGCCTTTAACAACTTCGACTTTTTTGCTTGGTTCCTAAAGAAAATTTCGAAGTTTGAAAGACAAAATTGGAGTTAAAAATTGCAAAAATGTCTTTAGATGGGCATATAGAATATGGTAAAATTAAAAAAAATTAAGTTATTTTGTAGGAGACACAAAGTTGGTAGATTTAATGCTTCATTTGTGTATAATTTTTGCCCATTTTTTAGTTCATTTAACAAACGTACACAAAAATTCAAGCCAAGAAAATTTTTTCAACCCATAATAATTCCATGAACTAAAATAGAATTAAATTGGCTTTTGTGGCATATAGGGTTCACGTTTTCTTTGAGTTTTGAGACTGAATAGAGACACTTCATCCATTTATATATTAGCAGAATCAAAGCACTGTGCTTTGTTTCATCAAGCATCATTCGTAATTTGGTCGCCTAGTGGTCGTGTATTCGTTTTTTGTTTTCTTTGCAATTTTTGCTGGTTCCAAGCAAAATAAAAACAACAACGCTGCCCCCTTTCTCTTACACTCTCTCGCTCTCACTTAACATTCTGCACAGAAAAGCGTTAAGAACTTTATTTACTTAATGGCTGTTGTTGTATTTATTGCTGTTGTTGTCGTACGTTTAATCATATCCCATAGAGTATTTTGTTGCCCGCCATAGTTGTTGTCGTCGTCGTCGCCTCGTCTTCATCAATATCTCGTAGAGGTAGATGATTGCTTGCCAGCTTGTGCTTCATCGTTCATTCGGTTTTTATTTCAAATGTGAACTTCGTTAAAAATTTCGCTTTCGGGTTTTGGCATTCTAACCGTACTCGTTGCTCTTGTTGTTGTTATTATTGTTGTTGCAATAATTTCATTTTTGCACATTTCGCGTCCGTAGTGTTGTTGCTACTGTTGCCGTTTGTTATATGTATGCGATTATTTGACTACCAGCCCCATAGACATCTCCTAGCGTGCCCCTCTGACCATAATGAATGTCGTTTAAATACCTCGGTCTACTGCACTGAACGATGGTTGTTTGGCCAATCAACGACGAGTATAACGTGATCGCTGGCAAATCGCAAACATTTGATGATGAGAGAATGTGCTAAAAATAGCCTAACTGCGCGGTGCCAGTGCTATATATTGTAGTTGCTGCTGAGTCTTGGCGGCATTCACGTTCACAGCAAACAAAAATGTTTTTGACGAGTCTCAGTGAACGAAAGAACGAACGAACGTTAGACCCACTTTTTGTCTTACGGCAGTTGTGGCGACAGTCACAATAGACGACATTCCCCATTGTAGGCAATAACGGCGGGCGTTTATGGATTTCTTTTCGTGCGGTGGGGGATCTTTAGGAACCTGTCCGTCGTAGTGCATGTTGGCATGCCCATCGGTTCGTAGGTTGGCTTAGTCGTTTGTTCAGTTCGACGCGTTGCCGTTTGTTTCGGCGTTTTGGCGGTGAGATGGACGAGAATATGTGTTAGTTGTGTCTCAAATAGTTTGTTGTGGGTTCGATTGGATGCGAGTGGTGGCGATGGCTGTGTGTTGGGGGATTGAATTCGCGTGCATTCGCTTAGGCGGGGGCTTTCGCTTGTCGTCCGTATTTATTTGTTTTGTTTTTATGCTGTCTATTGCTGATATGTGAACATATGCATGTGTATGAAGATGTGTTTGTTCCATAGTGCGGGTGGGGGTATTGGCTATATGTTCGATGTTGCGTTTGTTGTTGCTTCGCTTGCCTTTATATTTTTATTAATTTACAATTTTTGAATATTATACCAACCGGTTGAGGTTATTTGCAATTTCCATACCATTCTTCTTGACTTTTTTGTTGTGATTTGATTGTTGTTCTTTTCTCCCGTAGTTGTTGTGCTTTGCCCTCATCGTGGTTGATATATGAAATGAAAAACAAATGTTATACCTATTTGGAAGAATATTCAAGCTACCAAATATGTTTCTACTCTTTATGGTGGCCTGTGGTGGTAGGCAGCAGGCAGATGACAAGTTCGCATGTGTTTAACGTTTGCTGGCCCATTGGTTTATGAGGTTCTGCTCATCCGTCGCTCGAATCTGTGTAAGTATCTTCTACACACTGCGTATATTGAAAACGCCAACCATTGAACAGAAGTCGAATCGTCGTTCATTGCTGTCGACACTCCTTTCTGGTTTCCTCTGTTTTGGTAGCTGCGAAAATTGTTCTTCCCATGAATTGTTAGGGGGAGGAGGTACGCCGAGGGGAGAGGTATTTGGTTTTTTTGATGGTTTACTGTTCTCTTATATTGATACAATTGTGAGGGGTTGTTGTATTACTTATTGGCTTCAACAAATGAAGGGCCTGATTTTGGGATTTTGTTATAATCTCAGGTCATATCAATAGTAGTTGATATGACCGATTAACAGCCATACAAGAGGTGTCACATAATAGCGTATAAAATATCAATAAAATCGATTTCTGGGGTTGAACTCTTGAGGGTGGGAGCCACCGTGGTGCAATGGTTAGCATGCCCGCCTTGCATACACAAGGTCGTGGGTTCGATTCCTGCTTCGACCGAACACCAAAAAGTTTTTCAGCGGTGGATTATCCCACCTCAGTAATGCTGGTGACATTTCTGAGGGTTTCAAAGCTTCTCTAAGTGGTTTCACTGCAATGTGGAACGCCGTTCGGACTCGGCTATAAAAAGGACGTCCCTTGTCATTGAGCTTAACATGGAATCGGGCAGCACTCAGTGATAAGAGAGAAGTTCACCAATGTGGTAACACAATGGACTGAATAGTCTAAATGAGCCTGATACATCGGGCTGCCACCTAACCTAACCTAACTCTTGAGGGTCCTTTCGGTTAGGTTAGATATGGTGGCAGTTAGTTTTACTATTCATTACATTGTAATACCAGAAGTAGTGAACTTTTGTCATATCAATGAGTGCTATCTGATTCTATGCCCGAGCATTGTTTCTCATTGCAGCGAAAGCACTAAGAGAAGTTTTGAAACACCACCAGAAATGTCAAAACTTTTTGGTGTTCGGTCGAAATTGGGATCCACCCCAAGCTCCGTTTTTATGCCATTCGCGCATGTAGCTCCTCCAGGATGGCGTAGGTATATTGTCTATCCAATTTACTCGAAATCTGATAATAGATTTTATTTTCCATCTAGCAATCACTCCGTACATGGGTGGTTGCAAGAGGGTGGAAAAATGGAATCGGTCTCCATTTAAGCTTTTCAACACTACACAGTAACCCAATTGAATAATACATTGCCATCAGGCGTACACAGTAGACCTGCATGGTCTACTACGAAGATGTTCTGCTGACTGATATTTGTGCTCAGCGAGTGAGTTGGTTTAAGTTCAGAAACAAAAAGAAGTTGGACGCGGGCAAGTTAAACAAATAAAAACAAACTGTGTATGGAGCATCAGTACGAAACCCAATTTGACTATTAGAAAATTTGTTATCATGGAGGAAGACCTCCTTCGTCAAGCCAGGTTATTTTTTTCCAATTCAGCATCGCTTTGATCTTCTCCAATTAGTCGATGGGGATCACACCTTATAGATCCCAAAAAACAAGGTGACCATCACCAATTGGACAGACTTCGGATGGGTACAGTTTCGACTGTTCCTTGGACTCTGGTATGTATCAGTAAAAACTTCCTTCCCATCGTTTGCGAAGATGACATGCTCATTGGATTGATATCCGGCCAGTGATTTTGTTTAGGTTCGAAAAAAAAGAAGTTGGACTCGCGAAAATTAGTAGAAAACGGTGGATGAAGCAGCAGTCCATAGCTTAATTTGACTGTGGTGAGACTACGTTATCTTGGTGTGAGAACGTAACAGGTTGGCTGATAAGTCCCCGGTCTGACTTATATAGTACCAATCTTCAAAGGATTCGTGTCAAAATTTGACGTCTGTAAGTCAATAAGTTTGTGAGATAGAGCGTCTTTTGTGAATCAACTTTTGTTATTGTGAAAAAAAATGGAAAAAAAGGAATTTCGTGTTTTGATAAAATACTGTGGAAGCAAAAACTTGGCTTGATAATGAGTTTCCGGACTCTGCCCCAGGGAAATCAACAATAATTGATTGGTATACAAAATTCAAGCGTGGTGAAATGAGCACGGAGGACGGTGAACCGTCTCCGAAGCGTGGAAAGACTCAAAAGTCCGCTGGCAAAGTAATGGCCTCTATTTTTTGGGATTCGCATGGAATAATTTTTATCGATTATCTTGAGAAGAGAAAAACCATCAACAGTGACTATTATATGGCGTTATTGGAGCGTTTGAAGGTCGAAATCGCGGCAAAACGGCCCCATATGAAGAAGATAAAAGTGTTGTTCCACCAAGACAACGCACCGTGCCACAAGTCATTGAGAACGACGGCAAAAATTCATGAATTGGGCTTCGAATTGCTTCCCCACCCACCGTATTCTCCAGATCTGGCCCCCAGCGACTTTTTCTTGTTCTCAGACCTCAAAAGGATGCTCGCAGGGAAAAAATTTGGCTGCAATGAAGAGGTGATCGCCGAAACTGAGACCTATTTTGAGGCAAAACCGAAGGAGTACTACCAAAATGGTATCAAAAAATTGGAAGGTCGTTATAATCGTTGTATCGCTCTGGAAGGGAACTATGTTGAATAATAAAAACGAATTTTGACAAAAAGAATGTGTTTTTCTTTGTTAGACCGGGGACTTATCAGCCAACCTGTTACGTTATCTTGCCGAAAGAGCTCCTGATCTTCGAAACGTTGGCCAGTTGTCTTCAATTTGAGCGTCGAGTATACCCAATAATTCTCCCTGTATTCGCTTTGGTGTTCTCCAGTAAGTCGATAGGAATCATACTTTACAAAAAATCGAAAAAGAAGGTGATCATCCTTTCGCCCAATGAGACAGCCTTCGGAAGAGAACAGTGGTTGGTGTAGCAGTTCATAGTCCAATTTGACAATGCTTGTGTGGAGATGTAAGCAAGTGCGTTATCATGATGAAACAGCTCAAAATCTTCTCCAAGTGGGACCAGGACGATTTGCCTTTCTCCGGTTAGACCATATGCGGATGATACCTAAAAATCCCAAAAACAAGGACGCCATCATCTTTCTGGTCGATGGGATAGACTTCGGATGGGTAAAGTCTACTGTTTCGACTGTTCCTTGGACTCCGGTGTGTATCATTGGACCCATGTCTGGTTGAATGTTACGAAATCATGCGGAAGTTCCTTCAGGATTCGCCTTAATAGCTATTCACAAAAATCTGAAATTGTTACACAGTTGCACTGGTTATCCGCTGGTAGCAGATGTGGCACCTTTTGCTCAGCCAAATTTCTCATTTTCAAAATATAGTGCTCGATATGATCTACGTGATGAAATTCCTAGTGTTTCAGATATTTCGAACAACTCCTTGGGGTGGTTTATCCATAAAAGATCGTTAAGTATTATCACTTTCTCCTCAAAACCTAACGTGCGTCTCACTAAATCAAATTTTGTATGTAGCCATTTTGAAGAGTCCCCGTGCACACTCGAAATTTGGCACGTTAGGAAACTAATAGGACTGCAATTTCAAAAACTCATAAGGTCCATAAAATCCATCGGTTACCTAAGACCAGAGGATCATATGCTAGCTAGTATGAGCTGGCGTCTTCTGGAAAATTTATTGTTGGAAATCATTGACGGATTTGGGTACATACAAACGATAGGATTACCGAAGTTTGTGGATTCTCTGACCAGCTATACATCAGATACATAATTTCTGAGAAAATAACATGGTTGCGACAAACATGGTACATGTTCTCTGACCAAAAATAACATTTTGCTCATGAAAAATGTTTGAGATGATCATATTTCTTCTACTAGATGTATATCCACTACTAAATATGTATTTGTTCAATTTTCTTTTCCTATCATCTTACATGGGACCTGAGTCACTTGTGGGATCACTTAAATGGATTTAAACCAGCAAAATATTTCTCAATCTAATCTTCTAAATATTTCAAAAATGATCCAAAAACCCAAAAACCATTTTCAAAAACTTAATTTCTCATAATATCCGATGATGCTTTATCATTTTTTTGATTGATAAGTCAAGATGCCTTTGGCTCTTTTTCATCATAAGGCTCAAAGTTACGTTCATTCTATGCTCCAATGATTTGCTATTCAAATTCCATTTTGAATTGGAGTGGAGAAGATAAACGATGTGGTTGTCCGCATATTTCTAACTGGCAGTCAATTTTGTTAGTGACTTTAGTGTTCGGTACTCTTCTATGCTGCAAAAAAAAAAAAAAAAAAAAAAAAAAACAGAAAAATACTCTCTGTTGTTTCCAGACACCATAAACACCATAAGAAATCATAATAATCAAAGGACTGTGAAGGAGGGTACATAAATTTATGATCGGGTAGACAGACAGACATGGAACCAGGCAGCAAGGCATGTGAGGAATGCACACAATGAATGTAGAGAAACAAACACTTCCAATGTCGGAAATTAGGTTAATGCAGTCGACTTGTCATCGCAAATTAAAATCAAACCAGCCCATATACATATGGAAGTCATCGCATTAGCCTTTGTAGACGACACCAACAGCAGCTGTTCATTGTTCAACGGACGTAGAACATCGTTTTGGATTTGGATTTTGCTTTTTGGTATGCTGAACTTTCCGTTTCACTGAAGATTAGATGATTGTACTACTGTGGGGGCTTTTGGGGGAGACTCATATTTTTTTTGGGGATATACCAGCCGCAACAAATCACTAAAAAAAAAACAAGGTTCAAGGTTTAGGAGCAGCCCCCTAAGATATTTATATTTCGCAGCGATAAGTTATCACTCCAAAGTTATAATAAAAGTTTATGAAGTGAGAATAAAAGGAGAAAAAACTTTTAATTTTTATGGCGTTAATTGAAATGGGAATGTCTCTTTGGTAAATTCTAGAAATATTGGAAGAAAAAGATAATCGCTGGAGAAATGAATATAATTGTCATAACCCATATATGATTTTAAGCGACTGGCCATTCACAAATTTTACAGATTTTTATATAATAAACAAATATATCAGCTCGGCATGTAGATTTTGGATTTTTACACAAAATCTAATAAATAACAAGTATATACGGCCGTAAGTTCGGCCAGGCCGAATCTTATGTACCCTCCACCATGGATTGCGTAGAAACTTCTACGAAAGACTGTCATCCACAAATTTCAACTCACTCGGATGAAATTTACTCCTCCAAGAGGCTCAAAAACCAAATCTCGGGATCGGTTTATATGGGGGCTATAAATGATTATGGACTGATATGGACCACTTTTGGCATGGTAGTTAAATATCATATACTACCACCACGTACCAAATTTCAACCAGATCGGATGACTTTTGCTTCTCCAAAAGGCACCGGAGGTCAAATCTGGCGATCGGTTTATATGGGAGCTATATATAATTATGGACTGATAGGAACCAATTCCTGCATGGTTGTTGGATACCATATACTAACATCACGTACCAAATTTCAACCGAATGGGAAGAATTTTGCTCTTCCAAGGTGGTCCGGAGGTAAAATCTGGGGATCGGTTTATATGGAGCCTATATATAATTATGGACCGATATCGACCAATTTTTGCATGGGTGTTTGCGGCCATATATTAACGTCACGTACCAAATTTCAACTGAATCAGATGAATTTTGGTCTTCCAAGAGGCTCCAGAGGTCAAATCTGGAGATCGGTTTATATGGGGGCTATATATAATTATGGACCGATATGGACCAATTTTTGCATGGTCATTAGAGACCATATACTAACATCATGTACCAAATTTCAACCGAATGGGAAGAATTTAGCTCTTCCAAGGTGCTCCGGAGGCCAAATCTGGTGATCGGTTTATATGGGGGCTATATATAATTCTGGACCGATATGGACCAATTTTTACATGGTCATTAGAGACCATATACTAACATCATGTACCAAATTTCAGCCGGATCGGATGAAATTTGTTTCTCTCAGAGGCTCTGCAAGCCAAATGGGGGTATCGGTTTATATGGTGGCTATATATAATTATGGACCGATGTGGACCAATTTTTGCATGGTTGTTAGGGACCACATACTAACACCATGTACCAAATTTCAGCCGGATCAGATGAAATTTGCTTCTATTAGAGGACTCGCAAGCCAAATTTGGGGGTCCGTTTATATGGGGGCTATATATAATTATGGACCGATGTGGCCCATTTTCAATACCATCCGACCTACATCGATAACAACTACTTGTGCCAAGTTTCAAGTCGATAGCTTGTTTCGTTCGGAAGTTAGCGTGATTTCAACAGACGGACGGACGGACGGACGGACGGACATGCTTAGATCGACTCAGAATTTCACCACGACCCAGAATATATATACTTTATGGGGTCTTAGAGCAATATTTCGATGTGTTACAAACGGAATGACAAAGTTAATATACCCCCATGCTATGGTGGAGGGTATAAAAAAGGGTAATGTTCCTTCCGAATTTCCTTATATTCCCTTCCGCTAAAACATGATGTCCTAGATACGAAGGCATTTGATTAAGGAGATCAATTTTTGTCTTATAAAAACTCATCCTTGTAGTTTAAATTTTTTCTTCAACTATTTTGTCTATTTAGAATTTTATTATATGCTAAATTTGGTGGTGGAAACTTAATGTTAATCTTGTCCTAAAAACCATATTAAAAACCAACCACTAATGATGGTTTAAATTCCATTTATATACGAACTTCATAAAAGGGACATGGTGTTGAATAAAATTCTTTGTATTACTACATTATCTCTACTAAATAAAAGGGAGATAAATAGAAATGAAAACAGATGGTCGAATATTGTATAATATTATTTTTTTTTATTGGTTTAGCAGTATTCATAAAATAAAAAAAAAAATCATTTAATATGGTTAGACCAAATGTTTGAATATTCTTAAAAATTTATAAATATCAGAAGAAGGAATTCTAAACGTTTGAAATGATTTAAAAATTCCAATTTTTTCTTCAACATTCTTCCATTTCATTTTGAAAAAGCTTTTTTTTTTTTGGAATATTCCCCTATCCAGATTGACAGATGCACAACATCTCTGGTGACTAAGTCCATAAAACCTGAATACCTATGTTATCAGTTTTTGGTTTTTGCTATTGCTATTGGAATACCTTCATGCTAAAACAATAGTAATTACTAACAAAGAATCTCAGATAAGAAAAGTCACTTGGTTATCATCATACCCTCTCACTATATATCACCCCTTTTTCATCAAACTCTTATCTTACGATATCGATGACAACGTAGGCAAAAAACAAAAACAACAATTAATATCAACACCCTAAGACAACAAATCTATCTACTTGAGTTTATTATGGTTACAATGAAGAATTTCTAATCACTTGGCAGACATTATGGTTTCTGTAACCCAATAAAATTTGTTTTCTAGATTGCATTGGGTCTACGTGGAATGGCAAGCATTCGTCGGACATTGGCTTATCTATAAAATCGCTTAATAATTATGGGGCAATGATTTATAAAATGTTTTGTCCACTTGATGGACATGGGAACGGTGTTATTGTGAATTTATGATTTCCAATAATTTTGCTTAACTTCGATGTCAATGTTATCAGTGAAAATGTTGTTTCGGAATATCAGAAGATAAGTGTGGTGGTAAATAGAAGCAATGGTCTTTGGGGTATTTTGCAATTGAGAGATTTATACATCATTATAAAGTTTGTAATTAAAATTTAAGGGAAAATAAATTGAAGAATAGTTTACAAAATAATTTGAAGAAAAAAATTGATGATATAGCGATTTTTAAACACCAACGCAGTGCCAGTATTTGGGATTTTTCCACTAATTGGGGATATACATTCAACGATATTTTTGAGTTTGGTTTGGTGGGGAGTTTTAACACAGGTTTTTGTGGGGATTTTTTCGAAATCGGTTCAGTGTAATCAGGTTTAGAAATTCTTATTATTTCTACATTATTCCAAAGCATCCCAGCAAAAAAGCGTCGCCAAAAAAGTAGTGAAAAAATCTTTTTGAATCCGGAAGTGGATCCAATTTTACGTTGGCGCAGATGCGATGAATTTAACATGGGCATATCTTAGGAAGGATGTCCACCATTTCAACAGTCTCTGAACTGAATTTGCATCACTTCTTAAGGTGTGATTCGAATTCAGTGTTTTGGATGTGAATTAAAAAAATGGTGATATTTTGTCAAATAAATAATTTTTACTTTTTTTAAATATTTATAACGCATTCTAACGTTTGTCTGACGTTTGACATCAAATATTTTCCAAAATTCGCAATTTTTCTAGAATGGATTTAGCATTTTCTCGACAAAATTTAAAAAATCTCTAGACTTTTATTAATTCTTACTCTGTTTTGAAACAAAAGAAGTTATTATTACCCATTAAAAATATGAGAAAATCGAGGTATAAAAATAACTTCCTGTAAAGTTAAAATAAAGAACATCTTTCGAAGGAAATTTTTTTGTTGTTGTGCCTTTAGTTCGAACTTCCAAATTGTTTTGCTGGGATACAAAAGCGTGGAAATTGAGCATTTGGACTAGAAACCGACAAAGTATTTTTTTAGATCCAAGCGCCCATTTCTAATTTAACTCAGACATTTTCCTTCAAACTGTGAAATCCTTTCGTGAGAACTCTAAATCTTGCCCCTTCATCAGTGCTCAACATTGATTTGGACAATATATAACCATACTCGTAAATATAGAAATTATGAACATTGTTCCATTTCGAATTGATCTACCAGCCAATTTTATTACTTGAGAATTTTGAAGTAAATTTTTATTTGTGTTGTGTCTTGATCTTATTGCAGCTCGCAACCTGGTACGACAAAAATTATATATGTATATTTTTCTATTTTAAAATTAATATTGATTTTCTATAGGAAAGCCTTTCTTTCTTTTTTAAGACAATTATTTAATTTAAGAGAAATTTTAATTTAAATCGTGGATTTTTGGGGACGAGGGCATCCTAATTTGGGGACACGAGCCAGGAAAATATTGGCAAAAATTGACACATGGTAATTTTCTTTGACTTCAATTAAATATACAAAATATAAGATGTTATAAATATGCATAGCTTACATAAACGAGTATCAACCGATTAAAAACAATAAAAATTTGCCATAAAATCTTTTCTCTATTTTAATTGGAAACTCTTTTAATTTGGTAAAAACATTCCCTTTAAAAGTGCAAATATATAATTTAATTCTCTTTATTCCAAATCAACAACATTATTTATTTAATTGTTAATCATACATTTAATCATTATTTATTTAATTAAAACGATAAAATTTAATATTTTCTATGTTTTTAATTTATATTTTTTTACATAAAAAGTATATTTTTTTACATAAAATTAATGTTCATATCAATTGATCTTGTAATTGTAATAGATTTTTTCTCCATGTTCTGTGACAAATAAATATTTTCAGCCTTCGAAAAACACGTTACAACAATTTTGAATGACATATTTTTGTTATTTATAATTATTGAACAAGCAAGACAATTTTTTTAAACGTGCAAAATATGAAATATTGGTTTAATATTTAATCAATATTTATTCAATTAACATTATTAAATTCAATATTTTCAAATGTTTTTTTATTATACCCACCACCATAGAATGGTGATGGGGGTATAATAAGTTTGTCATTCCGTTTGTAACACATCGAAATATCGATTTCCGACTATATAAAGTATATATATTCTTGATCAGGGAGAAATTCTAAGACGATATAACGATGTCCGTCTGTCCGTCTGTCTGTCTGTCTGTTGTAATCACGCTACAGTCTTCAATAATGAAGCAATCGTGCTGAAATTGTGCACAAACTCGTCTTTTGTCTGCAGGCAGGTCAAGTTCGAAGATGGGCTATATCGGTCCAGGTTTTTATATAGTCCCCATATAAACCGACCTCCCGATTTGGGGTCTTGGGCTTATAGAAATTGTAGTTTTTATCCAATTTGCCTGAAATTTGAAATCTAGAGGTATTTTATGACCATAAAGAGGTGTGCCAAAAATGGTGAGTATCGGTCCATGTTTTGGTATAGCCCCCATTTAGATCTCCCGATTTTACTTCTTGGGCTTATAGAAACCGCAGTTTTTATTCAATTTACCTGAAATTGGAAATCTAGAGGTATAAAGGACCACAAATACGTGTGCCAAAAATTGTGAGTATCGGTCCATGTTTTGGTATGGTCCCCATATAAAACGACCTCCCGATTTGGGGTCTTGGGTTTATAGAAATCGTAGTTTTTATCCAATTTGCCTGAAATTTGAAATCTAGAGGTATTGTAGGACCACAAATACGTGTGCCAAAAATTGTGAGTATCGGTCCATATTTTGGTATAGCCCCCATATAGACCGATTTCCCGATTTTACTTCTTTGGCTTATAGAAACCGCAGTTTTTATTCAATTTACCTGAAATTGGAAATCTAGAGGTATTGTAGGACCACAAATACGTGTGCCAAAAATTGTGAGTATCGGTCCATGTTTTGGTATAGCCCCCATATAAAACGACCTCCCGATTTTGGGTCTTGGGCTTATAGAAACCGTAGTTTCTATCCAATTTGTCTGAAATTGGATATCTAGAGGTATTTTAGGCCCATAAAGAAGTGTGCCGAACATGGTGAATATCGGTCCATATTTTGGTATAGCCCCCATATAGACCGATTTCCCGATTTTACTTCTTGGGCTTCTAGAATCCGAAGTTTTTATCCTATTGGCATGAAATTGGAAATCTAGAGGTATTTTCGGGTCATAAAGAGGTGTGCCGAAAACGGTGAGTATCGGTCCATATTTTAGTATAGCCCCCATAAGAATGATTTCCCGATTTAACTCCTTGGGTTTCTAGAAACCGTAGTTTTTATCTGATTTGCTTGAATTTGTAAATATTCTGATATTTTAGGCTCACAAAAACGTGTATCGGATTAAGTTTTTATCGGTTCATTTGATAATGCCTCCATATAGACCGACTTCACTTCTTGACGGTGTAGAAGGCGCACTGATCATGAAAATTGCTTGAAACTCAATGTAAAATTTCCAGATTTTACTTCCACAGATTTAAGATTTCAAATTAAGACGTTATTTTATAATTTTCTTGCACACTTACAAGAGATGTTAATGATTCCTCTAAAACTCAAACAAAAATGGTTCTTATAAATCCAGAATCTGATATAGTCCTCATAGGTGAAATCTTTAAATTTATCTTCGGGAAGTGTCCTCAAGTCCTCAAGCCCTCCTGAAATTTCAAAGGAAACCCTAATATTTGGTTCATGGTGGTGGGTATTTAAGATTCGGCCCGGCCGAACTTAGTGCTGTATATACTTGTTTTTATTTTATATTTGTGTATAAGAAAATATCAATTAAATAAATTTTTATTGTATTAGAATTATTTCCAGTATCTTCTTTGAATAATAAAAATCTCTAGATCTCAAAAACTCGTTAGTATAAATTTTCAACCACATAATAAGTTGTTTATAATTATTGAACAAAAAAGGCGATCCCTCTAAAAGTGAAAAATATTAAATATCGGCTTAATATTTAATCATTATTTGTTAAATTTAAATTATTATATTTAATATTTGTAATTGTATGTGATATTTATTTTATATTTGTACACTGAAAAAACAGTGAACCCACCAGGGAGAAAACTTTCGGTTAATTTTAGAAAATTTTTAATATTTGTAGAAAATTTTAACTAAACAGTATTACAAACGTTAGCATCACACCGATGTCATAAAAATAAGTAAATTATTTTCGACAAATTCAAGAAAATTTATTAGACATAACTAAGTTTTTTCACTTGTTAAAGAAAATTTTGTAGTTTGAAGGAAAAATTTAGAGTTCAAAATTGCAAGAATGTCTTTAGTGACATACGAAGTTCATGATGTACGCATTTTTGGTAAAATTTACCAATTTAAAGAAATTCTGAACTATTTTGTGGAAGACACGAATTTAGTTAGTCTTTATGCTTCATTTGAGTATATTTTTTGTTGTTGTTGTTGTTGTAACAGTTTATTGTGTCAATTTTGTCAAAATACGTGTTGTAGTATATTTTTTGCCTCGGCTTTAGTTAATTTAACTAACGTACACAAAAAATTATTAGAGTAAAGGAAACTTTCTCCAAACATAATAATTCCATGAACTAAAATAAAGTTAAATTGGTTTTAGTGAAATAGAGAGTTCACTTTTTTTTGAGTGTATATTATGTATATAATATTGTTTAATTGATCTTCTAATTGTATTAGATTTTCCAGTATCTCATTTGAACAATAACCATTTTTAATAAAATTTTTAAACCTCATTATGTTTCTAATTAGCAATATTTCAAAAAATTACTCAAAAATATGATTAATTCTCTCGATGGATTATGACTTGCAAGAATGTTGACGAAACTTATCAGTCAAAAGTCAAAAAATATTCAAACATTTATTTTAACAGGCAAACAAAACAAAAACAATTGGGACACAATTCTTTCCACCAAAACCTATCAAGGAACCCTTTTCACACTGCAAAACATTTCGAGTTTATTGAAATTTACTTTACTCATATGGCCAGCCTTCATATTCCCCCAAAAATAACAAGCACTGAACACTGAACAGTCACAAAATGTAGTCTAAAGAATAAGAAGATAAAAACAAAAAATGAATGTACCAATGTTTGTTGTATTTCATTTGCTGGCTGCCAAAAACGAAAAGAAAAACAAACTAAAAAAAACCAAACAAATACACTAAAGAAATTCAAGGTCACCTCCTGCGCACATCACACTAGAATTACTTGCTCACTTATTCACTCACTGGCACTTGCCGCTCAGCGTCGTGATGAAGACACCCATACATACAGTTAACGTCTGCCTATGCATTTGGCAAACGTTGGATGATTGTGTTGATATTGGTGACTAACATCTGTAAATGCATAAAAGCGCAGGCGCAACACAAAACAAAAGCCCTGTTAGAATCCCGAGAGAGATCCCAAGAAAGCTTCATTGTTTCCAACTCATGTGTCTTTTTTCTCATACTTATGGTTTGTTCTTTGCTAAAGGAATACACGAAAAATGGTGACCTTCAACTTCAAAAACAAAAAGAAAAATTGCCCAAAAATCAAACTCATACATTAACAAAAAAAAATGCATTTATCTTCTACAGTTTGTTAAATATCCTATGTTGGTGTTTGTAATGCATTCAAACGCTACAAACAGCAGAATTTGCAAAGCATTTTTGTTGTTTTAATGTCAGTCAATAATGTACACACAACACAATGCCGGCATTAGTCGTTTTAATCTTTGCTCTCCAAAAATCCCCCTCCCCAATAGCCCCCTCTTTGATAAAACAAAAAAACTAAACATTCAATGATTGTGTTTGTATTTGTATGTATTGCCAAAGAGTGTTTACTTGGGAGAGCCCTCAACGGCAAAGCTTTCTATGTGGCAACCCCTTCCGGCCTTCTCCACTCATCGAAAAATAACAACAATTTTTATTTACAAACATGTCTAACCGAAGCATTTTACGAAGACAGCTAATAACCCACTCATCATAATACATGTGTGTTGTATGTGCGAGTGTGTATTCTTTTTTCGATATGAAATTTTGAAGAGAAATTTTTATCACAACGCATTCTCTCACTACTACTAATCCATTGCTCCCATACTGGCACATTTATTGAAGAGTTTGTATCTTTGCAAAGAATTTTCGATAAACAATAACATTACAAATATTTGGAACATCAAGCTCTCTCTCTCTCGTTTAAATGTTCGGTTATAGGACGGAAACAATAACATTCGACAAAGTCATTGTTATTATTGTTGTTGTATAAGTTGGAGTATTAGATTTGGCATTTGGTGAATGTGTAAGGGCCCCTATAAGCTTGAAAAAATACAAGCTTATAGGGGCCCTTACACATTCGTGCCGAAAATAATCTACCAAAATTTGGAGAAATTTTTTCCAAAAAAACTACCAAATTTTGTCAAAATTTTATTTCTATACAAAATTTTGTAAAAACTTTTATTACTATAAAAAATTTTGTCAAAATTTTTTTTTCTGTGGAAGTATTTTGTCAAAATTTTATTTCTATAGAAAAATTTTGTCAAAATTTTATTTCTATAGAAAATTTTGTCAAAATTTTATTTCTATAGAAAAATTTTGTCAAAATTTTATCTCTATAGAAAATTTTGTCAAAATTTTATCTCTATAGAAAATTTTGTCAAAATTTTATCTCTATAGAAAATTTTGTCAAAATTTTATCTCTATAGAAAATTTTGTCAAAATTTTATCTCTATAGAAAATTTTGTCAAAATTTTATCTCTATAGAAAATTTTGTCAAAATTTTATCTCTATAGAAAATTTTATCTCTATAGAAAATTTTGTCAAAATTTTATCACTATAGAAAATTTTGTCAAAATTTTATCTCTATAGAAAATTTTGTCAAAATTTTATCTCTATAAAAAATTTTGTCAAAATGTTATCTCTATAGAAAATTTTGTCAAAATTTTATCTCTATAGAAAATTTTGTCAAAATTTTTTCTCTATATTATATATCATGTTAGCCTGATACCGAAACAGGCAATTGACGTCCAAATGCATTGTATCTAATTATACAATTATTTTTCGAGCTTTATGGACAGATATAGATTAAGGAACATGGTTAATAGAGCCATTGAAAATTTTGTCAAAATTGTATTCCTATAGAAAATGTTGTCAACATTTTATTCCTATAGAAAATTTTGTTAAAATTTTATATCTATAGAAAATTTTCTCAAAATTTTATTTCTATAGAAAATTTTGTCAAAATTTTATCTCTATAAAAAATTTTGTCAAAATTGTATTCCTATAGAAAATGTTGTCAAAATTTTATTCCTATAGAAAATTTTGTTAAAATTTTATATCTATAGAAAATTTTCTCAAAATTTTATTTCTACAGAAAATATTGTCAAAATTTTATTTCTTTAGAAATTTTCGTAAAAATTGTATTTCTATTAAAAATTTTGTCAACTTTTATTCCTATAGAAAATTTTGTCAAAATTTAATTCCATAGAAAATTTTGTTAAAATTTTATATCTATAGAAAATTTTCTCAAAATTTTATTTCTACAGAAAATATTGTCAAAATTTTATTTCTTTAGAAATTTTCGTAAAAATTGTATTTCTATTAAAAATTTTGTCAACATTTTACTTCTATAGAAAATTTTGTCAAAATTTATTTCAACACAAGGTTTACCAAATGTTATTTCAGCACAAATTTCTCAATTATCTCCAATCTTTTGTCAAATTCTTTCTAAAACGTCATTTATGCCATTACCAATTTGGTAGGGTGTCAAAAGTTAACTTGTGCGTTTGCGCCATAGAAAGGCTACTGTGCGTGTAGTTATGCCTTCTGGTGTCGTTGTTACTTTATTGGTATCTCTTGAATTATTTTGGTGGTGGTTTTCGGCTACATTTTTCAATTACTTGTTCTCACTCGCTTAAATTGGAAGACTAAAACACCACTAGGGAGAGATTGACTAACCCTAAACTCATTCAAATAAGACCGAAATAAAAAAGAACATTGTCGTTGATAGCCAAAAAAAAAAAAAAACACAAACACACATTTTTTTGGTGGTGTTATGAAGCACTACAGCTATTACCGCGCACAACCAGACTCTGGCCAGACACTTCCTCCCCTTAGCGTTGAGTCTTGTGTGTAACAAAATATTTAGTATATGCCCACATTACTGAGGACAGTTGGTGGTGGAAGACTAACTCTATTCTCTCTTTGGCTTTGGTTGCTCTTTTTGAGAAGAGTGTGCACCGCCAACGCCAACGTTGTGTGTTTCTTATTGGGATGTTTTGTTTTGATACGAGCAATACCACAGCTTAGAGACTTTATAGCGGTCGAGTGTCTTCGTCTGTCGGTCGGTCGGTCGGTCGGTTGTTGGAAGTTTTGCTTTTTCGAAGATATCGCCACAACAATGTTTATGCTTGCTGCTGCTGTTCACCACCAGTCAGTTCTTTTTAAGTTGTAGCCATGGTCGTACATAGAGTCAAAAGACATATGGAAAAGACGGCGACACATGTGTGCTAGAAGTAGAGAGAGAGTAAATGAAAAAAAAAACACAGCGAAAATCGTAAAAAAACAGCAACATTGTCAAAAGACAAAATTCTAGAGACGAGAGGAATACAAAATTTAAGAAAAAAAAATACCACTCTCGGAAATTCTAATGAGAACTAAGAAGTGCGAGTATATGTGTGAGTGCGTGTGTTTATCCCAATTGTTTTTGTGTGGGGGTATAGAATAAACCACCCCACCACCTCCACGAACCACTAAAGCTACTAATGATATATCATTTGTTTGTTTGACTTTTAGAGTTTTGCTCAAAGTTTTCTTATTGTGAGTTCTAATATTACTCTCTGACATTGGATGTGCTCCTTCCAAGTCGTGAATGAGTGCGGTTAAGTTATATGGTTCGTTCGTACGTTCGGCTAAAATTCATATTCTGCTAATTCTCATTAGATTTTCTATAGCCCAAGTGAGCAAACGTTTTGTAGTAGATAGAGCACAGCCACGAATAAGAATAACAACATACAGCCACACACACAGAGTTTATCGTAGTCGGCAGAATACAATTCGGTACGGTTCGCAAGCACAAAACCCCCACTATACCCCATAGTTGCCTTTTCGTTGTACATTTCGTTAGTCCACTCTATATGTTAGAATCTGTGGCCGCCGACCATAGAATAGAATAACGAGAAGCAAAAAGAGCAGACATGTGTGTGTCTACACTTCACAACATTATTTTTTCGCAAATGTTAACGTGAGTGCTCAGTTTGATTTTAAGCGTTTATTTAAAAAGCTGAAATCGTCGCGTAAGCAACACTCGTGTTAGCGCTAAACGCTAAAATTGAATTTGATTTAAACAAATAAAAAAAAATATTATTGAAAAATATATATGAAGCAAATAACAATTTGACCTATAGCAAACAATGTTTAACCCATAAAATCCATATAGAAAATAAAAGTTATGGATTTGTTTTATGAAAATTTTTGAAAAAATCATAAATAAAATATTCTCAAAGTGACCTCTTGACCAATGGCCTGTTTCTGAAAACAAAAATAGTAAAGCAAACCTCCCAAAACCTTTTAACAGTGTTGCCATAGAGATCGTAGCGACGAGCTTAAACCAAATTCCTCTTTCCTAAAATCTGTGCAATAAAAAAAAAATGGTCATGCTGTAGTTCTAAAAGTGAAAAGGCCTTCTTAAAGTGCTGAAATATTGACTTTAAGAAGGAATTAAAATCTAAAAAAATACACTTATAAGAAAAAGTATTAAAAAAAAGAGCTAAAACAAAATTTAAACCAGTGCCTATTAAAAAACCTAAAATAAATAAATGAAAAAGGGGCTTAAATATTTTTTTTTTTTGAAAAAAATCACCAAGTGCAATTTTATATAAGAAAATTTAAATATTATATAAAAAAAACCTAAAAACCAACAATTCAAATAAATGTAAAATTGAAAAAAAAAAACGTTAACCACAGTGCCCTTATTTAAAAAAAAATATAATTTAGAAACAGCAACAACAAAAGAGAGTAATAAATATACAGCAACAACAACAACGATTGTCATTCATCATCCAGTATTGTTGTGGGAATAATTGTTTAACGGCAACAACAACAACAACCACCACCATAATTATTATTATATACACATATATACCGGCCCAACCACCCCTTCAACAATCTCTGGACTTATTAAAATAAACAAATTATTATTCAACAGCCTGAACTTATATAATTTACTCATACAATTATATACAATTTTGCCTTATTTTATATAATTGTTTAAATCTTGGATTATTGTGTATGCATATATATTGAAAAAAAAGAAAAACACAAAAATCATTAGAATATATCTTTTTGGATAATAATAAAATCTGCTTCTGCAGAGACTTCTGTATTACGCAGTGGAAGTTCACCCCACACTTCCCTTACGAAAAACAGCTGTTAATTGACAAATCAATCAGCTGTTTACCATATGGATATTATGCAAAGGTAAGTGAGTATGTACATAAATACAGTCATTTGAAAAAGGGGTGAAGTAATTTAATGGAGGTGATATAAAATTTTTTTAACATAATTAGAAAAACCAAATAGAAAAATTAAAAATGTACACCCAAAGAAAAAGTACTTTCCTCCGGAACGAAATTTTAGACAAACCGAAATTCCCCTTTCTTATAAAATTCTTTCTTTTACGGCAAATAAACCCGAATTTGTGATAAGCGAATAAACTATCGGCTCTGATATTTTTGTATTTATTGTGAAAGAATATTTTTTTAGCGTCGAAAGAATTTCGTTCCTCAGAAAAGAAAACTCTTCTTTCTGTGTATGGGTGATATGGCATTTAGGAATTGTAATCCTCATTTAACCTGTAAGAATTAGTAAAATCGGGTGTTTATATTATACCCTAGACATAGGCGACATCAAAAACTCAATTAACCGAAACCATGTCTATATTGTAGCTTAGGTAAGGCTTTGTCCATTTTTGGGAAAATTAAAATTTGACTTTTGTCAATGCCGATTTTTCCGCATCCTCAAAAAAAAATAATAATCAGTTTGAAAAAGTTGTTCTTTGGATTTGAAAAATGATTTAAAATGAATTTAAATTGAAAATAAATTTAAATTTATTATAAATTCGGTTCGTATGTTTTTGAGTTCAACTGTTCAGCAGTTGTCATTTGAGAAGTAGAATTGCAGAGTTGAAAATTTAAAAACAAAAACTTTGTGGGAAATTCGAATTCTGGGAAACTTTATAGTCAATTTATTTATATTTGTTTCTCCGTTTTATTTCCTATTTTTAATTCTTGAAATTTCCTTTTCACTGCCACTTTAATTTCCTTCCTTAGTACAAAGGTACAATTATATGCCCCACTGTAAAATTGCCAACGAAATTGTCTTTGGCACCCATACATGTTACGTACGCTTTAAGTTTAAACAAAATTTAGCTGATTTTCTTAAGGAAGTAATTAAGACTAATTTATGTATTTTGATTTTCTGAAAAATTTTATTAAATAAAAATATAATTTTTCAAACCCGCTGATGGCTACCACCAGAACGTGTGCTCTATCTCTTTACGCTTCTAATGGAAAATGTGCAACATTCCGGAAAAGGGGGAAATCTACACGAAGGCTTTGTTGGTATTTTAGACTTTAAAAGAGCCAGTAAACGAAAGAAAAAGCAGCTGTGTTATGGTTAGAAAATGTTAACAGGTGTTTTGTTTTCCTTAACATTTTCATAATGATATACGTAGTTGCTGCTGTTGTTGTTGCTATTATTATTATATGAAAAATTAAAATTGTGTGGGTGAGAGACAGCTAAAGGAAATAAGAGTTTCCCTCTTCGATGTGAAAGAGAGAGTGAGAGAACATCATAGAGCGGGGGGGTTTAACAGTATTATAGTGGCCACCAATGAGGAAAACGTGGGCCTCACGTTGTTTAGATTTCTGAATTATGTAGATTTGTATGTCAGTCATCACCATACAATATTGAAATTTTAAATTAAAACAAAAACCAGCATAAAATATAGCACTTTTTGCTTTGGCCAAACGTCCAATATATATGTATATTTAATTTTTTGTTGTTTCTGTTTTCAAACACACAAAGTCCAAAATGCCCATAATTTATTTGCAACACACGCGTTTTATGGAATTTTCAATGATTTTAAATTTTTGTTTAAATCTTTAAGAAAATAATGCCCATCCTTTGGCATTCCCATAACTAAACTTAGTGTAGTAAAGTTTTGCGTATGCTGAAAAAATTTTGCAACAACATTTCAATGGAAAAACATTTGCATGGAAAACTAAATTTGGAGAAATTGCGAAAAATATTGAAATTTAGAACATTTGTTTTTTTTCTGTCTCTGTTTATTTTCTTTTCATAAAGATTTTATTACGCCTGGTGCCATTTTCGAGAACACTAACAGACGATAAAGCACGAATTTCTATGAAGAAAATTTAATATTTATTTGTATACAAGATTCAATTGGTTATGTGATTAATAATGGCAACCAAATGGAAATTTGAAAACAAAAAATGTGAAAAAAAAAATTTTTTGGAGTAAAATTGATACAAGTAAAATCAAAGATGTAATTGTTATAGATGAGAGTATATTTATATGATTCTAAAACATTAAATTAATTATTAAAAAGGTTATTGAAACTTACTTTTTTTCTCAAATCAAAAATTAGATAGAACATAAGGACCTTTTATTTATTTACACAATATTGCAGTATATTCTACTTTTAGATAACAAAACATTTTGCTAGAAATTCTCCTAGTTAGAATCTTAAATCAATAAATTTTTTATTTTAAATTCCTATAAATTTTATTAGAAATGTTTCTGGCAAAAATGACTAACCCCAACAATGACGCAGAATTTAACCAATAATTTTTAAACAACTCATCCCCTTTCAATATTTTACTTATCACAAAATTTTTAAAAGTTTGTGCGATTGTTTCATTTCCTTTGATGTTAAGTTTTTTTGTTTAATTAGAGAAAACTGCAGCTGTTTAGATATTTTTTTTAATGAATACTCTTTTTAATAGGTTTTATTAAAAGAACCAAGTTTTAGTAAACCCATCGCTGGTATGACTAAAACTATTTGACCCTGAATTCATATATTCTAAAGATTTCCTTTTATTAGAGTACCTATGAAATATTGCAATTTCACTTTGATCTTAGAAGCTGTCATATTGTTTTTTGGTGATGTTGACAGTTTGCTGTAGAAACCAAAAATGTTGACATACAAGGACTTTTGTGAATCATTATAGGAAAAATCATCGAAATGACCCATAAAATAAATAAAAAATGGCAAATAGAAATAAATCGCATAAATATTTAACCATAATCCTGAAAAGTTAAATTAATTACTTTTTTGTTAATTTTTTTCCAATTGGTTACCTTGTTGTTTGTGGATTAACTCAAACGTAATATCTTTATACTTATTATTTATACTTTAGTTATAAATTTCATGTCAATAAGATATCATTTAGTACCCAAAATAAAATCATTTTAAACTTATTAAAATAAAAAAAAAATTTAAAAACATTCGTTTATAAAGTTAATTGAATCAATATGCAAGTACGAAATTATTTAAGTCATTTCAATATTTAATTAGATCAATTACTTTTTTGTTAATTCGGACTAGGGACTGATATAATTATTTTGGTAAGAGAAAGAATTTCAATTAATACCACATTTGATAAGATTTTCTCTTAGCATTGAGTACTGAACATTGAATACTGATGACTGATATTCCGTGATTTATGATTAAAAATAAATTTATTAATTTGAAATATTAAAATTTTCGTTATTTATGATTCCAAATTAATTTACATTAAAACAATTACATATTAATTGTAATTATTACTATGAAATATTAAACACTCCCAATTCTCTCTCTCACTCTCTCTTATTTTTGCTATTACTCAAACCATGCTAAAATCAACTAACTCCTATTTACAATTCCGTTTAAAAATTAAGGTCATATTTATTCCTTATGTTAACTACACCACACTGCTCATTTGACTTCTTGTGATGTTATATTGTTGTTGTTATTCAGGGGGTATGTGAGTGAGTCTGCAAGTAATTAGATTAAGAGTGTACTCATGTTATTTTTACAGCATCCCTAAATCATGTACTCATCACACATTAGCAGTTTTTACCCTTAATCTGTAAAGACTGTTAACATAGTTTGTACATTATTTTTATTATCCAAACAGTTCAATATTATCTCTTCTTGCATTTTATATTTATAATTTTTTTATGTCTACATGACTTTTAACAAATTGTTGTTATTTTTCTACTCAAAATAATAATAATAAAAATAAAAAAATCAGAAAAGCAAAGAAAATTTTAAAATAATTTAACATTATTTTCAATAATATATGTGTTCAACGGATCTGTTTTTTTTATAATCCTGTTAATATGCATGCATGTTCTTAATAATAATAAAAAAATATATGTGCGTATTTTATGAATATGAAAATGTTTTGTTGATTTTAAATATTTTTCGCCTATATACTATAGAGAAGGAATCCCATATATAAAATGGTCGCCGATCCTATAGTATAATAAAATATATGTCATATTTGTCTTCGAGTCCAATGGTTCACTTCGAGTTTTGTTTTTATTTTAAATATTTATTATAATTTGTTTTTTTGTTCACAAAAAAAAAATAATAATATGTAAACATTGCCTCAATTCTGAAAATCCCCCTTGGGATTTTCATGTATAAGTAAAGGAAATTTCGAAATTTTCCATTTCATTTGGCCAAAATCGCAAAACAATCATACATATGAAATTCAAATATGGAGATAGTAAAACTGGAATAATTTATATATCAATGTCCCAACCCGTGGATTTACTAAGGCATCCAATTTTGTCCACCAAGTTTGGCTTTCTGCGAAATTTTTGTAAACAAAAGAATAGGCGAAGATCCTGGCAATTGTATTTTTTATATTTTTGTTTTGTAAAAGTATTTAAATAAAATAAATAAATAATATTAAATAAATAAATAATATTAAATAAATTTATTTTTTATTTATTTATTTATTACAATTTCAAAAAGTATCCCAGCACAAAATGGAGCACTATTTCAGCAGGATTGTAAGGGAGAGAGGAAGTACCAACCGTTTACAAAACAACCGAATCAGTGCTGATTTTTGTGTCCCGATTTAGAGGAACTTCTACATATCTCTGATATAATTGCTCAATTTAATAGAAATATTTCTCAGAAGTGATATATAATCTAGAGTAGCATTGTTGGTGTGAAAGAAAACAGCACTACCTTTCATGCATCTATACTGCATGAATTGGTTGGAATAACGTAAACGAATAATCATAAACAAGTTTGGTTACTCGTTTACGTTATTGCCACCAATTCATGCAGTGTGGATGCACTGCCTACTTTATTGTATACCAAAAAGCGCAACTAAACTCTTACTGCTTAAGTATTTTTTGCTGGAATAATACGCATTAAAGTGCTAGTTACAAAGACTCGATTGCCGACGGCAATCAACTAGCCTAGGTCAATACAAATCTTTTCAAGATTATTTGAAAAAGGTTTCAGTTGATTTTGAAAAGTTGCATTTTATTTGTAAAAGTTTTCATTTAGTTTGCAAAAGGTCTCATCTGTTTTTAAAAAGGTTTCTTTTGATATGATAATGCTTCCATTTGATATGAAAACGGTTTCATTTTGTTTCATATTATTTCAGTAACAGTTTATTTGAAGCAGGTTTCATTTGTTTAAAAAAAGATTTCATTTTTTTTAAAAAGGTTTCATTTGTTTTAAAAAATGTTTTATTTTATTTGAAAAAGGTTTCAGTTGATTTGGAAAAGTTTTATTTTATTTGTAAAAGTTTTCATTTAGTTTGCAAAATGTCTCATTTGTTTTTAAAAAGGTTTGTTTTGATATGAAAATGGTTCCATTTGATATAAAAAAGGTTTCATTTGTTTTCATTGTATTTCAGTTTATTTAAACCAAGTTTCATTTGTTAAAATAAAATGCTTCATACTTTTTTACTAAAAAGGTTTCGTTTGTTTTGGCAAATGTTTTATTTTATTTGTAAAAAGTTTCATTTAGTTTACAAAAGGTCTCATTTGTTTTTAAAAAGATTTCTTCTGATATGAAAATGGTTCCATTTGATATGAAAAAGGTTTCATTTTGTTTCATGTTATTTCAGTAGCAGTTTATTTGAAGCAGGCTTCATTTGTTTTAAAAATTTTTTTAATTTTTTTTTTGTTAAAAGGTTTCATTTGTTTTAAAAAAATGTTTTATTTTATTTGAAAAAGGTTTCAGTTGATTTCGAAAAGTTTCATTTTATTTGTAAAAGGTTTCATTTGTTTTTATGTTATGAAAATATTTCCATTTGATATGAAAAAAGTATCATTTGGTTTCATTCCATTTCAGTTTATTTGAAACATTTTTGATTTGTTTTAAAAAACGTTTAATGTTTTCTAAAAAGGTTTCATTTGTTTTGAAAAAATGTTTTCTTTTATTTGTAAAAGGTTCCAATTGATGTGATTGAAAAATATTTCCATTTGATTTGAAAAATGTTTCATTTTATTTGCAAAAGGTTCCACTAGATATGAAAAAGGTTCCATTTGATTTGGGAAAGGTTCCATTTGATATGAAAAGGGTTCCATTTGAAATCAGAAAAGGTTTCATTTAAAGTGAAATTGTAATAGATCACAAAAAAAAAACAATTATGCAATTTTTCTCATCATTTTTTTTGTTCATACCTCATAAATGTTTCCATTATGTATAGTCTTCAAAATTGGATATCATATTTTCTTCATCCACTGTTAATATTATACGAATGTATATGAATTCTAATGCACTATATCACATTGATGTCGCAACTTGAAATTTCCGCAATGAAATTAAAACTAGAAAAGCGGGGGAAAAATTTTAAATTGCTAGCACTTTTGCTGTTTCAACAGTTGATGGTAATGATTCTGCAGTCAATTGATTTTAGTTTTAACACATGTTAGAACTATTTCACAGCGAATATCCAAGACTCATAAAATGTAGACACAAGTTGATGTTTTTCTGAAAAAAATTAGGGTGAGATTTTTTTTCGACATACTTTGATAGAGAACTTTGATGTGGAATTTGATGTGAAAGAGAATTGAGTTTGGAACGAACTGAATAAGTGTATCCATGGAATGCATAACGAATTGCAAACATTTGACAAAAATTGTTTGCTAAAATGCCGGCTGGGAAAATCATCATGAATATCAAATCAGAGGGATGAATTTGAAAGGTTTTAGTGATGGTGGTCCTGCCAAAGATTATGAAGACAAGTGGGGATAATGCATTAGAAAAGCCCAGTATGGAATAAGGGATATTTTTTGGCCATAGTATAATAATGTTCACGATTTAGAAACATAAAAACTTAATGGTACGTTAAGATTTTATGGGGGAATCTACATATACAAAACTTCCTAAGAAATGAAGCAGAAAACAGGGCGTATGTTCTTAGATTTATGTAAACGAACCGAGAATCTCATAAACCATATACGAAAAACCCCAAGAGGTTTTACACTCCACCACATGGTTTCTAGAATCTTTCATATATATCCCGTAAGACTTTAAGCAAACCACCATTCTAACTTTGCTACATGGTTTTTTGGTTTTGTTTTTGGGATATATGTCGGCCTTGCCTTGTATGATTGATTTAGATTTATGATATTTTCCAAAAATAAACCCAGAAAAAAAATGTAAAAATGTATAACGAAACAAGACGCAAAATAGAACTGAATTGACTTTTTGTGGGGTTTCGTTTTATCTTTGAAATGAATTCCAAGCTTTTATGGCAAGTCAAAACAAAGTAAGTCTTTCATTAGATGAAAAATGGCATGGGAAGGGAAATGCTAGATTGTATATGGCCAACTAGAGGATTGCTCTACGTTATCAATAACAGAAACTTCTTTTGTTTCTATTTTTTTTTGTAGTGAAAAAAAAAAATACGTATTTCAAATATTGATATTTAAGATAATTGTTGATAGATGTTGTGTTATGGCATAGGCAGCATCCGGGGGAAATTATTAACTTGGTTATTTAATAGAAAACTTGTCAGCGGAAGTGTTTGGGTTAGATTTAGTTCTACACAAAAAATGGACACTTCAGTCGGGCGCTAAAAGACAAGCAACGGGGTAAGAAAGGGGTCCGTAAACACAAAGAAAAAATACTTTGCTCCGGAACGAAAATTTAGGCAAACGAAATCTCTCTATCTTAAAAAAAAAATCTTCAAGGGCAAAATACATCGAATTTATAACAAGGGATTTGACGTTTGACTTTTATTTGATTAGTAGCTTTTAAAGAATGTTTTTTAAACTTTGTGTGAAATTTCGTTCCGGAGGAAAGTATTTTTTTTTCTTTCTTAAGGTGAGTACTATGTTCGGTTTTTTCACCAAAACCCTAAATTAAAAATACAAAAATATATATGAAGACGATTATATTTTTATGAAGTCTCGTCAAATAAAGGATGGAAAAGATCCAAGGAATTGATTGCAATTCATTTTATATGTCTAAAATAATTAATTTAAAAAAGTAACCGTTAAAACAAGCTGGTTTTCAGCTTGAAAACTGAACACAGTACTCAGCTTTACAAAAAAAAAAAAAAAAAAATTAAGGACAAAATATCTCCGGAGGAAAGTATTTTTTCTTCTTTCTTAAAAAAAAAAGTCTTTAAGGACAAAATATCCCCAATTTATAAAAAGCGATTTGACGATTTGATTTAATTTGTTTTAGCTGCTTTTAACGAAAGTTTATTAAACTTTGTTTGTCTGCAATTTCGTTTCTGAGGAAAGTATTTTTTTTTCTTTGTGTGTAGTTTCATTATGCTATAGCTCTTTCTCTTCACTTTGAAGCTGGCCTTAATTTTGTCTACAAAAATCTTCTGTTTTGTTATTTGTCCATTTTGTCACTTTAAACTAAATTCAGCTGATCACATATTTGAGCTTTCCACATATTTAGGGTACACTTAAACGTTTTAAAAATGTTTGTTTACATTTAAATATAAACAAAAAAATATTTATTTAATAATTTTAATAGCAAAAAAAAAAACGCAAAAACACACGTGAGTTTAATTGAAACCCTATGATGATAGGGGTTTCACGTGATGCTTTAATTTTTTTGTTTTTTTGCAAAATTTAATTTAACGAAAATGCGAATGAAAAGAGAAACTGAAAAAACCCCATAAACATATAATCATTTTAAATTAATATTTGAGACTTTTTGTTCAAGTCTGATCATCCGGCATCAGAGGAAGAAGATATGGCAGGAAATGCAATCGAAATGTGTTACAATTCATGTAGGGTTTATTTGTTTGTCCAAATTTAATGATGATTGACATAAAATACTTCAAGGGGAGCAGTCTAGAATAATGTCTTGTTAAGAACTTTAAGAATTTCTCAAAAAGATTGTAAAGAATTTACAAAAGGGCTTGGCGTATTATATGAATGCTGTTTTTTTTTTTATAAAATTTATTTACGATTTTTTTTTTTTTGATTTTATTTTATGAGGTTTTGTATTGTTTTATATGTAGGTTTTTTTTTTGTCGACTCATTTGTTTATTATTTTTGTGGGGTTATTTTTATGGTTTTTATTAAGCAATGAAAGACACACAATAATAAATAATTTGTCTGGTTATGGAAACAAAAAAAAAACAAAAAAAACATAAATAAAATAACAAAAACTTGAAACAATAATCGATATAATATTTTTGCCACATACAACAAATGGTTTTTATTTTGTTGTTGATTGATCTACAGGCTTGTCTGTCTGGCTGTAGAATTTCTCTTCCCCGATTTATCACAAAAAATGTCCCCTCTACATAATATGCTGCTGACATTTTAACATACATTCGAGTATTCGAGTGAAGGGCAAAAGGGGTTACACTCAAAGAAAAATAGTGATAAAAATATTAAATTTCTCCTTACATTTTTTTATTCTTTTCTGCCAGCTTGAAATTTAAAACCAATAGCATTTTAATTAAAAATACCCGCAAGTGATGCTGATGATGCTGCTGGACAATTTAATTGTATGAGTCGGAGAAACGATAATATTGAATTTAATGCTTAAAAAAAAATTTAGCACTCTTATATTGGATATGTCAATAAAATTTTGGCACACATTAGTAAAAATAAACCGCTTAAAAAGATTAGGTAAAGAGAAAAAATAAAGCTGCCACTTTAGCTTAGTTTTTGGAAAGTTAAAAAAATGTCACAAAAGGTTTCATATTTTTTGGTAAAAAGTGTCATATTTTTTTTAAATTAAATAAAAATAAAAAATAAAACAAAATAAAAATAAAAAAAAATAAAATTTTGGCACACATTAGTAAAAATAAACCGCTTAAAAAGATTAGGTAAAGAGAAAAAATAAAGCTGCCACTTTAGCTTAGTTTTTGGAAAGTTAAAAAAATGTCACAAAAGGTTTCATA
Organism: Haematobia irritans; assembly: GCF_050003625.1. Lineage (NCBI taxonomy): Eukaryota > Metazoa > Arthropoda > Insecta > Diptera > Muscidae > Haematobia > Haematobia irritans. The sequence goes on from NC_134399.1 coordinate 4,549,948, forward strand.
TTTTTTTGTAAAAAGTGTCATATTTATTTTAAATTAAATAAAAATAAAAAATAAAACAAAATAAAAATAAAAAAAAAAATAAAATTTTGGCACACATTAGTAAAAATAAACCGCTTAAAAAGATTAGGTAAAGAGAAAAAATAAAGCTGCCACTTTAGCTTAGTTTTTGGAAAGTTAAAAAAATGTCACAAAAGGTTTCATATTTTTTTGTAAAAAGTGTCATATTTATTTTAAATTAAATAAAAATAAAAAATAAAACAAAATAAAAATTAAAAAAAAATAAAATTTTGGCACACATTAGTAAAAATAAACCGCTTAAAAAGTTTAGGTAAAGAGAAAAAATAAAGCTGCCACTTTAGCTTAGTTTTTGGAAAGTTAAAAAAAAATGTCACAAAAGGTTTCATATTTTTTGTAAAAAGTGTCACATTTATTTTAAATTAAATAAAAATTAAATTTTTATTCTTTATTAAATAAAAATTAAATTCCATAGTTTAAATTCACAATTAACCATAGTGAAGCCGTATTATCCAATGGTATCATTTTTCACTGAGTTTTCGGGAGTCATAAGTCTCCATTGGATCAAATGTGATCGTGTGTCACTTCAGCTTAGTTTTCGAATTTTAAAAAAATTACACATTTATTTTAAAAAAGTGTCACAAAAATAAAAATTTTCTTCTCATGAGTTTAGATTCCCCAGTTTAAACTTGGTCATAATGAAATCAATGTTATACATGAGTCACTTTTTTTAGAAAAAGTGGCACATTTGTTTTGAAAAAAAAAATCACAAAAATTAAATTTTTATTCTCAAAGACGTAGCTTCCATATTTTAAATCCAGTTAAATACAGTGAAGCCAATACTATCCAATGGTATAATTTTTCTGCATTCATAGTTCTCAAATTAATCAAAGGCGACCATATGTCACTTCACCTTTTTTTTGGAATTTCAAAAATGAGTCACAGAAAATTTTCTTTTCTCGAAACAGCAGATTCACCAGTTTAAATCTAGTTGATCATAATAAAGCCAACGCTAATATTTTTCACAGAGATTTCTAAAGTCAACTGTCTCCATTTGATTTAAGGTAACCCTGTGCCTTTTTCTTGTCGTTTGGCGATTGTATCCATTTTTTTCTTCAAAATTCTAAATTTTCTTTAACACGCGAAAAAAAAATATTATGTTTGATAAATTTTCTTGAATTTTAGCATTTTCTTAATTCACAATGGTTAATTCACAACAAGTGAATTAAAAGCTGAAGAAATAAAAAACTATCAACTTTAAATCTTTTATTTCATTTGGAGAAGCTTAGAAATACTCGGAAGTTGAAGATTTCAATTTGTACAGTCAGTAGGCCCTTTAATTCAAACTAAAATAAAGTGTCTTTAAGTTCTCATTTTGGGCACGAAACCATGTTTATAAAGGCTAAGCAGATCATCAATGCACTTGTCTTATTTAATACAGCTTATCACGAGATATTTTAACAAATTATTGAGATGGTATTTCCATATCACTTGTGTAAATTTGACAGTTTCCTCATTCACAATGAGAGCATATTGTGAATTAATAGTACAATAAAGTGAGAATAAGTCTAACAAAATTAAATCTTCTATTTCTTTTAAAGTAGCTTAGAAACACAAAGAAGTTGAACAACTAAGTTTGAACGGTCATAGTGCTGTTTAATAAAATTTGACCAAAATATGCTTAACTTCTTAATTTGGAAGTCAACAATGTTTTTATGGGCCAACCAAATCATCGATGCATTTTTCTTATTTAATGCAGCTTATCACAACATATTTTGCCAGCATTAAGCGATAAAAAGTTATTGAGATAGTATTTCCATATCAATTGTGTAAATTTTACATTTTCTTCATTCACAATGACAGCTTATTGTGAATTATAAGCGCAAACAAATGAGAATAAATCTAACAAAATAAAATCGTTTAATTATTGTTATTATTACACAAAGAGGACAAAGAATTAACATTGAGCAGTTGCCGCTAATTAATAAAATTAATTAAATTTAAATAAATTACGCTCTCATGTTTTTTTGAAGAGAACAATGTTCATAAGACCTAACCAGATCATCGATGCATTTGCCTTGTTTAATACAAATTAATACAACATATTTTGCCAGCAATAACCGATAAGAACTTATTGAGATGGTATTCCCATATCACTTGTGTAAAATTGACAGTTTCCTCATTCACAATGGTATATTATTGTGAATTAATAGCACAATAAAATGAGGAAAAATCTTATAAAATTAAATAGTTGATTTCTTTTAGAGTAGCTTAGAAACAAAAAGAAGTTGAACATTTAACTTTGAACAGTCAATGGGGCGTTTAACTAAATTTAACTGAAATATGCTGTAGTTCTCATTTTTGGCAGAAAACTATGTTTATAAAGGCTAACCAGATCATTGTTCTACTTGTCTTTATTTAATACAACAGATTACAACATACTTTGGCAGCATTAAGCAATAAAAAATTATTGTGAATTAATCTCTTATTGTGAATTAACAATAAAATGATTATAATTGCAGCAAAATAAAATGGTTTTCATTTTCTATACTAGGTTATAAAAACAAACAAATTATTTTTATTTATTCTAATTTATTTATCCCTGAACCTCTACAGTCAAGGTAAAATTTAAGTGCATTTCCCTAGCATATAATTGTTTAAAAATATTCAATGCCTTTGCTTTATAGATTTCAAATTTAAACAAACATTTTTGGGGGCTATATAAATATTGGGAAATAATTTAGCTGGCATTTAAAATATCATAAAATATATTTATAAAATTTCTAACATTCCATTCACAAAGCTAAGGAAATATTTCATATTACTACAATCACGTAGCACACACGCAATATTTAAGAACATCAGCGGGTGGTGAGGGCTTTCAAAAACAAAAATGGTGAAAAACAAACGAAACTAAAAAAACATTTGTTTCTAATATCAAACTCAAGGTTAGGAAGAGAACAAAAACAACACAAAAAAATTTTAGGATAAAAGAAAAAAAAGATATTAGCATAAGTACAAAACATTGATTTAACTCCCCGAGAAAATACTCTAAGGGTTTTCGACTAACAAACGACGCTAACCATAAATCTGCCCTAAGCAAGATAATAATATAAAAACAACAAAGATCAGAATTTTAACTCTTAAAGATTCTAATATATTTTTGGTTTTTTTTTTCTTAAAATATTATAAATTATGTTTTAGAATCTTTAAGAGCTTGCTATACAAAATCTCCAAAAACGTGCTAAAATTTTTTTTGTTCCCCCCCAAAAAAAGGTTATAACAATAAAATTTAAAGAAATATGGCCAACTAACACCAAGTTAGACAAATGATCATGCATTCAAGTTGGGAAGTCCAAACCAGTTTTGGCTAAAAACCTGAGAAATAAAAACACGCACAACCAAAAATGTTCTAAAATTTATTTCAACTACACACAAAAGTCCAAAATTGTTAATGAGGGTTTATTTTTTGGCCAGACCACTATGGCAGAGAACACAATCACATAAAATGCGTTGTTAAAAACAAAAAAAAAACAAAAGCTGAAAAGGCAAAAACAAAAATAAGAAGAAGTTTTAAAAACCAAAACTTAATGTTTGTCGTAAATTGTTAGAGTAAAGTCAAAAACGAATCTCCCATGGGATTGGAAATAAAACAAAAAAACTAATGTTCTCTAGAAATCATAAGATCAAATTAAGAAGAAATGAATGTCCTTGCAAGGCTTTGAGAAAAAAAATCCAAAGACGTTTGGTTAGATCGATTAATTGTTTTGTTTTTTAGATAGTATAAGGAGATCACCCCTGATATAAGTGCTTTTGTATAAAATTATTATAAATATTTTTTTTTATTTTTCAGGAAAAATTTTGGCTATAGATAATAATTTTAAATAATATTGTGTAACATGGCAGTACTCTCAAATTGACATTTTTCATAAAAATAACATTTTGACCAAATTGTCTATAGAAATAAAATTTTGACAAAATTAAAAAAAAAAAAAAATTGGCTATAGATAATAATTTTAAATAATTTTGTGTAACATGGCAAATTAACATTTTTCATAAAAATAATATTTTGACAAAATTTTCTATAGAAATAAAAGTTTGAAAAAATTTTCTATAAAAATAAAATTTTTACAAAATTTTCTTCAGAAATAAAATTTTGACAAAATTTTCTATAGAAATAAATTGTTGACAAAATTTTCTATATGAATAAAATTTTGACAACATTTGCTATGGAAATAAAAGTTTGACAAAATTTCCTATAGAAATAAATTGTTGACAAAATTTTCTATGGAAATAAAATTTTGACATTTTCTATAGAAATAAATTGTTGAAAACATTTTCTATAGAAATAACATTTTGACAAAATTTTGTATAGAAATAAAATTTTTACAAAATTTTCTATAGAAATAAAATTTTGACAACATTTTCTATAGAAATAAAATTTAGACAAAATTTTCTATAGAAATAAAATTTTGACATAATTTTCTATAGAAATAAAATTTTGACAAAATTTTCTATAGAAATAAAATTTTGACAAAATTTTCTATAGAAAAAAAAATTTAACAAAATTATCTATAGAAATAAAAATTTGACAAAGTTATCTATAGAAATAAAATTTTGACAAAATTTTCTACAGAAAACAAATTTTGACAAAATTTTTTATAGAAATAAATATTTGATAAAATCTGCTATATAAATAAATATTTGACAAAATTTTTTATAGAAATAAAATTTTGACAATATTTTTTATAGAAATAAAATTTTAACAAAATTTTCTATAGAAATAAAATTTTGAAAAAATTTTCTCTAGAAATAGATTTTTGACAAAATTTTCTATAAATATAAAATTTTAACAAAACTTTCTATAGAAATAAAATTTCGACCAATTTTTCTATAGAAATAAAATGTTGACAAAATTTGCTATATAATAAAAACTGAACAAAAATATGAAAATAAAAATTGGACAAAATTGTCTATGAAAATAAAATTTTGACATTTTCTATGAAAATAATTTTTTTTCATTCGTTTTTTATTTTTTTTTTTGTTTGACAAAATTTTCTATAGAATAAAATTTTGGCAAAATTTTCTATGTTATAAAAAAAATTGTTGACAAAATTTTCTACAAGAATAAAATTTTTCCTATTGAAATAAAATTTTGACAAAATTTAACAAAAATTTATATGAAAATAAACATTGGACAACATTTTCTATGAAAATAAAAAGTTGACATTTCCTATAGAAATAAATTGTTGACAAAATGTTCTATAGAAATAAAATTTTAACAACATTTTCTATGGAAATAAATTTTTGACAAAATTTTCGCAGACAAAATATTCGATAGAAATAAAATTTTGGAAATATTTTCTATAGAAATAAATTTTTGACAAAATTTTCTATAGAAATAAAATGTTGACAAAATTTGCTATATAATAAAAATTGAATAAAAATTTCTATGAAAATTAAAATTGGACAAAATTTTCTATGATAATAAAATTTTGACAACATTTTCTATGGATATATTTTTTTTTTCACAAAATTTCCTATGGAAATAAATTGTTGACAAAATTTTCTATAGAAATAACATTTTAACAACATTTTCTATGGAAATAAATTTTTGACAAAATTTTCGGTAGAAATAAAATTGTAACATTTTCTGTAGAAATGAAGTTTTGACAAAAATTTCGCAGACAAAATATTCTATAGAAATAAAATTTTGAAAATATTTTCTATAGAAATAAATTTTTGACAAAATTTTCTATAGAAATAAAATGTTGACAAAATTTGCTATAGAAATAAAATTTTGACAAATTTTTCTATAGAAGTAAAGTTTTTACTAAATTTTCTATAATAAAAATTTTCCTATAAAAATAAAATTTTTACAAAATTTCCTATATAATAAAAATTTAACAAAAATTTATATGAAAATAAACATTGGACAACATTTTCTATGAAAATAAAATTTTGGCAACATTTCCTATAGAAATAAATTGTTGACAAAATTTTCTATAGAAGTAAAGTTTTGACAACATTTCCTATGGAAATAAAGTTTTGACGAAATTTGGCAACACTTTTAAATACTTGCTTTAATCACAATAAAGTATTATTGTGAATTACCATAACTGCATTTTTCCATTTTGCGTTTTGTTGTTTTGTTTTTTATTTTTTATAATTAGGTGAAGTAAGGAAATCACCAAGAATATAATTTTTTTAGTGTAAAACTTGGCTGTACTTTTAAATCTATCTTTCCGTTAAGCACATTAATTAGTGGACATTAGCATAATTAAATTTTTAGTTTTCGATTACACCCAATAAACCTTAATTATCAAATTAACTATAAATTAGTTTGTGGACAAATATTTGCTGTTCATTTTAACAATAAGGTAGAACTCGAAAATCTTCTCTGCAAAACTTGACAGGACTTTTTCAAATACAAATTAACTTTAATCACAATAACAAATTATTGTGAATTACTATAACATTATTTTTCCAGGAAATTTTATTTTGGATTAAGAAAACAGCCTTTGAAATTAATGCTTGGTAGTACTTTCAAATTGTCGGTTGTACCAATCACAATAGCCAACTATTATGAATTACTATAATCATGTTTTTTAGTGTTTCATGACATCCAAAATAAACACTACTTTCGGAAGTTAGATTAATGAAAACCTTAAGAAAATTTGATTGTTTCAGTTATAATAATAAATAAAATTAATTCATATGCACGTTTTAGTACTTCAAATAAATTTTAAAAAATAATGAAATTAAATTGTATAATTATAAATGCTTCTTAACTAAGGAATAACATTGGAGCCAACTACATTTATAATTAAGTCCAACATTTGATCTCTTAATATTATTTTGGTTTTAGCCCCCATTAATCATTAACCTACTGTATTAATAGCCATCCCCTAGCTTATTAACATTTTTAACCTTACAACGTTCATTCATTTTCATTGCAAATTGTGTGAATCTAAAAAAAAAAAAAAACAACTAAACAAATGTAGTTCAATTTTCTACATCAACTGGGGAATGTTTAGATATTTTAGCCAACTTTGTTGCTGTCTATATGTTCTATTGTTTTATTTTGTCTAGGGTCACATGGTATTTGTTGTGTGTTTCCATGTTTTAATTAATATTTTGTGATCAAATCAAAAATTCTCTAGTTGACGTTGATTTACTGTATAACGTCGAAACTACGTATATCTATAAGCGACTGACTGACGGACGGCCAGATTGTTGTGTTTTCAGGGTGGCATTTTTATGGTCGAAAAAAAAAGAAAATACGCACGAAAATACTACAAATCTTACCCCTTACGTTTTCTGCGTCGGTTAGTTAGGGGAGGATATATCGTTTCGAATTTTTGGAATTTTTTTCGGTTTTGGTTAATCACGTTTCGACACGCTTTGCTAGCATATCACAATATAGACATTGTATTTGGGTTTAGGGTTTAGAATACCACAAAACAAAAACAAAATAAATGAAACGGAGAACAATAGAGTAAAAGTGATATGACAACATTGCAACAATAACCAGAAATATATATATATATTTCGAATATCTGACATATCCATAGAATTGCAGAAAAAACCCTAAATAGAGTGAGACTTGGCTTTAGTTTATTGTAATTTGAATAATTTATTTACTTTTTCTTTCATTTGTTCATCTATATACATCAAATGGTTTCGATAGAAAGCCATAGAGGGGCTATAGCTATGAGAATTGCAGTGTTGGGCCTTCAGGTCACAATAAAATAATGGATATGAACTTGAAATATTTTTATTGTTTTATAGTTCACAAAACACAAAAATATAAAAAAAATTAAACACAAGTAAGATGAACTTAATTGTAGTTTCAGCTATGAGTTCTCTAATTATTGATAAAAATTATAAAAAAGGTCTAAAAACAAGTTAACTCGGATCCATAGATTTGGACCTTGTCTTAAGGATTTTCGTATTAATACCGAGCCAAAGATGCAGTTCTTTTAAACTAACGACCTTTATACATAATAAATGATATGAACTAAATAGAGTTAAATGGTTTTTTAATAAATAAATTTAAATTTAAATTAATTAGGTTATAGAAAATATGGGTTGTAACCACAGTTGACGCAGTTGGTAGATTGAATGGTAGATTTTTTACCGTTTGGTACATTGGTAGAATGTTCCTCCCCACCTTAGAGGTACTTCACAAACTGCCTTTAGAAATAAAATGTTGACAAATTTTAAATATAAAATGTTAACAAAATTTTCTATAAAATAAAAATGTTAACACAATTTTTATAGAAATAAAATTCTAATAAAATTTTATAGCAATAAAATTTTGACAAAATTTTCTATAGATATAAAATTTTGACAAAACTTTCTATAGAAATACAATTTTGTCAAAATGTTCTATAGAAATCAAATTTTAACAAAATTTTCTATAGCAATAAAATTTTCTATAAAATAAAAATTTTAACAAAATTTTTATAGAAATAAAATTTTTTATAGAAATAAAATTCTAACAAATTTTTCTATAGAAATAAAATTTTGACAAAATTTTCTATAATAATAAAATTTTGACAAAACTTTCTATAGAAATAAAATTTTCTATAGCAATAAAATTTTCTATAAAATAAAAATTTTAACAAAATTTTTATAGAAATAAAATTTTTTATAGAAATAAAATTCTAACAAATTTTTCGATAGAAATAAAATTTTGACAAATTTTTCTATAGAAATAAAATTTTGACAAAATTTTCTAAAGAAATAAAATTTTGAAAAAATTTTCTATAGAAATAAAATTTTAACAAAATTTTCTATAGCAATAAAATTTTCTATAAAATAAAAATTTTAACAAAATTTTTATTGAAATAAAATTTTTTATAGAAATAAAATTCTAACAAATTTTTCTATAGAAATAAAATTTTGACAAAATTTTCTATAGAAATAAAATTTTGACAAAATTTTCTATAGAAATAAAATTTTAACAAAATTTTATATTGAAATAAAATTTTAACAAAATTTTCTATAGAAATAAAATTTTGACAAAATTTTAAATATAAATAAAATTTTGACAAATTTTTCTAAAGAAATAAAATTTTGACAAAATTTTATATAAAAATAAAATTTTGACAAATTTTTCTAAAGAAATAAAATTTTGACAAAATTTTCCATTGAAATTAAATTTTGACAAAATTTTCTATTGAAATTAAATTTTGACAAAATTTTCTATTGAAATAAAATTTTGACAAAACTTTCTATAGAAATAAAATTTTGACAAAATTTTCTATAGAAATAAAATTTTGACAAAACTTTCTATAGAAATAAAATTTTGACAAAATTTTCTATAGACATAAAATTTTGACAAAATTCTTTATAGAAATAAAATTTTAACAAAATTTTCTATTGGAAAAAAAATTTACAAAATTTTCTATAGAAATAAAATTTTAACAAAATTTTAAAAATATATAAAATTTTGACAAATTTTTTTAAAGAAATAAAATTTTGACAAAATTTTCTATAATAAAATTCTGACAAAATTTTTTACAGAAATAAAATGTTGACAAAATTTTCTATGGAAAAAAATTTTGATTAAAATTTCTAAAAAGTTAAAAATTTTAATTTTTGTTTGAGGCTACTAAAGAAGACTTTGTCTCCTTTTGTCTGTAGTAGTAATTTTCTATTGTTGATGCAAACTAAAGATATTTAATACAAAATTTTCTATAAAATAAAATTTTTAACAACATTTTATTTTATTTCTATAAATAAACTTCTAATAAAATTTTTTATTGAAATAAAATTTTAAACATTTTTTATAGCAATACAATTTTGACAAAATTTTCTATAGAAATAAAATTATGACAAAATTGTCTATAGAAATAAAAGTTTGACAAAATTTTCTATAGAAATATTTTGAAAAAATTTTCTACAGTAATAAAATTTTGACAAAACTTTCTATAGAAATAAAATTTTTATTGTTGTTTTTTTTTTTGATCTCAGCTTAAAGCCATGCATTGACTAAACAACAAGTGTCGCTTAACCAACAGAGGAAAAGTATGCTTGTCAAATTTTGACAAAATTTTCTATTGAAATAAAATTTTGACAAAATTTTCGATAGAAATAAAATTTTGACAAAGTTTTCGATAGAAATAAAATTTTGACAAATTGTTAGATAGAAATAAAAATTTGACAAAATTTTCTATATAAATAAAATGTTGACCAATTTTTCGATAGAAATAAAATGTTGACAAAATTTTACACAGAAATAAAATTTTGACAAAATTTTACACAGAAATAATATTTTGACAAAATTTTCTATAGAAATAAAATTTTGATTAAATTTTCTAAAGAATTAAAAATTTTAATTTTTGTCTCCATTTGTCTGTAGTAGTAAGTTGCTCTTATTGATGCCAACTAAGGATATTTAAAATTTCGATACATTTACAAATGAAGAAATGATCAAACAATAATAAATAAACTTATAAGTAAAAAATAAAAAAAAAAACATTTCTTTTGAAGAAACATTTTTTCATAATAACCACAAAAACTTTTACCAAACTCTGCAAAATAATATTTTGTTTATTAGGTACAGTCAAAAAAATATCACCAAAATTTTGTCAATTAAAATTTTAATTGAATTCTAAACAATATTCAATTAAAAGTTTAATTTTCCAACAAAATTTTTAATTTAAACTAAAATCAATTACAGAAATTACTAGTATCAATTAAATATTTAATTGGATCAATTAATTTTTTTAATTGGCGTTGGTGATTGATAATATAATTTCTGTGATTGAACAAATTTCAATTAAAAAATAATTCGTGATTAATTAATTTCGTTATTGAAGACAAAAAATATTTTTTTCTGCGTAGTTTTTTTCTTCAAATTTTGGTAGATTATTTTTGACTCGAGTGGCAACCGTGGTTTTAACCGATAGCCTCTGATTGCTAAAGCCTTTGTACATAGGACATACATAATTTTTAATTATAATAAATGAAATAATATATAAAATAATAATGCGTTTTACGGAATATTAAACCATTGCCTACTGAAAAGTTGGAAACATTGAAATCTTACCCAATTCCCATAGAATAGAAATTTAGAAGAAGGCGTATACAACCACAATCCTAAAATCCATAATTTTTTATGGTTTGCTAATTTGAATGCCTTGATTTTTGGATAATCACAAAATCATAAATTTTTATTATCCCCGGTTGTTTTTTGTATTGCAAATAAAACCTAAGACAAAAATAACCACATCCAATTTTTAAGGTTTGTCCCCTACATATCAAAGTTCATTAAAATTCGAGCAGTTCCCAAATTAAATTTCAATTTTGTCGTTCCTTCCTTCGTTTGTTTCGTTTCGCTTCTTATTCATATACCCCCAAAAACTAATAACCTTTGCCGCCAAAGAAAATTGCTTAATAATAATACAACAAATGTTGTGTAACTAAACATAGATTTATAGCGTATAATGACAAGAGCTTTAGCTCTTGTAAGTACCTGAATGTAACTAAATAGGGAAGTAGTATTTCCGTTTGTTTTCAAATGCTTAAATATATAAACCAGTTGTTGAAATTCTAAAAGTCTAAGATGGTTGAATATGTAAACAACAACAACAACAACAAAACCACAGTTTTTTTATAATTCTTTTTCCCTTCTGAAGTTCAAAGTTAAGTTCATTAAGCAGGCAATGCTTTTGCCCAATACTGAGGGACGGACGGACAAATCAGCCACCATATTTGAAGAATTCGTAATAAAACCCATTGTGGTAAGAAAAAGGCAAGATTGAACGTAAACGAACTGCCATAGAATACCCATTCCATGAAAAGATTCATTCATGGGCCTACCATGAGCCACGTCCCGACAGACATAAACAATGAACATTTAATATTGAATGATAAATAATTGATGAAAATAACATTAATATTAAACAATAAGAAATGAATTGTCAATGACACTGAAGGCAAAAATAAAAATTGTTTGGTATAGAGAAAAATGAAGAAATGTTATATTTGCGTAAAGCCTAAAATAGGTGTAATACGATGTGGTTTGATTAGGATAGACATTTTTATCAGAAGAGAAAAATTAGAATAATTGGACATTATATATATTTTATCTAGAAATCCAAATGGTTCTAGTCTGGCCCTTCTTTAAATACTTTGGATATCAATAGCCCGTCGTGTGGTATTTTCCTAAAGAAAAATTAATAAATCTTTATTAGCTTATTTAAAATCCAATTCCTAATTCCTTATATTAATATATTTTCTTTCTTTTTCTTTCTAGGTATGTATGCGAAGTACTTGTCATATGAGAAAATTATTTGTAAGTTTATTGATTTTTCTAAAATCGTGTTATTCTTAAGCGGGCTTTTAATTTTACTTTTGTTAAGGTATACCAGGTCTAAAATTCCGAATCACACCCCCCCCCCCCCCAACTCAAAAAAAAACTCCTTGCACCGTTATTGAAATTACAATATTGAAATTCCATATTACAGCTCTACGTTAACAATCCCACAAATAATCGAAAAAATTTATAACATGAAAAATATTTCTCACACCTGTAGCAAACATGGCATGAAATCGAGGAAAAATCAATGTTAAAATAATTAATCATAGCGATTAGTGATTACCATTTGGTTCAAAGCTTAACGAAATATGGAAAACAGAGGCATTTATGGTACCGCCACCGCCATCACTTAGTAAATTAAACAAAAGTGTATGCATACAAATTTGTTTGAAAAGATTATAGATGACCGTATGGCTGGCTGGCTGGCTGGCTTTGCATGTTTCCATTAATGAAGCCGGGAGCGTTTATCACAGAAATACATAACAAAATCTTAGCACCTCTTGACAGCCAAACAGGCAATCAACAACAAAAATATTGCCAATGGAGTAACAAAAAAATGGAAAAATCAATAGCTTTAGCAATAACAATTGCAAATAGCTAAAACTTAATAACAATAATACCTCAAAGCTAGATAGACTGACAGGCCGCAGCCACAGTAAATTGTGTGAGGCATAGTGTTTTCTCGTCTGATGAATTGTGAGCTCCAAATAAAACCTTAGTGGATCTAATGATATGGTTGATACATTATAAACGCCGGCGGCAGCAGCTGGCCAGTCAAGACGCCACCTTTTTTCCTAGCCAGCCAGCCAGTCAGTCAGTAACACCCCCAACTCGACCCTTACCTTGGCTATTTGCAATATCGCCCACACCTTTTTTAGAGCAGCACGAGCATGTGTTTTGCTTGTGTTTTTATATTAAAAGCACGCGCAATTAATGGTTGCAACACTGTTTCAAAATTTCATTATGGCCTCTATTCACGCTATTTTCCTTCAAAACAAAGTAAGCCAGTAGAATTTTATCTAAATTTTTCTCCTAAAGAAAACTATTTGTGAGAGTGAAAGAGAGATTAAGAAGGGGGGGCTGGACATATTGCCCTTGCAAAATTTCATAACCCTTTATAATTGTTTACTATTTTGCTACTCAATCAAAATTGTATTAACAGGCCTATGGCAATGTTTAAATGGTTCAAAACCAAATGCAATCTCTGGCGAGAGGGCATTTGGGGTGGATGGCTGGCATTCGCCTGAGTATAGAATGAGTGAGTCTCCTCTTTAGAATATGAGTTTGTCTGTGACCATCACGATTGTGGTGTTTTTCTAATATATTTTCTAATTGACAGTTGAATGTGAAATTTATTTACTATTCTAGGTTTTGTAGAAGATTTTTTACTATTGCCTTTAGTTTGTGTGCGTGCATGGGTGTGTGTGTGTATTCGCCTTAACGTTATTTTTTGTGTCTTCTGGCTGACTGGCTATAGCCTCTCATGATTCTCAGGCAATGTGAATCGAGAACTGTCTTTCCAACTGATTGCTAATTTAGATAACAACAACACAAATCGTCTGACAAGAGGCCTGAGAGGAAAGACCACAAGTTGAGCTCTTTCAAGTGTTTCAAATTAAAATTTATTTTCTTTGACTTATGCAAGTGATTTGTTGAAAATCACCGAGTATATCTTAGGAGAAAGAAAAAAAAAACAACAACAACAACAGCAAAATTCACCAGCAACAATGTTTGCTTGGGGTGGGTGACATTAAGCTGTAATCGATTCACATATAAGATAAGAGAATAGAAATTAAGAAAAAATTCTTCAGATAAAAATGTGTGATGCCAATATTATGGGAAATTTAGGGATCATAGATCGAGACTTAATTGTATCGTTTTTAAAAATCTTTAAATTATTTATTAACCAAATTTGAATTTATTTTAAAATCATGAATTTAAATGAAATCTAAATTTTGAAGAGAAACACTAGCATGTAAAATCCCATAGAGTCCTTTTGCGAAAGCGATTAAAAAAGAAAATTTTGTTTTTTTTTTTTTTTTTAATTTTTATATTTTTTTTAACTGCTGAAAGATAAGTTTTTTCTCCTTTAGAAAACTTGTGGAATTTAGATTACTGCAAATACAATCAACAGATATATTATGGAACAATATAGGTTAAATTTTTAAATCACGAAATGCATTTTTGTCAATATTTCATGATAAAGACTTTGCAGCGACAAGGCCGACTCACAGTTTTTTTTACCGTCCTATGAATTCAAAATGATAAGCTTACGGGAGTTACAGTGATAAAAGAAAATTGATAAGATTTTGTTCAACAAGAAACTTCACAGTTTTGATTTTTTAATCAGAGGTGATAAACTGTTTGTTCAAACCCACAAAGAACCCCCATACCACTGGAGAATGAAAGGGAATCAGAGCTTTTAACGAAAGTTAACGAAACGTAACGAAAAAATTTGCTCTAATTCACATACAATATGCAAATTTATCAGCAAATTCACAACAAAATAAAAAAAAAACACAAAACAGTTGAGGTTGCCCATGAACATAGGAATGGAGACAAAGTATAGAACAGCATGTAGATTAAAGGTACAAACTCAAACAGCAAGCTTAATTAAATTTAAATTTACTGTAAAAAAAAAAAAACAACAACAATACTAGAAATCTAACAAATTGCACGCCTTATATTTTTCCATTTTTTATTTTTGTTGTTGTTTTTTTTATAAGCTTCATAAAATCACAATTTGTGGGGTGATGGTAAAAGGGAGTGTTAGGAAAAGAAATAGCAAAGAATAGTCATAAATTTAAGCAAGTGACAGGAAAAATATACAAAATGACATATATATACTTTATTTTTTTTTTTGTTTTTTGAGAATGGGAAAAACAAACAAATACCCAAAACAATAACCATTAATGATTGCTTGAATAAAATACAAAAAAAAACAAGACATTATAAACAAAAGGTGATGTTTTAATTAAAAGACTCATAAAATTGTTGGTTATTTCCTTTTGATTTAATTGTTTAACTTAAAAACAATTTATAGGTTAAATTTGGGAAAAAACAAAGACTATGCATATTAACTAGCAACATAGATTTAGGTATTGCCGTTTTGAGGTTAGTAGACAAAAATTAAGATAGCTCTATTTACTAGTGTTTACTGTATTATTCTTTTCAAATTTTAATTATAATAAATATGTAAATAAAATAAAATCATTTATTATTATTTTTTTAATTTTTCAAATATTTTTTTTACACAGATTTTTCAATTTTATCACGAAAATAATTCCATAAATATTTTATTTGAAATTTCTATAATCACAGAAATGATAAAATCAGTCACTGATGTCAGTCACAAACAATAAAAATGTTATTGATTAAATTATTTGCTGTGTTTTATTTATATTTTGATTCAAAAATTAATAGCTATTGTTTTTTTTTTTTTTCAAACTCAATAAGCACATTAATTAAAAAAAATATTGATGAAATATTTTTCTGTTTAAGTATACCAAAAAGTTTTTAAGTCGTAAAACTTTCCTACAAAGTTTTCTTATGATTGCCATAGTTGAAATCAATCCAAAAAATCTTTGGATCCTATTCAACTTTTCTTTGGAGCATACTCCAAAAAAACAGTAGCCAAACATCAAAACTAGAGTCATAGAAAAGGTCTACTTTAATATACAAAAAATTTTAGAATTTAGTATATATTTATACCCCACCTTCTCCCCTTTTACAAAAACACATCCATAGTAAAACGTCCCTACTTCTGTATATTTCCATGTCTACTGCTTAAATGTCTGTCCACTATTCTGGCTGGCGTTGTGTATTTTAGAGCCAGCCATTAAGTTATCAGGCTGACAACGAAGGTCATCATTAGCATTAAAATAACAAAAACAAAAGAATACACCAACAACTATAACAAATTCAATACAACAATAAAAAAAATTATGAAAAAAAAATAAAACAATAAAAAATTAAAACTGAAATAAAAGAAATTGAAATAAATTGTAATTAAATGAACAAAACAAAAACTCACTCAGAGGATGAGCAGAGCAAATGAAAAAAAATACATAATTAAATATGTAACAACAACAACAACAATAAGATAGAATACGAATTATAACACAAAGAAGAAGTGATATGAAAAACATGAGATATATTAAAACAACAACAACAATAACAATGGTAGTAGTCAAACAAACAACCAACCAACTCAATTAATTAGAAACGCCTGCTAATGATGGTACGTGGGTGGTTGAGCGAGTATTGAGACTAGTCCAGAAAATGGTAAACAAGCAAAGGAAGTGTGGTCTTAGAGGTAAACCATTTGTTGGTGTTGGTGTATAGAAGAGAGGGAGGCAGGGAGAGACACACACTCGCGTTGTACTCTGAGTGCAAAGCATTGGAGTATACAAAATTTATAATAGAAATTAACACTTAAACACACTCAGAGTTAGAAACTAAGAGCCAGTCAAGCAGACATATCTATTGAGTGATACAGTGGGAGAAATTAGCATATACTCGAGAATTGTAGTGGAGAATCTTTGATGCAGAAAGGGACCCCAAGGGAATTTACAAAGATTGTGTAACAAAGCCTGGGCTTGTCATTGAGCTTAACATGGAATCGGGCAGCACTCTGTGATAAGAGAGAAGTTCACCAATGTGGTATCACAATGGACTGAATAGTCTAAGTGAGGCTTGATACATCGGGCTGCCACCTAACCTAAGACTGGGCTAGATAGACCGGGAAGATCCTATTGAGGCAGGTCTGACAAGACTCTAATGGAAATCGAACATAGTACTTACCTTTAATTGTAGTGGAACCCAAAATTAATTTTTATTATGTGCCCAGTATTACATAACTTTAAATGCAAATATATCCATGTTGTTTTTCGCCAACTTCAACTAGGATCATTTTTTACAGCAAACATGAAATAAAACAAAAACAATTACTAAAGCATTTGGAATATAGTGTATGTACTTATGCAAATTTTATGCACTATAGTTATACCCTCAAGTAATTTTATATGGCCCACCAACACACAGATCCACTGACCATTATGCCATAGTCTAACAAAAAACGGAAAAAAAACAAAACCAGTGAAAAAAAACTAAACTTTGTAACAAAAACCCACCGGATTTCCGTAAAAACAAAAGAATCAACTGTTCGCTGTTGTTGCTGGTGGTAGTAATGTTTGTTGTTACTTCGGTTTCTTCATCATGTTAAAAGACTCTAACATAAAGTTTGTATTGCATATCATTTCTTTAGTGCATGCAAACCCTGCGTGTATTCTCCCAAGCCATCATCAGTAGATATTCTGGGCGCACGAGTAACCTGCAAATATGGTTAGGGCTAAATTAAACTCCTTGCATTAGTTCTCCCCCCCCCCCCCTATCCACAGCAAAACAGTTCACTACATACGTACATAAAAATAGCAATGCTAACAAGGGAGCGGTCGGTGTTCGTCTTGCTTGTGTGTTTTATTTTATACGACTAACAGTTTTGTTCTTGTTGTTGTTGTTGTTGGTTTTATTATCGTATTTCTAATATCATTTCGCTGTTTTGGTATTATGGCTTTTTTAGCCGCTATATGTTGGCTATAGCTAGCTGTGCTTCTTTAATTTCTTTTTGTTGGTTTTACGACATTTAAGTTTAAGCTTAGTATGGCCAGCACTTTTAGTTTGTTGGCAACTATAAATGACCCATAAAAATGTTGGTAAATGGAAGTAAACTAAAGAAAATGAATTAAAAGAAAAAAAAAAAAAAACACAGCAACGAACTTCTATAAACAAATGAAATGAAGAACGCACCAAATACTCCGTATAATAGATAGTAAAAGGGTAGGGTCACTAGGTTTTTGTTATTGGAGCAATACACAAGAGCGCAAATATGTAGTTAGGGCATTAGTTGACCCATAAAAGCGACAGAGTCCCAAGAGTAACCAGAAATATTTCATTCTCTTACAATGTAGAGACCCAAAAAAAGGAGAGATACATACAATTGGGCATCTATCTAACCAAGGAGTTATGTTAGAGTTTTTCTTCTAGCGTGGGTTGTAATTAACAGAAATTAAGAGTAAATCGAGTGAATCTTCGTCTGAGGGCTAGTTTGTATTGTGAGAAATATTTCTTTAAAAAAAAACTTAAAAAAAATATATATACCCAGAAAATTCATTCGGAAAAAAATATTAACTGAGATGAGGGAGTTCGTTATACTCTAAAGAGATTAATCTTCAGAAATACCTCATTATTATTTAGGCAAAATATACGAAAGTTGAAAATCGGCTTTGCATTTAAAATTCAATTCTGCAATATAGTGTATAATATTTTTACAAATGTGTTAATCACCTTATGAAGTTTGGAAAAAATCAATTACACTCAAAAAAACGGTGAACCCATCAGGAAGGAAAATATTGTTTAGTTTTAGAAAATTTAGTTTAATTTTAGGAAATGATATAATATAAATAAGTAAATATTTTTCAAGAAATTCAACAAACATTATTAGACATAATTACTTTTTTTTATTTGATAAAGAAAATTTTGTAGTTTAATGGGAAAACTTGGAGTTCAAAATTGCAAGAATATCTTTAGCGCCATACGAAGTTAAATTCTAAGAAATTCTGAACTTTTGAATGTATAAATTTTCCACTTTTTAGTAAATTTAACTAACGTACGCCAAAAATGATTAAAGTCAAGAAAACAATTTCGAAACCCAATACTTCCATCGTGTTCAATGGCTTTATTGTGCCAAAGGGTTTTCTTTTCTTTTCTTTTTATTTTATTTTTTGTTTTAGCTAAATCCGACCCATAATGATGGCAAATCTTTTCCGTCTTTAAATATCGCAACAATTGAATGTCAACTTAGAAGTATAAAATGAGATTTTCTCTATTTCAATTGGGGGAGAGGAGAGATTTACTCCGAGAGTATATTAAGATCACATTTGTATTTGTATTTACCATATGGTAAGAGAATTATTCACAATGGGGTGACATGTGTCACCCCAAAAGATTTTTTTACCACAGTAACACTTAAACATCGGCTTACAAGTATAAAATGAGATCTTCTCTATTTATATTGACGGAGAAGGGAGTTTTACTCAGAGAATGTATTTAGATTCTCTTCTTTATTTGCAAATTCATTTGCCGAATATTTGCAAATATTGGTCGCATTTTTATCAAAATAATTCTAAAAATTTCTTGTCTATAAAATGGATTAGTTCGGACAGACAGGCATCGCCCACTCGATCACCACGATTAGCAAATTCAATCAAGTGTTAACGCCGTAACAATGGCAAATCGACTTTGCTGTATAAAGTGAGTTTTTCTC
Source organism: Haematobia irritans (assembly GCF_050003625.1). Classification (NCBI taxonomy): domain Eukaryota; kingdom Metazoa; phylum Arthropoda; class Insecta; order Diptera; family Muscidae; genus Haematobia; species Haematobia irritans. Next base: position 4,569,618 of record NC_134399.1, read on the forward strand.
TATTTGCAATGAGGGAGAATAGTTTTACACAGAGAGTATATTGAGATGATATTTTTATTCGATTAAAAATTTCATAGAGAACCTAAAAAATTTGTTAAAAAAAAAATCTAATAATCTTATTTGTATCTTGTGGCAATTAAATAGAAAATATTTTAGTTAATTTTGTATAAAATAACGGCCATTTTCATGTAACTCCTTTAACTCCCAGTTAAAAGAAAGTACATTACAAATATCTTCTCTCCGGTCAACTTTAACTGAAAAATTTTAGGCAGTTAAGTTGAGAACTGGCATATGGAATATATAGGCAAGATGACAGCTATGTCCATAATACGGTTTAACGGAGCTTCATGAAAATGGGGGTAAACCTAATTTTCCTTTCTTGGTAGGTTCATTTTTTGTTGGTGTAATTAAATTAAATCTCTCCCCTTGCAATGAGGTAGGAGAGAGTTTTACTCCGAGAGTATATTGAGATGGCATTTTCATTCGACTTAAAATATACAAATTTATTAAAGAACCGAAATATTTTTTTATTAAAAGATATCTTCAATTGTATTAACTTATTTGTATCTTGTTGCAATTAAATATAAACATTTAATTTTTTTTTATAAAATAAACCTAGTTTCTTGGTGGTTTCACTGTTTAGTTGTAATTAAATTAAATCTCTTCATTTGCAATGAGGGAGAGGAGAGTATATTGAGATGAAACTTTTATTCGGTTTAAAATATAAAATTTTCTTCAAGAACCGAGAAAAATCCATTATTAAAATTAAATAGAAACCAAATTTTGTTAATTTTTTTGTAAAATAAGGTTTTGGGGAGTTTCCTTTTCTAAACTTTAATTAAATGAAATTTGTCTGTGTATGTTCATTGGAAAATATGTTAAACCTTGTCTACTGAATCAATTCTATCGGCAATAAGGAAGCTCCATTTAAATTTTTTTATTGTTAATTATTACCTTGTGTGGTAAGTGTCACCTATGTCTTAAAAGATTTTCTACAATTGCCTTTGTGGGTGGCCTGGCCAATTTATGACATTTCCATTTTCAAAAGAAAAATGTTAATGAAAATGTTTTTTTTACTACACTGAGTTGGCAAACACACTAACAACGCCTACATATATAAATATTCACCACGACATTACACCATATAGCCTTCTTCCCACATGATCATATGGTTCAAGACCTCACCATTGTGGCAAAAAGAAAAAAAAAAACAAGAGAGACATGGCGTGGTAGATTAATGTAACGATGTGTGTGTGTGTGTTTCGATTTACTTGGTAGTTTGATGCATCATCGTTCATTCGATTTATGAATGAAACACCAACAACATTTTGATTTGTAATTTTCAATGAATGAATTAAAATTTGTGTGCTAAACCAGCCACATGGTAATAATAGTAAATATAGTAAAAAAAACAAAACGAAACAACAAAAATTAAAACACCTAAGCCCCCATTGAAATATAAGAAAATTTACAATGTGTAAAAACGCCTACAAATCAACCGGTTTGCCTTGTTTCAAAAAAAAAGTCATAAGCTTTGCTAGCTGTTGTTATGAATTAAAAAAGCTAATATTGTCAAAAATGAATAACAACGTGGTCGCCAAGAAAACTGCAACATTACTTTTACATTATCTATGAAATGTCAACAACTTAATAAGACAACAGCAGTAGTAGACAGACAACAACCTGCTATTATTATTGCTTAAGGTAGATAATAATCTTGGGTTTATATGTTTGTGTAGCAACGACCCACATGCAACTCTGATGACAGCCATATAATATGCATGGTCTTTCCTTTGTCATTAGCTGGCTTCTTCCTCCTCCACCTTTTGGCAATTTGATATTTATTAATAATTATCGGAATATAATAATTGCTATTGATTTTTTTCTATTATTTCTACTCAATGGCTTAGAGGGTCAAAGACCTTTTTTTATAAATCTCTAATAAGGAAATAATTTCAAAAAGATATTCGTGTCTCTCACCCATTTTTCTATGGTCGTCAATAGCATAGCAATTTTTTTTGCGATGTATTTAAAAACGAAAAAAAAACTGTTAATAAAACGGCACTTGAACATAAAGCGTTTTTGCATAACTAATTAAGCGTTTAAATGCACAACAACGTTGAGGCAGATACTTAAAACGTCAACCCGCTGTTCATAGGTGTCAGAGCGCATCGCAAAATAGGTGTGTATAACTCTATAGAGATATGACTTAACATAATTGCTGATGCTTTTAGAGTCAGATCATTTTTCATCTTCAACCAATTGGCCTTGGAAAAACTAAGAAAAATTGAGATTGATATGATGACTAGTGGTGAATAGCAAAATAATAACTAAATTAAAATGCCAATCAAGTTAATAGAAAGAAGAATAATTCTGCATCATGCTATAGCTATGGCCTTCAACCAGCATATAGAATTTCTAAAAAAAAAATCCCGAAAGTCAATAATTGACCATTGATTATTTAATATTCCACGTTTCAATACATTATTGCTATAAGATTGTATAAAACGATATGGGTTAGCTAGTCAGTAAAACGCCCACTCTCAATTATATCTTTGAACAAAAGCCTGTTCTGTTCAAAAGGCGGCTGATTGGTTTTTAAAGATCACCTCAAAATTGCATATCCTAATAACCATCTTTCTCAACCTCCAGGCTCTGGGCATGTGGCTTAAATTAAAGTCGACTTGACTTTGGGGGGTGATCTTGTGCTCTTGTTAACATTCAATCAGCAAATTTGTTAACAACCAAACGACGATAACATTTGTTACACAAGTTCAAAGCAATTCGCTACAAATTCTCCTTCCCCAGCCCCCCACAAGTGAAACCTCTTTAGATTCCTTGAATGCATTTGCAATAAATTCTATTAAATACGAGACTATTAATTGAACAATTTAGATCTAAAGATAGCATATTTTGTTCAATGCTCATATAGATTTTATGGTTAATTTTATTTTGTTTCGATTATCCGAGCAAGAGAGAAATATAACAAAAAACAACTAAATTGAAAAAAGCGCAATAATTTTCTATAATAGAAAAAAAACCGAAACGTTTTGAAGAATAACCGACATTTGTGTCCCTGGGCCTACAAATAATTTTATTGTAACGTATGACTATAGAAAATAAATCGATCTTTACAAAATTTACGTGATTGGATTGAGTAATGGCTGGTCTTTGTTTTTTTTTAATGTTTTTAAAGCTTACTGTAATTTAATCAATGATTGATTTACATTTCACACATTAATTTAATTAATAACATAGACATAGCACCGAAACCATTAATTTAATTAAATATAGGTTCCTGATCACTTTGGCAAATAAACAGAAACTGTTTTTTTTTCGATATAAAGATTTGCTATCTATATAGAGGTTGGGTATTTCTATGTCAGTCTTTGGCAATATCACTAGTTTCATGCAAACGATACAACATTTTTTATAAAGTGATATGGATACAAAAGTCTAAAATCTATTCTTCGACTAATCGAATTTTCGTCAAAAAAAAAGGCGAGAAGTGGAATGACTTTTTGTAGACTTAAAACTTGACTAATCGACTTCTGATATTTTTCAAAGTCGTCTCAAATCAACTAATCGATGTTGGCGAAAATCGGCATCTAAGGAAAAGGAGAAAGTCAACATTATATTGGAAGGGGAATATGATGCAAAGTTTTCTATGGTATTTCTACGAGTATCTGTGATTTTAAAAATTAAAATAAAAATTTGAATAATAATTTATAGATGTCCGTCGAAGACTACCGATGTTAGTCCAAATATTGGAAGAAATAAATTTTATTTTATATTTTTTTTTCAAGTCAAAATAAGAAATAAACAAATATATACAGCACTAAGTTTAAGTTTAAATACCCACCACCATGAACCAAATATTAGGGTTTCCTTTGAAATGAAAGGGCTTGAGGACTTGAGGACACTTCCCGAAGATAAATTTAAAGATTTCACCTATGAGGACTATATCAGATTCTGGATTTATAAGAACAATTTTTTTTTGAGTTTTAGAGGAATCATTAACATCTCTTGTAAGTGTGCAAGAAAATTATAAAATAATCTGTAGAAGTAAAATCTGGAAATTTTACATTGAGTTTCAAGCAATTTTCATGATCAGTGCGCCTTCAACACCCTCAAGAAGTGAAGTCGGTCTATATGGAGGCATTACCAAATGGACCGATAAAAACTTAATCCGATACACGTTTTTGTGAGTCTAAAATACCTAAAATACCAAATTTCAGGCAAATCAGATAAATACTACGGTTTCTAGAAACCCAAGGACTTAAATCGGGAGTTCGTTCTTATGGGGGCTATACTAATAAAATATGGACCGATACTCACCGCTTTCGGTACACCTCTTTATGACCCTAAAATACCTCTAGATGTCCAATTTCAGGCAAAGAGGATAAAAACTTCGGATTCTAGAAGCCCACGAAGTAAAATCGGGAAATCGGTCTATATGGGGCTATACCAAAATATGGACCGATACTCACCATTTTCGGCACACCTCTTTATGGTCCTAAAATACCTCTAGATTTCCAATTTCAGACAAATTGGATAAAAACTACGGCTCCTATAAGCCCAAATCGGGAGGTCGTTTTATATGGGGACCATACCAAAACATGGACCGATACTCACAATTTTTGGCAGACGTATTTGTGGCCCTACAATACCTCTAGATTTCCAATTTCACGTAAATTGAATAAAAACTGCGGTTTCTATAAGCCCAAGAAGTAAAATCGGGAGATCGGTCTATACGGGGGCTATACCAAAATATGGACCGATACTCACAATTTTTGGCACACGTATTTGTGGTCCTACAATACCTCTAGATTTCCAATTTCAGGTAAATTGAATAAAAACTGCGATTTCTATAAGCCCAAGAAGTAAAATCGGGAGATCGGTCTATATGGGGGCTATACCAAAACGTGGACCGATACTCACCATTTTATGGTCATAAAATACCTCCAGATTTCAAATTTCAGGCAAATTGGATAAAAACTACGATTTCTATAAGCCCAAGACCCCAAATCGGGAGGTCGGTTTATATGGGGACTATATCAAAACCAGGACCGATATAGCCCATCTTCGAACTTGACCTGCCTGCAGAAGACTGTAGCGTGATTACAACAGACAGCCAGACAGACGGACAGACGGACATCGTTATATCGTCTTAGAATTTCTCCCTGATCAAGAATATATATACTTTGTATAGTCGGAAATCGATATTTTGATGTGTTACAAACGGAATGACAAACTTATTATACCCCCGACACCATTCTATGAAAAAAAATTATATAAAAATTATGTTTCAAAATCGTGAACGAGCGGTAACAAAATGAAACGGAAACGTTCACGAAAAATCAAAACGGAACGTTCATGGTTTTGTCCACGGGCGTTCATGATTTCATGAACGGCTTTCTTTTTTCTTTGGTCCTGAAAAGCCTTAAAATATACACTAAGGCAGCTGTTAACGCGTGTGGAGCAGACAAACCAGGTTCGAGTCACGTCAGTGGATTTTTTTGATAAATTCGTAACCATAACATTTTCAGATCATGAACGCTGTTTATTGTTTTGACAACGCATGTTGTCATTTTATCGTTGTCAGATTGTTCTCCCTTTGACACCACATATGTGTTGATTCACTTTCATGAACGGATCGGTTTGAAACGTGCACAGCAAAAAATTTCACGAAAAATTTTCCAATTAAAATTTTAATTGAGTTTTAAAAAATATTCAATTAAAAATTTAATTGAATCAACAAATTTTTTAATTGAAACAAAAATCAATCACAAAAATTTTTTAATTGGATCAATTAATTTTTAATTGACCTTCAATTAATTTTTTAATTGATACTATCATTTCTGTGATTGAAGACATTTCAATTAAAAAATTAATTGGATCAATTAATTTCGTGATTGAATCAGAAAAAAATTTTTTGTGTGTGCATGCCGTTCATGATTTTTTTCGATGGGTGTTTACACAAGGAAAAAATTCACGAAAATTTTCCCAATTAAAATTTTAATTGAGTTTAATTGAGCAGAAATCAATCAAAAAATTAATAGTATCAATTAATTTTTTAATTGGATCAATTAATTTTTTAATTGGATCAATTAATTTTTTTAATTGGATTAATTCATTTTGTAATTGATTCTATAATTTCTGTGATTGAAGACATTTCATTTTAAAAAATTAATTAATTAATTAAATTAATTTCGTGATTGAATCAGAAAAACAATTTTTGTTGGTATATTTTAAACATTGGCTTAAATCATGTGTCGAATTGTATAAGAAACGAATAACTTATAAAAAATAATTAACATCAAATTTAATAGAACTTCTTGCCAAACTTAAAACGCCCAAAAGTATTTCCATAAACATTTTAATCTAGCCAATGTAGTGGGCACACTACAATGAATAATATTTTTATGACATTTTCATTGATTAGTTTTTTTTTTTTGCTAACTCAATACAAATTAAAACCTATCAAATTTCCAATTTGATACAAAAAGATTATTTCAATTTTATTACTATTTAGATAACCTACTTCTAAAAATTCAAAAACAAAATGTTGTAGGTGTTTAATATTATTTTGTAACAATTAATACAATCTGAGCTGCTTAGAGAATCTATCAAGTCAGCATTAAATCTAAACAGCAACAACAAATGAATTGTTTGTCTAATCGTCTAATAAGCACTTGTCTAATTATAATTGCTTCATCAAATCATAGTGGCTAGATTCAATAACAGTTTGTATGTTATTGCTAGCAGAAAATTGTTATTAAAAAATTCCAAATACAGTGTGAATTGAAATGTTACAACAATAATCGCCAAAGCAGAATTACACAGATATTTCTTGAAATAATTGTTAGCATTCATAAATAAATAAAAAAAAAATAAAAAACAAAATCTATGGTTAAAGCACAACTATTATAGGTCTTCACGCAAGCCTCCTATTTGATATTTGATACGATTACTATACAACTATACAATTTTCAAACCTTTTTTTTTACACATTTCCACAATCAAGTCAACACTAAATTGCTAATGGCAGTTGAAAGACAAGTTAAAATTGAATTTAACAAAAAAAAAAAAAAAAACTACTCTGACAGCTGTCACTACAGCTCAAAAGGGGCAGGGAGCTCATATGTTAACAGCTACAAGTAGTCACTGGAATACGGGCAAACGGCAAGATTTGATGAGGAAGACCAGTAGGAAGGTAGCCTCTTTACAAAAATAGAAAAACCACATGAACATAAAGCAAGTGTATACATTTTGATTTTCCCAAGAAAATTATTACTGATGGTTTGTGGGAAAATTTTAAATTTCTATCTTGGATTACAGAATAGTGGATGTTCACCCCACTCCTGCCAACCATTTAGAATTTGAAACATGACATACAAAATGACCCAAATCGAAACATATGAAGGCTGGATGTCGGTTTTGTTTATTTGTTTAGATACCCCACAAATGTTTGTGGATTTTGCATTTCCATTTGTAATACATTTAAGTTCCATTGCATGCATTTAACTATGGCATCCATATGTCCCTCCTTATTTCCCCCTTTGGAAAATATTTACATTTCAATATTTAAGAAATTTTGAAATCATAATAAAAAAAAACAAAATAACACGCAGAACATTGGAAGGCTTTTTACATTTTTTTTCTACACGATTTTAGTTTAAAATGCATTTTTCATAAATAATTTCATGGGAATTTGCATACACAAACAGTTGTGATTTTTTCTTATGGGCCATATATGGCATTGTGACATTAAAACGTTAAGAACAAAATCACGTTTTCTTAAAGTTATTAAATACCTAAGCTATTAAGGATCTAAATTCTAGAGTAGATTAAACAAGACGATAAAGAGTTAAGAGGAACTAGAAACGGCAAAAAGAAATGCAATTCCAATGTTTTTCTTTTACCGTTATTTGAAAGAATCAGTGTATGATCGGGCGCCATATGCATATTGACAGATTTCCCGAAAAATTCCATGAATTTTGATTTTCATAAAAAAAATTAAAGTAATTTTTTCTGTGTGTCACCGTGAAGCAAAGGAAAGAATGACAGCCTTAATTAGTTTCAATCCCAGTTTTGTGCAAACACCAAAAAAGTTTATCACCAGTGGATTATCTCCTCTCAGTAATTTTGGTGAAATTTCTTCGCTTTCAAAGCTTTCCTAACTGTTTACACCTTAAAGTGAAACGCCGTTCGGACTCGACTATAAAAAGGAGGTCCATTGTCAATGAGCTAACCGTAGAATAGGGCAGCACTCATGGATAAGAGAGAAGTTCACCACTGGCGGTCCATTTGGATGGACTGAATAGTCCCAGTGAGCCTAAAATAGGGGGCTGCCACTATACTGTACTGTACACTATCATTGTAATAGAAAATCAGTAGACACTTCTTATCCCTCTCGTGATCCTGTTTAATAAAAAATATTAATTTATAATAATATTTTTTTATGAAAAATTTTGTCAAAATTTTATTTCTATAGAAAATTTTGACAAAATGTTATTTCTATAAAAAATGTTGTTAACATTTTATTTCTAAAGAAAATTTTGTCAAAATTTTATTTGTATAGGAAATTTTGTCAAAATTTTATTTCTATAGCAAATTTTGTTAAATATTTTTTCAATAGAAAATTTTGTCAAAATTTTATTTCTATAGAAAATTTTGCCAACATTTTATTAAGAAAAATTTAGAAAATTTTGTCAACATTTTATTTCTGTAGAAAATTTTGTCACAATTTTATTTCTATAGAAAATTTTGTCAAAGTTTATCTCTATAGAAAATTTTGTCAAAGTTTATCTCTATAGAAAAATTCGTTACTTTTTTTTGCTATATACAATTTTGTCAAAATTTTATTATTATACAAAATTTTGTTAACATTTTATTTCTATAGAAAATTTTGCCAAAATTTTATTTCTATACAAAATTTTGTTAAATTTTTATTTCTAAAGAAAATTTTGTCAAAATTTTATCTGTATAGGAAATTTTGTCAAAATTTTATTTCTATAGAAAATTTTGTTAAATATTTTTTTCATAGAAAATTTTGTCAAAATTTTATTTCTATATAAAATTTTGTCATAATTTTGTCATAAAAACGACAATAATTTTATTTCTATACAAAATGTTGTTAACATTTTATTTCTAAATAATATTTTGCCAAATTTTTATTTAGAAAATTTTGTCAAAATTTTATTTCTGTAGAAAATTTTCTCAAAATTCTATGTCTATAGAAAATTTTGTAAAAATTTTATTTCTATAGAAAATTTTGTCAAAGTTTATCTTTATAGAAAATTTCGTTATTTTTTTTTTTTTTTGCTATAGGCAATTTTCTCAAAATTTTATTTCTATAGAAAATTTTGTCAAAATTTTATTTCGATAGAAAATTTTTGTCAAAGTTTATCTCTATAGAAAATTTCGTTATTTTTTGTTTGTTTTTGCCATAGGCAATTTTGTCAAAATTTTATTTCTATACAAAATTTTGTCAAAATTTTATTTGTATAGAAAATTTTGTAATAATTTTATTTCTATAAAAAAATTTGTCTAAATTTTATTTCTATAGCAAATTTTGCCAAAATTTTATTTCTATAAAAAATTTTGCTAAAATTTTATTTATATAAAAAAATTTACCAAAATTTTATTTCTATAGAAAATGTTGTCAAAATTTTATTTCTATAGAAAATTTCGTTTTTTTTTTGCTATAGGCAATTTTGTCAAAATTTTATTTCTATACAAAATTTTGTTAACATTTTATTTCTAAAGAAAATTTTGTCAAAATTTTATTTGTATAGAAAATGTTGTAATAATTTTATTTCTATAAAAATTTTTGTCTAAATTTCATTTCTATAGCAAATTTAGCCAAAAATTTTATTTCTATAAAAAATTTTACCAAAATTTTATTTCTATAGAAAATTTTGTCAAAATTGTATTTCTATAGAAAACTTTGCCAAAATTTATCTCTATAGAAAATTTCGTTATTTTTTTTTTTGCTATAGGCAATTTTGTCAAAATTTTATTTCTATACAAAAGTTTGTTAACATTTTATTTCTAAAGAAAATTTTGTAAAAATTTTATTTGTATAGAAAATTTTATTTCTATAAAAAATTTTGTCGAAACTTTATTTTTGTAGCAAATTTTGCCAAAATTTCAATAAAAAATCTTGCTAAAATTTTATTTATATAAAAAAATTTATCAAAATTGTATTTCTATAGAAAATGTTGTCAAAATTTTATTTCTGTAGAAAATTTTTTCAAAATTTTATTTCTATAGAAAATTTTGTCAAAATTTTATTTCTATAGGAAACTTTGCCAAAGTTTAGCTCTATCGAAAATTTCGTTATATTTTTTTTTGCTATAGGCAATTTTGTCAAAATTTTATTTCTATACAAAATTTTGTTGACATTTTATTTCTAAAGAAAATTTTGTCAACATTTTATTTGTATTGAAAATTTTGTAATAATTTTATTTCTATAAAAAATGTTATCTAAATTTTATTTCTATAGTAAATTTTGCCAAAATTTTATTTCTATAAAAAATTTTACCAAAATTTTATTTCTATAGAAAATTTTGTCAAAATTTTATTTCTGTAGAAAATTTTGTCAAAATTTTATTTCTGTTTAAAATTTTGTCAAACTTTTATTTCTATAGAAAATTTTGTCAAACTTTTATTTCTATAGAAAATTTTGTCAAAGTTTATCTTTATAGAAAATTTCCTTATTTTTTTTTTTATTGCTATAGAAAATTTTGTCATAATTTTATTTGTATAGAACATTTTGTCAAAATTGTATTTTTATACTAAAATTTTATACAATTTTATATCTATAGAAATTTTTGTAATTTTTTTTTTATAAAAAGTCTTGTCATTTTTTGCTATAAAACTTTTTGTTAAAATTTTATTCCTATAAAGAATTTTTTAATAATTTTATTTCTAAAGAAAATTTTGCCAAAATTTTATTTCTACAGAACATATTGCCAAATTTGTATTTCTACAGGACATTTTGCCAAAATGTTATTTCTATAGAAAATTTTGTCAACTTTTTTTCTATAGAAAATTTTGTCAACTTTTTTCTATGGAAAATTGTGTCAATTTTTTTTTTTGTTCTATAGAAAAATTTGACAAAATTTTATTTATATAGAAAATTTTGTCTATATTTTATATCTATAGAAAATTTTGTCAATTTTTTTGGAAAATTTGGTCAACATTTTATTTCTATAAAATTTTTTTTGCCAAAATGTTATTTCTATAAAAAAATTTTGCTAAATTTTATTTTCTATAAAATATGAAGTATCTTGTAGTTGGAGAGGAATGTTTTGCAAAATCGACCAAAATATTTTCATTAAATTGAAAATAATTTATTTCTAAGCACTAATTTATGATCGGGCGCCATTTTTTAAATTTCTTAAATCAGTACGAGTGCCTATTGGAACACTTAAAATCCTTCCCAAAAAAAAAAATATTTTTTATTAAATTCCTTAGATTTTTCTCATTTCTTCTACGAGCTTTATACTTCCTCCCATTCTAATGTAATATCAAATGATTCTTTTACGCTTCTCTTCATGGCTTGTTTTTTTTACAGAAAATAGCAACCCATAATAATATTTTTTTATGGCTATCACATTGTCGTACATCACCCAAGCGGTTTTACTTGACCAAAAAGGCGGTCAAAAAATGCTTTGAAGATTTTTTTCCTTTTGGTATTTTTCGATTTTTCAACGTCAATACGTTGTTAAATGGTATTCAGATATTGTATTTACCAAATTGCCGGTTATATTTACGTTTTATTTGTTGTTAATTTTTGTAAATAACAGCGTAAATGTTGTACCTTAAGCAAATAGTGTTTGCTAAAGTAATTGATCGGACGCAAGACTTTGTAAATGTAAGGCATTGGTAAAAGGTGCGGGTGTAACTTTTTTACATTCTTTGAGGTCTTTCGTTTAAAAATGTCACGTAAAGTTTTTTACAAAACGAGAAATCACACTTGGCATTGAAATTTACATAAAATTTTGTATTTAATAAATAATTTAAGCAATTTTTATGAAACGAAATTTATAATTGGAAAATATGTTTCTTAAAATAATTATAGTAAAAGCCATTAATGAATATTAAATTCATTAAAAAACAATAACCATTACGTGGAAAATACTAATGCAGGTTAAATTACAATATTCGATAAAATCAATGGTTTTCAGCCTTTCATTTTAATCAATATCTTTTTGGAAAATAATTTACTTTAACTGGTATTATTAAATTACATTTAATTTTTCATTTCACATTTAACAACAAATTTTTTAAAAAATTTTATAATTGTGTGCAGATTTTTTAAAATTAAATTTTAAATTCTCTTCAAAATGTATCTTTAATTACTTCCTTGTAAAAAACGTATCTTCTTTAAGCCTTATTTATTCACATTTATTTCTAGAATAATCTCAGGCCTTTTACGCCATAAATCTTCAAAAATCCACACCTTTTAAATTATTTTGTAATTTATTCCCTAAGATTTATTGTTTATATTAATTTTTTTTAATTACATATTTACATCAACATTTGATAAAATATATTTTAATTGGTCCATTGTCTTCAAGTCTGTAAATCTGTATATCATGTTCTTTGAAAAACTTCTAAATTGCGGAAGTAATTTAGAATTTTTTTATTTCCAAAATTTAAAAAAAAATCTTTCCATAATTTACACCTTTGGCTATCTACCCCAAGATAGCTTCTGAGCACCTATCAAGGTCTTTTGCCCTTTATCAAGAAACTAACCATTGTTAACAAATTAGACATTCAGCATCAATGTAAATTAACGGATACTGCGGGCGAATATTCGACATCCAAATATGAAGAAGGAAAGTTGTAAATTAGGTATTTTTTGTAATCTTCAAACATTTTTGTTTTTTTTTGTAATCTTCAAAAATTTTCGTTTTGTGTGACAAATTCTGTAAAACTTTATTAATGCTACATTTTGCTATGGTATTGTGCTCAAACACTAATTTATTGTTAATTTATACAAAATTTTTTATAAGAAGAAACAGAAAAAAAAGTTGATAACCCGTTGCTGCTAAGTAAGGTTGCTGGTTTTGCTATATGCTAATTTTCGATGATTTGTTTTTTAAGTTTGTGTTAATTGTCACCAAAATATGGAAAACGAAAGAGAGAAAAACACCAACAATATATACTAAATAGCTTTAATAAAACTATGATTTATGATCAATTTAAAGTACATAAAAAAACTAAAATTTTTTTTGGCTTTTTAATACAAAGCACTCAGCAACCAGAAAGTCAAAACAAGAAAACAGCTCTTTCAAATAATAAAATAGTGTTTTTGTTTTAATATTTTATAGGCTTAATTTCTTTTGAAAAGAGAAAAAACAGAAACAAACTGAAACCCAAGAAAATAAAATAAAATATATTCCGTTTGAATCTTTTTGGCCTCGTTCACACTTCCATTAAATTAAGAGGCCCACCGGAGTGGATATCATTACTGCTAATAGGTTAAAATATCATAAAAACAACTTGACATTTATGTTTTAAGATTAATGATACGTAAGCATAAAAAATTACTACACAGAGATAATTTGTTTTGTTTTTTTTTTTCAAAAAATTTTCTTATAGTTTAAAAAAAATTTAATAGAAAGAAAATTTAATAGAAATATTAAAAAATTTATTAAACGTATAAATAAATTATGATCTTTATGAACTTGTCATAAATCCTATGTCAAGTGTGACATCGCTTTTAGTGACCTAGAATTTTTTTTTTAAATGTTATGCATAACTGGCGAAATTTTTTTAAATTAAATTTAGAAAAAAAAATAAATATTTAAAAAAAATTAATTAGAAAGAAAATTTAATAGAAATGTTAAAAATTTTATTTGATGAATAAATAACTCATGATCTTTATGAACTTGTCATAAATCCTATGCCAAGAGTGACAACACTTTTAGTGACCTTGATTTCTTTTAAATTTTATGCAAATCTGACGAAACATTTTTAAATTAAATTAACAAAAATAAATATTTTTAAATTCGTACAAATATTTTTTATCTTGTCTCCAAAAATAAAAAAAATTTTATATTAAGATTTTTACAGATCGGACGCCAGAAAATATAAAATATAATAAATTATAATTTATGCAAATCCAGTCATATATTTTGAAATTGGATTTAACAAAATTAAAATACGTTTATTCAATTTAAAAAATAATTAGTGACATTCATATCAATTTAATTTTTGTTTTGTATAAAGATTTTTACAGATCGGGCGCCAAACAATAAAATATATAAAAATTTTTATTTTATTATTTATTATACAAATCGAGTCATATATTTTGAAATTGTATTTAACAAAATTAAAAAAAAACTTTTATTCATTTTATTTCAACAAAAAAATTAAATTAAGTTAATAAACATTTAATTAAAGTTAAATTAATAATTAAAAATCAATTTAATGACGTTTATAACAATTTAATTTTTGTTTCAAGAAACGAACTAATATTTTTATATAAGGCCTTTTATAGGTCGGGCGCCAGAAAATATGTAATACAAAAAATTATAATTTTTTATATATTATGCAAATCGAGTCTTATATTTTGAAATTGAATTTAACAAAATTAAAATACGTTTATTCATTTTATTCCAAACAAAAATTAAATTACATTAACACAAAATTAATTAAAATTAAATTAATAATTAAAAATAATTTTAATGACATTTATATCAATTTAATTTTTGTTTCAAGAAACGAACTAATATTTTTGTATAAGGCTTTTTTCAGATCGGGTGCCAGAAAATATAAAAAAATTTAATTTTTTATATATTATACAAATTGAGTCATATATTTTGAAATTGTATTTAACAAAATTAAAATACCTTTATTGATTTTATTTCAAAAAAAAAATAAATTAAATTAATAAACATTTAATTAATGTTAAATAAATAATTAATTTAATTTATTTGAATTTAATGTAATTGTAATTTCACTAATACAACTGAATGTAAAATTAATTTAAATATTTCATTTAAATTAATTTTATTTATTTTTAGTCGAATAAAAAAATGACAAAAAATGATTTTAATATAAAACAAATACGTTTTTTTTATATAAAATGTCTCATAAAACTTCCACATTTTAGATTTGATTATGCTAGTGAGCTGATTTCATATATTCTATGACAAGTGTTATATATATTATGATAAGTGTCATGTATGCCATGACAAGTGTCATATATGCTGTAGTCAGTCTCATATATTCTGTGACAAATAGCAGACATGCTGTGACAAATGACATATATGACAAATATGACAAATATCATAAATATCATGACAATGTCATAAATAGCATATTTGCAATAACAAAATCTTTGTTTTTTTTTAATTTTCCGCCAAATACTTCTCTCAGTGTAGATTAATTTGGCAAAGAGATAATAATGGTAGGTAAATTTTTTTCCACACTTCAAGGCATTTTGACAACATTTTTCAGTTAGTGATGCTACTGAACTGTTTGAGTTGTTGATTTTTTTTTTGGTTAAATAATAATTAATTAAATGATCTGCCTTCGGAAGCCTAATTATTTATCGTATTTTGTAGTGTTTCGTTTCGTATATTGGCCAAAGGAATTTTGCCAATTTTAATAAAGTTGTCTCTGTTGACAAGAACAATGGAATTTTTTTATTAATAGATTTTATTTAAAAAACACAGGAAGTTTTTTATGGGGGCAAAAAAAAAGTATTTAGATATGCATATTTAACTTATTAGTTTTTTTTAATATTGTGGTAACTTTAGCTTCTTTTTTTTGTGTGCTGCTAATACCGAAACAATCAACTCATTATGAAAACACTTTTGATTTTTTTTTTTTTTTTTTTGAAGGGGGTTTGTTTTATTGTTGTCTTATTTTATAGTGATCCATCTACTTGTCGGTGTTATGTTAAACCAAGTTTTGAAATTTAATTTTTTTTTTAATAAATGAGTGTGCTAAGGTGTTACCAACCCGCTATGGCTAAGTGGTTTATATTGGTATGCAAAAAATCCAAAATATATTTAAATAAAATAAAATTTATTTTTTTTAATCAAAAATTCAAAGGAAAATATTCTTGACCTAGCTAAAAAAATATCAAGTTTTTTAAGCTTTTATTATATGAAAGTACCAATCTTATTTTTTTTAATGGATAATTTTTTTTGCCATCTAAAAGCCATTGAAAGTCATTAAATCTAACTAAATTGTGGTGTTAATTTGTTAAAAATTGTATATTCATCAAGAAATGGATCCCATGTACTTGTTATTCCTGTTTGTCTTATTAGAAATGCTAAATTTATGTTAATTTCCAGAACTTTCATTCACAAAAATTTAAATTTCTTTGTGAATCTTTTCTTAGCATATACAAAAAAAAAATCATCATAAAAATGCAAATGTCTCCTATTAAAGAGATCTGGCTCAGAGTTGATATACCTAATAAAATGTGTCTTCGATTTATTCACATCCCACGTCAAATTTCTCAAATATTCATAGTCAATTTTCATTAGACAAAATCAAAAAAATGTTTGTGACCATATTTGTGTATTTAGGCGAAACGAAAGCAAAAAATATATCTGAGAGCTATAACTAATGCCATTCAAATATGGCCATCTTAAACGTCCTCATCAGTTCAATGGCTTGTATTGTAGTCTTCGTTAGTGATTGTGGTAAAAGATGAGCAAACAAAAAATACATCCAAGAAAGTGTTCAACAGATAAAATTGTTTAATAAATTAAACGGCTTCGTGTAACCTCACAAAGAAATCAGATTGAAATTTTTATCAAGATATTCGAAGATCGGGTGCCAGAAAATATTTTTCTTCACTTTCCATATTTAATGTTGACATTTTTATATCCATTGATCTTATATCTTAAATACCACAAAGAATACGGGAAGTTTTCCATACTAAACCTATCTGAAGATCGGGCGCCATTTAATATGTTTCTATCATTTCTATACATCTACACCCTCAAAAAAATCGCTTCTGTAACATATATCCCAAACACATTTTGCTTCAAGCATATATATTTTCAGGATTGGTCCAAAATAAATATTGTTTGTATTAATCAAACATATTATGTTTCATCTTAGGGCATACACTGGTAGTAAAAAATTTTAATGACATTTTCTTTGTGTGGATATATTTTTAAGGCGCCAATTGGTTACTTCCATTATTTTACTTGCAGCATACTCTCTAGGTCTCTCTTTCTAAACACATATATGTTTATAGGCTATTTCCAAATTATTATATGTTTGCATCTAAGCATATTATATTTAAAAACATTTTATGTCCCAAACATAATATCTTCTAACATATTAACATATATGTTCCAAACATGTTATGCTAGGTTATGAACATTATATGCTTGCACTTAAAAATATTGTGTTAAAAAATATGAGTTCCAAACATATAATTTTTACACCCAAATATATGAAAAACAGTATTTTTCGTCCGTGTAATTAAAAATACATACGTTTAAATTTTGGTATCAATAAATGGTGTTTCCTTAACCCCACAAAGAAACCAGATGAATTTTCCACATCAAAATATTGGAATCGGGATCGGGCGCCAGAAAATATTTTTCTTTACTTTCTATATTTTATAATTAAATTTTTATACCCATCTTGTGTAGCTAATCCCGCAAAAGACACAGAATAAAATTTCCATAGTAAACTGTCCAATGATCGGACGCCAAAGATAGTATTCTTTCATTTCTATGTATTTAATAGTACATACGTTTGAATTTTCATACACAAAAAAAAAATAACACAACAAATTTTTCCAATTAAAATTTTAAGTGAGTTTTAAAAAAACATTTAATTAAAAATTGAATGAATAAATTTATTCAACAAATTTTTTTATTAAAACAAAAATCGATCGCAGTTGTAGTTGTATCAATTATTTTTTTTTATTTGGATCAATTGATTTTTATTTGACTTTGGTGATTGGTACTATCATTTCTGTGATTGTAGTCATTTTAATTAAAAATTAATTGAACTAATTAATTTCGTGATTGAAGAAAAAAATATTTTTTGTGTGTACACATTTATTGTGTTTCCTTAACCTCCCAGCAAAAAAAGCGTCGCCAAAAAAGTAGTGAAAATGTTCTTTTTGGATCCGGAAGTGGTGCAAATTTGGCGCAGAAGGGATGAATTCAACTTTTCAACCATCGTTGCACTGAATTTGAATCACTTTTTAGGATGTGGTCTGAATTCAGTGTTTTGGATGTTAATAAAAATATTTTGTTATATTTTGCCAAAAAAAATATTTTTATAAATTTTTGTGATTTTTAATGTATTGTTTGAAACGTTTGACCTCAAATAGTTTCAAAAATTCACAATTTTTCTAGAATGGATTTAGAATTTTTATCGACAAAATTTTAATAATTTGTCCCATTTTATGAATTTTTACTCTTTTTTTAATCCATTTGAAACAAAAACGGTTAATATTACCCATTAAAAATATGAAAAAAGCGAGTTATAAAAAATTTAATTAAAAGAACTTCCTTTAATTAAAAGAAAACAACATCTCTGGAAGAACATTTTTGGAAGTGCTTTTAACATTTTTGGAAGTGCCTTTAGAAGAACTTCCAAATTTTTTTGCTGGGCTACTAAGAAACCAGGTGAATTTTCCATATAGAAATGTAATGTAACTGAGAAACAGGATAAGTTTTCTATATTAAATTGATTGTAGATCGGGTGCCAAAATATGATTATTCCATTTCTATGTATATTATAGTACATACCTTTAAGTTTTTATACCCATTGATTGTATTTCCTTAACCCACTAAGAAACCAGGTGAATTTTCCACATAAAAAAAAATGTTCGAAGATCGGCAGCCAGAAACCCCGTTTCTTTACTTTCTATGTTTTATGTTTATACCCATTGATGTTGTTTCGGTAATATCACTGAGAAACAGTAGAAGTTTTCCATATAAAATTGACTTAAGATCGGGCGCCAGATAATATGACTACTAATGTATCCCTTACTTTTTAAATTTTCAAATATATTGATCTTGTTTCGCTAATCCCATAACGAAATAATAATAAATTTTCAAGGTTAAGTTTCAGTCTCACTTAGACTATTCAGTCCATTGTGATAAAAAATTTTCAATATTATACAGTGTGAAGATCGAGCGCCAGAAATAGTAATTTTTTATTTCTTTCTTATGAATAATAAATTGGTTCAAATTCTCCCATGCATTTTGTGGTCTAATTAATATTGGATACATCTAGCTTTTATTAAATTTTTCTTCAGTTCCGATCAGTTTGTACAGCACATTAAATTATCTGTATCTGTTTACCCCACAGCCCGTTCTGATTCATCCAAAATAATATAATTATTATATAGAACTGTAAATATAATTTTCTTGCCCTCCTTAATATGAGAGACATTCACTTTAATTATTCCCGAATTCCTAAATGCTCAAGGTCCCTGATCGGGCGCCAAATACAACTTTTTGATTCTATAAGAAGCATAATCTGTAAAATGAGATTATTGATACCAAGCCCACTGTTACCGTAGCAAAAATATTAACAAGATGGACATAAATTAAACAAACACCATCATCATATTCCCCTTATCTCAATCTATTGTTGAAAGTTATTCATTCTCCAAAATTTTGCCTAGACTTTTTGTCAGCCAGTCTGGCCAACGATAAACGGCCATAGACAGCTTGTATATTATCATCTATAACGCTCATACATAATTCAAAAGATATTAAAAAAAAAACGAAGAATATTTTAATATTTATTATTATTGATTATTGAATAAATACCAGTTAACTAAATTTTCTGGCCAAAATCTTTCAAGGCACATAAAAAGACATGTGATGACAATTGCCTATGATACGATTTTATAATGACAGCAAAGAACAACAACAAAATAACGGTTAAGATTTGGTTGATTTGGCAACCTGGATGGATAGTTGGGTCTTTAGCTTTCCCAATATATTACAACAATATTTGGTCAAATATTTTAAAAGACAAATAATAAATAATATTGAATAAAATATACCGAAAATACAAAAAAAAAATAAAAATTTCTAACATTATAAAACATCCCAAAGGGCAAGCAATTTTGCTCGAAACAATATAATTAAATTAATGACATTAATTTAAAGTATTGATGTGAATTAATATAAAATAAATTCAATTTAATTTAAGAAAATTAATTATCAACACAAATAATAAATACTTTAGCTTTAGGTTTATTTATTATTTATTTCAAATAATATGTAAATTTGATATTGCCGCTTGTTTTCAATGTCATTACCGTTTAATTGTCTATACATTATTGAGAAATTTTCTAGATATCCTTGAAATAACCTTGTGAATTATTGAATGGTCTTTATTCAGATTTCTTATATATTTCTAGAGAAAGAGAAAACTATGAATGAAATGTATACTAAAGATTTTCATATATTTTGATTTTATTTTACTATATAATATATTAATTAAAATACCCTTTGCGGTTCATTGAGGAATTTTGTTGTCTTCTAATGGAGCCAAAAACGTAGGATACATCTAAATTTTTGTTTTATTGCCAGCCACATAGAGTAAAATATAATATAATTCCCATAGTTGACAATGCCAATTAGTTAATTGACTAAGTTTTTTTTTACAAAAGGCATTTTTTAGTTTGTTTTTCAAAAAAGAAAAAAAAGTTTTTCAAAAATTCATTCATCATCTATAACAACAATATCCTCTACATCAGCCTCAAGCATCATTAGTTACTATTTGCCAACGAGACATAGATAAAGAGAGAAAGAAAGAAAGACAGGCGACCGACAAGCGGCCGTATGGACAGACACTCGTTTGTTTTTTTTTTATCATAACGTTGAGTAGTTTTCATTTAAATCCCATTCATCATCCATTGAATGAATTAAATGTAACTCTTAAGCGCCACAATGACACTTTTCAGTACAAATTTGTTGTCATCACACAAGTGTGCCACACCAACAACACCATTCCAAGTAGCTGCAAATGACTAGCCCCTTGGGACCTCAAGCCCCTATGCTCATTCATATGACAAACTCTCTTGTCTTATTCCTTCTCGAGCATTGACTCAATAACACACAAATTTTTAAGGCCCTTCCCCCACCCCCATCAGTTTACTGATATTGTCTCATGTGTTGCAGTGATCGTGTGAGTGAGACACAATGAATGTCTCTTGGATGAATTTGTCTACTTATTACTATGCTACATGTGCCACATATACATGCAACAACGAATGCAACAACAAGCAATGGTTTTATTTTTTTTTTATGTGACAACACTGACACTGAACGCAAAGCCAATATCAATTTCATCGTTTTACCGGACGGACATAGCTTTAGTGTCATAGCGTCGTAGTGGACGCTAAAGGCTTGGAATAGCTTTCATTTGGCACACATTCAACCGAAAGAGGTTAGTTAATGGGTCAAATAGTTGTCATAGATTCTTGTAAAGTTGTTGTTTTTTGTTGTTGTATTGTGTCTATATAGTAGCATTTGATTTTTCATTTCTATTTGGCTTAGCCCAAAGGGGCGGAAACAAAATAGAATTCCTTTTCTTAGATTTCTAAAATATTTTCAATCAAATTGGTATTTGTGGAACAAAGTCCAATTTATTTTATCTTGGCTGTTATTGTATGTAGAGAGATATTGGCGGAAATAAATTAAATACTTTAGTGTTGTTTTTACCTGCAAACACATTTTTTTTCTTGAATTGTTTTGATGATATTATTTCAATGATACATTTAGAAAGAAAATGGGTACATTAAAATGCAACATTTGAATTAAAAAATAATTCAAATGTAAATAAAATAATATTTGTTCTACATTTGAAGTTGGAGATATTGGATTTTAATTGGATTTATTATTAATTTAAAATAATTACAATAGGCAGATGGACATATTATTCTGACACCACAACTATATTTATACCCTTCACCACTACTGTGGTACAGGGTATAATAAGTTTGTGCATTTGTATGTATCGCCAAGAAGGAAAAGTCTGAGACCCATTGTTCAGTATACCGATCGTCTTACAATTAAATTCTGAGTCGATTTAGCGATGTGCGTCTGTCTGTCTGTCTGTCTGTATATGTAATTTTGTGTGCAAAGTACAGCTCGCAGTTTAAGTCTGATCGTCCTCAAATTTGGCACAGAGGTTTACATTGGCTCAAAGACAATCGCTATTGATTTTGAAAAAAATTGGTTCAGATTTAGATATAGCTGCCATATATATTTATCAACGATCTGGTCATAATTGACGTATTTATAAATTTCGGGCAGACAAATATTTTGGGGCTTTCGAAAGATATGCAAAATATCAGCCAAATCGGTTCAGATTTAGATATAGCTCCCATATATATCTTTCGTCCGATTTAAACTTATATGGCCTCAAAAGCCAGAGTTTTGTCCTGATTTGCTTCAAATTTTGTACAAGGAGTACGTTTAATAGTATTGTTAATTGTGCTGAATTTGGTTGAAATCGGTTCAGATTTAGATATAGCTCCCATATATATCTTTCGTCCGATTTGAACTTATATGGCCTCAAAAGCCAGAGTTTTGCCCTGATTTGCTTCAAATTTTGTACAAGGAGTACGTTTAATAGTATTGTTAATTGTGCTGAATTTGGTTGAAATCGGTTCAGATTTAGATATAGCTCCCATATATATCTTTCGTCCGATTTGAACTTATATGGCCTCAAAAGCCAGAGTTTTGCCCTGATTTGCTTCAAATTTTGCACAAGAAGTACGTTTAATAGCATCACTAAGTATACCAAATTTCGTTGAAATCGGTTCAGATTTAGATATAGCTCCCATATATATTTTTTGTCTGATTTTTGCCTATATGGCAATAAAAGCCAGAGTTTTATCCTGATTTGCTTTAAATTTTTTCACAAGGAGTACGTTTAATAGTATTGTTAATTGTGCTGAATTTGATTGTCGGGCCCGCCCAACTTTAGACTTTACTTACTTGTTTTGAATATATTTGTGTGAAAATAATTACAGTGCCACACGTAAGTATTGGCACAGAACCCTAAATCTCATAGTGGTCAGGGTATCTGCGAAAAAATGTGCCTACCGGAAATATTGATTTAAAGCTCCATAAATACATACCGACCAACTCAGAACCACCTCCTGAGTTGGTTTAGCCCTTTGTGTCCATCCGCCAGACCTTGTATTTGTTGTTCGCAGTATTTAGGCTACTATTAGGAACCTATTTTGATGCAATTTAGTACAGTTTCGATAGAAAAATGGGGCAATATAGTTACAAATAAAACAAAAAATTAGTTCATTCATTGTCCTGACTGCTTAAAGCTGTTATAAAACAAAAGGGAATGCCAAAAAAGTGATAAGTGTTCAAAAAATTTACAACTACCTGTGCCAATACTTTTGTTACTCAAAAAATTTGCCTTGTTTTAATTTTTTTATAATTTAAATATTGAAAGAACAAAAATTAAAAAAAAAATCTAAAATCAAAAAATTATCTAGATTCTTAATGCAGTTACAACCCAACTTAAAATATTTTTAATTTAAAATAGCTTCATATCACTTTTAAAATAAGAATTTAAAAAAAATTGTTTGGTGTGCCAATACTTATGTCCGTTACTGTATATACTTGGATACAAGATTTTTATTCGTTTCAAATTTACAACCCAAAATATATTTCAGAATCTAATAACCATATTTCATAGCGTTGTTAGTAGTTTATAAATAATAAAATTTTAGATATCAATTTTATATATATATTTGTTTCGAAATATATGTATGTTTGGATCAGGGTTGGTCCGGCACAAACTGCGACTTTTGCAACATACATTTGCGACGGTATAATACGTATATCGCAAAGGTCGTAAACCTACTGTAGAAACCCTAATTTTGAATAGAAGAAATTCTGAACATTTTTTAATTTAGTTTGACAGCATTCGCTGTGAGTTTCTGCAGAAATTTGTGAAAGTTTTTCCACGGTCAAGCCTATTTTCTTAGGTGGTATCGAAATTCCCGTTGGTGTGTGTGCAAAATATCTTGGGGTTATATTGGACAGGAGACTGAACTTAAAGCTAAGAAAGGACGAGAAAAGCCACTGTCCTGTACTCGTGCAAAAGGCAATAGGGAAAATGTGGGGACTAAAACCGAAAATTGTGAACATTCCTAAGAATTGAAACTTCTTCACACATACCATCGTCTTGCATATCATCGAATTCGCTGCCTAGTTGACGTGACTGAAGTATTTTGAGTTTTGCGACTTTTGTTACTTTTTCTACATTTACGACGCCTATGTTAGGTTTACGACGTTTACAATTTTGCGACAGTCGCAAACCTAAACAAGTTTGATACAGACCATCTCTGGTTTGGATACCACATTTCTATTCTAATGAAATTTAAGGTACTTTCAATATGCGTATAGACATATTATTCTGACGCCCAAAAATATATTACCAAATATCACAACGATATCTCATAACGTTGTTAGAAGTTTAGAAACTGTAAATATTTGGATGTAAAATTAAAAAATATTTGTGTGGAAATATATATATGTTTGTATACAATATTTCAATTTGTATGAAATTTAAAATACTTTCAACAGGCAAGTGATGAGCGGATTGGGAGCCACCATGGTGCATAAGTTAGCATGCCCACCGTGGGTTCAATCAATGCTTCGACCGAATACCAAACAGTTTTTCAGCGATTTATTATCTCCTCTCAGTAACGCTGGTGAAATTTCTGAATGTTTCAAAGCTTCTTTTATCTCTACTTGTCCCAAAGTTTTTAAACGTTCAACAGATGGACAGACATTTTGATATGACACCTCATGTACCTTAAAGTGTCTCTGCCCAATTTTTCTGAGTTTTTCCTATTGCTTTATAAATGGTAAATATTTAAATTCAAATATTTATTTATTTGTATGGAAATATGCAAATATTTTTTAACTGAATGCTTAAATTTTCGATTTAAAAAATTGTTTACATGAAAATATTTACATGCTATTTTTATATTTTTGAATGCAAACTTATTTCATTAGTTTACCTTATTTTAAAGGACACATATATTTGCATACAAATATAAGTATAATTGGATACGAATATTGTTTAGAAAAAAAGTACAAGCTTAAAGTTTAGATTTACATTTTATATTTATATTCAAAAAACTACATATTTATATGCAAAATGTATATGTTTGAATGCAGAAACCATTTCATTTATCTACCCTATTTCAAGGGGCACATATTCTAGTAACTTTAACGTTCATATAGACAAAGTTAACAAACTGTATAGTTTTGTGACAGAAAAAAATCTCCCCTGTCATAAATAATTCCCCATTGCAACATTGTCATTTGAGATGCAACAATTTTATGATCGTTAGTTTGTTTGTTTGTTTGTTTTTTTGATATTTTTCTTTTATATGACCTGTCCCACTATCCCTGTAGATATCTATGATGAATATTTTATAGCTCCTGGCTGAGTTATATGTACTCATAGTTGCATTTTGTAATACCACAACATCAACCGCATTGATGATGATATGCTTGTCGATGGCAGTTTTATTATTAGTGTTGTTTTTTTTCTCTCTATATATTTTAGCTAATTATAAACTTTTTTTTTATGACCATACATTTGTTCAACATTTGTGCCATAAACATTTGTCGTTGTGATTACTTAAGCGCATTTTCAAGGCCACAGGATGAATAAAAACTGCAATTCATTATGGCTGTGCAAGTTTCAAATGAACAATATTGGTCATTAAGGCAACATTGTGGCAAAAGTGACAATTACTCAAGGTTGGGTAAAATTTCTGGGCGACAAAAACAAATAAGAAAAAAATTCGTCACATTGTTGTATAGTGGAAGAACTAAGAAGATACTAAACCATCGAAAATCAATGAGGAAACTTTAAAGACTTTAATTAACTTTTTTGAATTATCTTGTTTCATATAGAATAAAACAAATTTTTTTTTATATAATATTTTTTATATATAAGAAAAAGGTTTCTTAATTTTAGCATAAGTTTTTGTTACTTTAGGGCCCCAGTAAAATTGCGGTGATGGTCCCTGGAGATGCAAAATGTGTTATTCGCAATAAAAAGAGGTACAATTATTTTACAAACGAGGCCCAAAATAGACAAATCATTCAATTTACTCTATTAGTAGTACTTATACGCACCCATATACCTACAATCATAATAATCATACGCTCCCCTTAACAGATTGGCTGATAAGTCCCCGGTCTAACAAAGAAAAACACATTTTTTTTTGTCAAAATTCGTTTTTATTATTCAACATATCTCCCTTCAAGAGCGATACAACTATTATAACGACCTTCCAATTTTTTTATACCATTTTGGTAGTACTCCTTCGGTTTTGCCTCAAAATAGGCCTCAGTTTCGGCTATCACCTCTTCATTGCAGCGCAATTTTTTCCCTGCGAGCATCCTTTTGAGGTCTGAGAACAAGAAAAAGTCACTGGGGGCCAGATCTGCAGAATACGGTGGGTGGGGAAGCAATTCGAAGCCAAATTCATGAATTTTTCAATGACTTGTGGCACGGTGCGTTGTCTTGGTGGAACAACACTTTTTTCTTCTTCATATGGGGCCGTTTTGCCGCGATTTCGACCTTCAAACGCTCCAATAACGCCATATAATAGTCACTGTTGATGGCTTTTCCCTTCTCAAGATAATCGATAAAAATTATTCCATGCGCATCCCAAAAAACAGAGGCCATTACTTTGCCAGCGGACTTTTGAGTCTTTCCACGCTTTGGAGACGGTTCACCGGTCGCTGTCCACTCAGCCGACTGTCGATTGGACTCAGGAGTGTAGTGATGGAGCCATGTTTCATCCATTGTCACATATCGACGGAAAAACTCGGGTGTATTACGAGTTAACAGCTGCAAACACCGCTCAGAATCATCAACACGTTGTTGTTTTTGGTCAAATGTGAGCTCGCGCGGCACCCATTTTGCACAGAGCTTCCGCATATCCAAATATTGATGAATGATATGACCAACACGTTCCTTTGATATCTTTAAGGCCTCTGCTATCTCGATCAACTTCATTTTGCGGTCATTCAAAATCATTTTGTGGATTTTTTTGATGTTTTCGTCGGTAACCACCTCTTTCGGGCGTCCAATGCGTTCACCGTCCTCCGTGCTCATTTCACCACGCTTGGATTTTGCATACCAATCAATTATTGTTGATTTCCCTGGGGCAGAGTCCCGAAACTCATTATCAAGTCAAGTTTTTGCTTCCACCGTATTTTTTCCCCTTCAGAAACAGTATTTCCTTTTTTTCCATTTTTTTCACAATAACAAAAGTTTCTTCACAAAAGACGCTCTGTCTCACGAACTAATTGACTTACAGACGTCGTATTTTATTAAATATATTTAGTTATTTATTGCAGGAAAATATTTTTTTCACATAATTGACATGAATAAACATAAAATAGATTTTATCAAAATGACTATATCCAAATGTTCCTTCTACCAAGGAACTGTGAGACGAAGTAGTCCCAACTTAAATTCAATTAAAACACCTAATTTTTCTAATAGTATATCTTGAGAAATAAATTGAAAATTTTTCCCAACTACTTTGAATTTACGATTTGCTGTAAATTGTTTTTTTTTTTAATTTTTCACATTATAGTTACAAAAAAAACTTATTCCCCATTAAAAGTTAGATCGTTTATAATTATTCTCTTAAATTTGGTATATAATTCTATATTATATATAAAAAAGGGTTTCTTAATATTTTCGGCAATAGTTTTGTGTTACTTTGAGTTTTGTGTAACTTTTGAATCCCAGTAAAATTAAGGTGATGATCCCTACAAAAGTGTTATTTGCTTTAAAAAGTGGCACAATTAGTTTAAAAACGAGGCCTAAAATAGACATTTCATTCGATTTACCCTATTATTAATACTTATACGCACCCATATACCTACAATCATAATAATCATACGCTCCCCTTATATGAAAAATAATTCCATTCGAATCAAGGGTTTTTTTCGATCAAAGCCAATTATTTCGCAAAATTTGAGTAAATAAAAAAATTTGTATTTTATAAAATTTATTTATTAACTTATTCTTTCTTAAGACCATGTTTTACAGAAAAACTAAATTTTTCATGGTATTGATGTGAATGAACATAAAACAGATTTTATTCAAAATGGCCATAGCCAAATTTTTCCTGTAAGATAAAGTAGTCCAAATTTTAATTTTCTGCTAATACTTTTGGAACAACCAGGTTGGTTCAACAGAAGGAAATAATCGAATGTGTTCAACGGAAAAACACAAAAAGTTCCCATATGTAGTAGGTACTTTTAGTTAATGTGGTATCACAATATCTGAATACTCTTTAAACTAACCTAACCTAAATTCAATTAAAACACCTAATTTTTCTGATAGTATATGTTGAGAAATAAATTGAAAAATTTTCCCAACAACTTTGAATTTACGATTTGCTGTAAATTGTTTTTTTTTTTTTAATTTTTCACATTATAGTTACAAAAAAAACTTTTTCCCCATGGAAAGTTTGATCGCCTGTAATTATTCTCTTAATGTTTCGCTTTATTACTCTTTGTGTGTATATCATTTTTCCAACAGCTATTAAGTGTTTCTATGATTGCAATAAAGTGAATGATGTGAAATTGCAATATTAATATTTTCGTTTTAATAACAAGTCCTAATTGTCTTTTTTAATTCAGGAAGTCTTTTCTGTATCTTCTAAGGCAATTAATTTAAAAGATAAGGACATTTTTCATTTTCTACTATAGTTGTATTGTATTTTGTCTCATTTTCACCTTGAGTATTTTGAAGCGTTAATTGTTTCCATATGGTCAGGGGACAATTAGCAAATTATCTCACATTTCATCAAATCTAAAAGCTTTTTTTCTGGTTGTTGGTATGGTTCGTAGAAGCTAATTAAAATCGAATTATCAAACACCAGGGTATTCATCATCCGGTCTATCTTTCAAACGGGCGGCAATCTAGAAATCTTAATTTATTAATTTAATCAAAGTACAATATGCATTAGAATGAAAAAAAAAATCGCATTAAAAATTATTCTCATTTTTTTTTTTAGATTTAATCGTTATTTTTTTGGTTTGGGCAAGGTGGTTGAGAAGATAAGGTAAATAAACAAGCATCTCCTCTAAGGAATGTGGTTTCAAATATTCAATTTAAATATTTTCTAAACAAAAAAACTTGATGATTTTCAAAATCAATATATTGTGAGTTTTTTTTTTATTCTCTAATACAATGACTAATCATGTCTTAATAATTAATAATAGTCAAGTGTTTAATTTAAATTATTTTCAATTTGTTGTTTTTTTTTTATGCTTCATTGATGGATATTCGTTTATGATTCATGGCATATATGCAAATGATAACCAAATAATTGTTAATAATTCTAAAAAAAGCAGCAGCAACAACAACAACAAAACTACAAATAAACGTTTTAGACAAATATTCATTTAAAAATTTATTAATTGCTTGTTGTTTTAAAAGCCTTATAAAGACGCCCATCTTAATGTCCGTCCTATGCCATATGTCCGTCCATATTTTACTGTATATTGCTTAGAAAAATCATAGTGAGGTTTAGTTTTTGTTTTTTGTTTTTCATTTATCGTAAGCTTAACTGATAGTTATTAATATTCTAGGCGAGGTTTCAAACCGAAAGACACAATTTAAATTAATCGTATACTGAGCTTGCAGGGGTCTTTCCCATATTTAGTTAAGCGAGGAAAATTATTTTGGTCTTAACACAAGTACTCAACAGGTTGTTGATCGTACAACTTCCCAAATTGCTTAGGTTGTTGGTGTTGGCAGGGAGGGTTTGTTCAGGCATTCATTCAATGCATTAGTAAGTAGTCCATAATGAGATTTTAATGTTTTCTCTAAGGTTCGTAATTTTAAAACGGAAATTGATTATTGTACAATTTTAGCAATAGTTTTTACTTTGTTGTTGATTTTTTTTACTGATTTTACTGTGAAATGAATTAACAGTTTTTTTCTTCTTCTGTATTTCTCTTTATAGCCCTGAATATATTTTATGATGGTGAGTGTTGTGTTAAATTTTTAATAATGTATAAAAAAAGTAAATATTTAAGAATTTTTAATGAGTTGAGAAAAATCCCATAAATTTGTAAAAACACTTGAATCCAAAAAATAAAAATCCAATCCAGAGGCTTAAAATGGATCCATATTGAGACTTAGTTAATATCACGAAATAATTACTGCATAAAAGAATACTTAAGAACGAATAAATTTACGAAAATGCCTAATTAGTTCTATTCTAACGACAAATATCGCTTATATTTTTTTCGGCCAGTGTAGGTATTTTTGCATTTTAGAATTCATAATATATTAATGTTAGTTATAATTTAATTGCAATCAAGATAAATCATTCACACTCTTCTATTAGTAATAATTATACGCACCCATATACCCTCAATGCGGAGCCACCGTGGTGCAATGGTTAGCATGCCCGCCTTGCATACACAAGGTCGTGGGTTCGATTCCTGCTACGACCGAACACCAAAAAGTTTTTCAGCGGTGGATTATCCCACCTCAGTAATGCTGGTGACATTTCTGAGGGTTTCAAAGCTTCTCTAAGTGGTTTCACTGGAATGTGGAACGCCGTTCGGACTCGGCTATAAAAAGGAGGTCCCTTGTCATTGAGCTTAACATGGAATCGGGCAGCACTCAGTGATAAGAGAGAAGTTCACCACTGTGGTATCACAATGGACTGAATAGTCTAAGTGAGCCTGATACATCGGGCTGCCACATAACCTAACCTAACCTAACCATGCCCGTCTTGCATACACACGGTCGTGGGTTCGATTCCTGCTGCGACCGAACACCAAAAAGTTTTTCAGCGGTGGATTATCCCACCTCAGAAATGCTGGTGACATTTCTGAGGGTTTCGAAACTTCTCTAAGTGGTTTCACTGCAATGTGGAACGCCGTTCGGACTCGGCTATAAAAAAGGAGGTCCCTTGTCATTGAGCTTAACATGGAATCGGGCAGCACTCAGTGAGAAGAGAGAAGTTCACCAATGTGGTATCACAATGGACTGAATAGTCTAAGTGAGCCTGATACATCGGGCTGCCACCTAACCTAACCTAACCTACCCTCAATGATAGTAATCATACGCTCCCCTTATACAAAAAATAATTAAACTTGTATTAAGTGTTTTATCGATATTTTCATAAACATGTACTTCATACAATTTGAATAAATATAAAAAATGTATATTTACTTCAATTATTAATTTATTTTTGTTTTCATAAGACGATTTTTCGCAGAATAACAAAATTTCTTTTCCCGATAGTGGCATTTCAAATTATAATAAAAAAATAATAGGAAGCTTTTTCTGTCTGTGTGGCTGTTTTTTACAATTTAGAATTCTAACTATAAATTAAAATTAGTTATATTCAAATTGTAATTAAGGTAAATTATATTCACTCCCCCCATTAGAATATTTATACGCACCCAAATAATAATAATCATACGTTCTCCTTATACAAAAAAAAAAAAAAATAAATAATTCAATTCGAATCAAATGTTTTATCGATATTTTCAAAGCCACTTTAAAAAAGTTTTAATAAAAATTAAAAAATTAATAATCATTTAAAATAATTATTTGTTAATTTTTTGTAGAATGATTAATATTTTCATTATAGTGAAATTTAAAATTATAATAAACAAATTTTATTATTTATTTATGAATAAATAAATAAGATTATGAAACTTTTTCTTTTTAGTTATACTAAAATTGCAATCACGACAAATCATTCGCGCTACCCTATTAATAATAATTATACGCACCCTTATACCTATAATAATAATAATAATAAGCATACGCTCCCCTTATACCAGAAATGAACAAATTCGTATCAAGTGCAATATTGATATTTCCATTAAAAATATTTATTGATTAATTGATTTTATTATTTTCGTACGTCCATTTTTCTCCAAATGACAATGACTATATCCATTTTTGTCCTCCTACCAAGGAACTGCAAATAGCTTTAATAAAATTTCAATAAAAATGCGCTCTCCTTTATTAAAAGAGAAAACAGTGTTTTTTTTTCTACTCCAGTACATAGTGAAACTACAATAAAATGTGCATCCATTTATCTACAATAAAAATAACCATGTGGCTTATAATTTCAAATTTTTTTTATAGTCCTGGAACAATACATAAAAAAACATCCGAAACTACAATAATTCTTCTATTAAAAATACTCATACGCATTTATTTACCTACAATAATAATAATAATCATACGCTGCTTCTATCACCACAAAACATAAAAAGATTTTTGATTCACAAAAATGCATATTCATCTTTCGTTTCTTTACAATTCCAAAATTTTTCTTCAGCTCTAGGAATTGAAAATTAAATGTAAAAATGTTAAATTTAAATTCTTATAAAATTCCTACTGGAACTTTATAAGAAATTTTTATTCTCCTATTAAAAACACTTATACACACCCATTTACCTACAATAATAATAATCATACGCTCCTCCTATCTCCGCGTTTCCAAATTTCCAACTCAACTTCAGGAATTGCACATTGAATTTAATCCCATTGAAACTTCAGAAGATTTTCTCATTCTTCTATTAAAAATACTTATACGTACCCATTTACCCACAATAATAATATTAATAATAATAATCCTCCTATCTACACAAAAAATTTAAAGATCAATGTTTAAAAAAATTTGACAAAATTTCTTTTCTTATCAATTCCAAAATGTTTCCTTCTACAGCTACAAATTGAATTTAGTCGCATTAAAATTTGAATATATTTTTCTATTAAAAATACTTATACGCACCCGTATACCTACAATAATAATAATAATAATCATACGCCCCTTTCTATCACCACAAAACAATGACAAAAGATTTATGAATCACAAAAATGCACGCGTATTTTTTTCTTTTCTATCTTCCAAAGTGATTTGTATGTAGAACTTTCCCCCACTAAATTCTTTCATTAAATATAATCGTATTAAATCATTTTGCCTATTGACCCAAAGTTGTAACCATGCAGTCAATCAATCAAATTCAATTTACAACACGCCATCAATTAATAAAAAAAAAAAAACAGAACAAACTAACCCTCTTCCCAAGAAAAAATCTGCAAAGAGAAACCCATGCAAAAAAGTTTTACTTAAGACAGACAAATGATGGAAAAATAAAACTAAGAATGTAAAGCCAAAATACAAATAAATCAGTGGCCCGAGTAGAGTAGAGCAGTGAGCATGGCAGGAAAGGCCTCATCCAAGAGTATGAAGATGGTGATGGATGATGACTCAATGGCACTCCACCAATTCACTTGGAGAAATCATTTATTGTCGTTGTCGTCGTCGGCCCACAAAAACAAAACACACGCTCGCAGAGGAAGTAGTGAAAGTGGAAATTAAGGAAGAACGTAATAAAAATTCCAGAGTTTCCTCCTCTTTGGCGTCTTCTTCGTTTTGTAGTAAATCTTTAACATAAAACCAAAATAAAATGACCTTCAATGAAACTATTTATAAATATGTATATACAAACACATGGATTGGAAGTTTTTCTATTCATTCATTCATTTATGTGTATAGAAAACGTAGTATGCATGCCTTCTACAAAAAACAAGTCCTTGTCTTAATATCACTTGTGTAAATATTTTCTCTTTGGTATAGTAGGAAAAAAGTTTTAGTGCGTATTTTTATATTCATTTGTATATGTTAACATTTATATTCAAACGCCCCAAAAACTCCCCCAATACAAGGATAAAATGAAATACATACAGTATGGCAAATATTTGAACAAAGAATTGAAGATTTTATGGTAGTGGGGAAAAGGACTAGCAAGAATCATGTATTTCCGAAAAACAATTGCCAATATATATTTACAAAATATTGTTTTATGTCTTAATTTTGTAACATATATATCACAAGATATTAAATAAAAATGTTTATTCTGAACCACTCACTAACTCCACGTTTTCAAAAGTAAAGAAGCATGTTAGAGCTTTGCTAGCAAAGACAGATATAATTTGCGAAATGTTGTCTATAGTTTGTTCTCAGTTGACAAATTGGAATTCCTGATTTTTTCTAGATAAATCAACCAATAATTAAGTTTACCTTTATATTAAAAATAAGCATACGCACCCTGGAACTCATAATAAAAATAAATTTTCAAATGTAAGAGGCCATGCTAGCTAGATCTTTCCTGTCAATGAGAAATCCTTAATTTTCTTCTCAGCTAGGAGAAGTCAACTTCTCAATCTTCCTTCAAATATAAAATAATTCTATGTACTAATATTGACAATGATTATATTAGAATATTAAATAAAATGTATATGGTGAGGTTTCTTATAGATCTTTCACCAACACTAAGTTTTCAAAAATAACGAAGCAGGTTAGATCTTTGCTAGCAAAGACAGATATACTTTTCGAAGTATTCTCTGCAGATTGTTCTCAGTTGACAAAAGTGAATTCCAAATAGTTATCATACAAATCTAGATGTAATTAAAGATATGGTTCTATTAAAAATAATCATACGCACCAATGGACCATAGTAAAATTAAATTTTGCAAAGTAAGAAGTCATGCTAGACCTTAGCTGTTACTCCGAGATGTATTAACCTCAATGCCATCTAGGTTTTGTTCTCAGTTGAGAAATGCTAATTCCTTATTTTCTCCTTCAAATTAACAAAAAATATATAAATATCCTTATATTGAAATCATACGCACCCCTGGACTCAGAGTAATCGTATGTTATCCATTCTTCCACCAAAAAAAAAAAAAAATTAAATAAGCTAAGCTAAAAAAAAAACTATATGTTGGGTTTTTACATATATACCTTTCACTAACACTAGGTTTCCAAAAGTAAATAAGCATGCTAGAGCTTAGCTAGAAAAGTTAAATATAATTTCTGAAGTGTTCTCTATAGATTGTTCTCAGATGGCCAAAAGGTGTTCCAAATATTTCCCATACAAATCTAGATATAAATAAATGTACCATTCTATTAAAAATAATCATACGCACGAATGGACGTATAGCAAAAATAAATTTTCCAAAGTAATAATATATGCTAGACCTTAGCTATCAATGAGAGATGTACTAACCGATGTCTTATCTATGTATTCTTCTCAATTGAGAAAAGTCAATTCCTCAATTTTTCCCTTCAAATCTAAAAAATATAGGTGTCCTTATATTGAAAATAATCATACGCAACGCTGGACTCAGAGCAATCGTATTTGATCACTTCTTCCAAAAAATGTATTATTAAAATTTGTTTCTATTCAACCACCACTTGTTGGTTTTATCTCTTTTTATACATTTTCATATTTCGTTTTATCATTTCTTGTGAAAGTTTTTCCACTTCACTGTAATATTCTTTTGCTTCTCGCATACGCAAATAATGATATTTTCCCCTTCAACCACACAAATGACAAGGGATGGAAGTGTGTGTGTGTGAGTGAATTTTTATTGATATCCGTAGAGGGGGTAGTTCAGACAATTGGGCGCCGCGGTAAATGTGTAGTTAAAAAGGAAATGACTTCCATGTTTAACGCAAAAATGTCCTTTCGAACAAAAAACACCATAGACAAGGATAATACGCAATACGTCCTTTCAATGTGGGTGTTTGTTGCAGATACTTTATCATAGTTTTTATTGAATTTTTGTTTAGTGCTGAAATTATAGAGATTCTTGTAGGAGAAATAAAACTTTGCCTTATTACTTGAGCAGTTTTTTTAATAGTTTTAATTTTTTTATACTTATGGTTTCTTTAAGTCACTTATAGAGATTTTCCCTGTAGCAAGTAAATCCCAATTTTTTAATGTATGCATTTGTTATTTTTCTCAAGCTTAGTATTGTGGAAACATAGGCCCCTAGTAGCTTGTAACTTCAGTAATTTTTCTATGAAGTAAAATGGTAATTATCATAAACGTCATGTTAACGTCTAAAGCTGGGGAAAATGTGTGGCAAACATGCATTGTGGGCTCAAGTTTGTGTTTGTTCTCAGTGCCTACTAAACCGCAAAAGTCTAATTTTGAAATGATAATGTTGGCGCCATTATTTCCGTTTCATTTGAAACCCCAGTTTGCGTTTTCGTTACCTATGCGATTTGGTTTTTACTCCGTCAGTTTTTAAGTTTATCACCATTTCCATATCACGGACAGACCGACGGATGGACGGACATTGTTGATATATGTTATTGAAATTAATCCTTTTACCAGGGTTAAACCAAGGAACACACCTAGGGAAATATAAGCAGAGGTCATGTTGTTGTTTTTTCTGTTATCCGTTCTGGTTAAGAGTTTTCCCTAACAAATGTTAATCACTCAAGCAATAAGGTTAGGCAACTGATGGAGATTTGTATGTGAATGGTAATGGTAGGGAAGTTTTGGGAAAATTAAGTGGTTTTACCCATAGGCATAAGGAAGACAAATTCATTATACAAATGTTGGAAGATATTAGCAAATTATAACACTAACTAAGAGATATATGGCCAAAATGTTTTATGGCTATAATTATGGGACATTTTATGAAACGTTAGATTCGAAGTAAAATATTTCAAACAACAAACAAAAGGATATAGGAAAATTGGATATAGGAGATTTGCTACAAATATAAGAAATTATATAAATAAATAAATTCTGATTAATACACTTTAAAAACAAAAAATTAAATATTTATATATTTTAATACATAATTATATCATATAATTGTTGTATAATTAAATTTAAATAAATTTAATTTAAATTAAAAATAAAATAAAAAAATTAAATGTAAAAGTTAATTAAATTTTCTATAATTTTACTTCGTACAAGGTCTTCAATGCACACCAAAACTGCTACAAACCGGAAAGAACAAAACAACATTTAAATTAAAATAAAAATTAAAATAAATAAATTAAATTAAATGAAGAGATTAAGTGATGATATATATTATTTATTTCTTTTTTGCTGAGAAAGCCTCTTAAAATCAGAATTTAAATATTTAATTTAAATTAAAAATAAAATAAAAAAATTAAATATAAAAGTAAATTAAATTTTCTATGATTTTACTTCGTACCTGGTCTTCAATGCACACCAAACCTGCTGTTAACCGAAAAGAACACAACAACATTTAAATTAAAATAAAAATTTACATTAAAATTAAATAATTTAAAATTACAATATATAAATTAAATTAAATAGAGAGATTAAGTGATGATATATATTATTTTTTTTTAGTGAGAAAGCCTCTAAAAATCAAAATTTAAATATTTGAAAACTAAATCAAAATTAAAATAAAAAATTACAATAAAAATAAAAATAACATTAAAGTTAAAAAAAAAAATAAATTAAAAAAAAAATAAATAATTTAAATATCATAATATATAATTATACCATATAATTATTATATAATTATACCATATAATTATTAGATAATTAAATTTAAAAAATTTAATTTAAATTAAAAATAAAATAAAATAAAAAAATTAAATATAAAAGTAAATTAAATTTTCTATAATTTTACTTCGTACAAGGTCTTCAATGCACACCAAAACTGGTACAAACCGGAAAGAACACAACAACATTTAAATTAAAATAACAATTTAAATTAAATAAATTAAATTAAATTAATTAAATTAAATAGAGAGATTAAGTTATGATATATATAAAATCAAAATTTAAATATTTGAAATTTGAAAATTGAAAATTAAATCAAAATTAAAATTAAAATAAAAAAGAATTACAATAAAAATTAAAATAAAATTAAAGTTAAAATTAAAATTGTAAAAATGTAAAAATTTTAATAAATAATAAAATGGAAGTTAATATTAAAAAAAAAAATAAAGTATATTAAAGTTTATTCCTTCAAAAAATATATATATTTTTCGAGACCACATTTTCGAAGATTAGGATATTATTTTTATAGCGAACTTTTATTATTAATTTTATTTTTTTTTTTATAATCTCTCCGAATGATCAAAGAAACCCTTTTCTCATGGTTGATCTTCTGTAATTTATTTCAATTTTTCGTTATCTTTTGAACTTGGGTGAAAGTTCCTTTTTCTAAAAACCAAAAATTCACATGAGAATTTCTCATAGTTGGCTAAGCGTTTTGCCCCAACCCCCATATACTGCATATATGGTGCAATAAATTTTGACTCTCTCTCCAAAGAAATATGGTTCCAAAAGACATCAAATCCAAATGAAAAATCTAACATATGGTAAATGAGTGTTCCCCATAAAATGTTGGCGAAAAAAAAAATAATTAAAAATTCAAACATAACCATTTGTTCATGAAATGGGATGCATGGTTTCAAATATTGGCAAAATTAAAAATTTTTTTTTGCAAATTGAAATTAGGCAACGATGCTTTTGTAGCCCGAAAAATGTAAGACTACAGCCACCACATCTATTAATGCGAAACCGTTGATAGCCAACCCATATGGGGAAGAGTAAAGAGAGCCCATAATTTAAATGGTTATCAAGATAAACTCCAGCAAAAGAAGGAAGAGCAATGGCATAATCAGGGGTTGTAGTAGTTCACAAAAGGCAACACACCCGAAATTATAATTAGAAGAAAAATATATAAAGGCCCCACATAAGACAAAAAAAAAAAAAACGAAATAGCCCAGTGAACCGGCAACAAAAAGACATTTATCCACCAACCAACGACACAAAAATAAAATTTGGAGAGAGCACAGCAAATAAATTATTGCCAATTCCAAGTGCCGGCCCATTATCACCACCGCCACTACCACTAACAAATGGTCAGGGTGTGTAGAGTTAAGCCTTAGAGGGTCGTCTTTACGCTAAGTAGCCCAAATCCTGACACAAGGGTGTGTTGCTCTATGGCTTTACCCTATGGCCTAGCTTGTCGTGCGTTAGAGTCCTTAGAGATTATCCATTGTGATATTCATTTAGCAGGCCATGGAAATATATGCGTTTACTCAATATGGCCACGGTTTTAGTTTCAACATTGACCAACATTTTGCCCATGTCCCCACATACACAGAATTTGGTAAATAATTTAAAGCAACCTTGACACATATCTTGATGTTCATGCTCGGGCGATTGCCTTCAGGCTTTGTAAGGAAATTCTATATGGATAAAAGAATGTTCTTGGCTTCTGGTCTTCATTGCTTCCTTTTTGTAGTTGTTTTAGTTTAAGTCAATCATCTGGGGATAGCCGAATATTTTGGCTATGGTTAAAAATGCAAAACCGAATAATACAGTACACCAAAAACACCATAAATACAAAATTTGGTATAAAATAAAACTGTGGTGTATGTTGTAGTTGTTTTGTTTTGAATCTTTCAATTGGGGACGGCCGAATATTTGTCTACGTTTACAAAGTCAAAACCAAATAATATAGTTCCTTAAAAACTCCGAAAAATACAAAATTGGGTAAAAAATACAGATGCGGTCGCAGTTATATTTTCTTAATCAATCATCTAGGGTATGTCGGTAAAAGGAAATTTCGTAAAAATTTTTTTAGTTCACCAAACACACACAAAAAAATCAAAATTGGGTACAAAATACAAATCAGGCCATGTTTTAAATAAATTATGCGAGGACAGCCGAATATTTGTCTACAGTTAAAAAATCAGAACGAAGTAAGAGAATTTACCAAAAATAAAAATTCACTATAAAACAAGAAAACCGGCCGAATATTTTATTTTCTTATTCGACCGGCTGTGTTTGAGCTTCTTTTTTGAAGAACTGGAGGTTTCCTTTCATTTCTCTGGCTTTTTTCTCTCGTTTCAGTTTTATTCTAAATAACCCAGTTTTAAAATAGATGAATGTGTGTTAAATACTACTCTCTGTGTGTATGTGTGAGTGTTTGTGCCATAAAATAACCTCCTAACAATAACATTGGTTGGCTTCTCTTCAACTGTTTGTTTGAATCGCTCCAAGGAATTTTTTGGCTTCATTTTGCATTCATGCTCTCACTCAGCGCCTTGCTTTCGTATATATGAACTTCTTGTAGTTTTTTTTTTCGTTATTCCTTTCATGTCCTTGCTGTTGTTGTTGTAGCTGTTGCAACGTCGTTGCTTGGCCTTTGTGATGACTTTGTTGATTTGGCTTTCTCATGTCATTGTTGTTGGCTTCCTTTTGTAAGTTATAGTAACCTGACACTAATGCTATTTATTTAACAGCTTTCGTTGGTTTTGTTGGTATGATATAGCGCCACCACTGCTGACGTGCCATGGATTTACTTTCCAAGGAAATTAAGAATGTTAGTATACCCTGACCGTTCCTCGCTGCCACAACACTAATGACATGAAAATATTTTCCCAGCTATTAATTTTGACATTTCCATTTCATTCCATTGTAATTCCGTTGAACATTCCCAACATTTATTTTACAAGTGAAATCGCATACAATGCAAATCTCTGTTTAATTAGAGACCACATTTCAGGAAATGATAAAAAAAAACCAACAAAAACAAAAATAATGAATGTAAAGGGAGAAATCTTAGTAACTAAAATAAATTAGGGGTAGGTCGATTTGCGAAAGCAAGTAAATGTAGTGGCCTTGCGTAAAGGATGATACACAGCCACACTTCAAGGAATATAGTAGACGATAGCCTTATTTGAACAGAGACATGCAATAGTAATGACCGTTTTCAATTGCTAAAGTAGAAATATTTTTTCCATAGCGTTGACATTTTTCCCTAGTGACCATGTCATCAAGAGATTGTTATAGCACCGATGCTTTTCTCCAAAGTGTAGGTGACATCAAGAAATTTAGAAGCATATAAAATGAAAATTTTTTGAATGGATTTCCTAGGGACTGGAAATTTGTTATTATATTTTTTAAATTATTTCTTAATAAAAATAATAAAAAAAAAATAATAAAAACTAATTGTTTAAAAAAAATTTTATATAATTTAATTTTATTTTTTTTGGTTTGAAAATTTATATAATAAAAAATACAAAAAATAAAAAAAATCATATTTTCAATTATTTTTTCAA
This sequence comes from Haematobia irritans, assembly GCF_050003625.1. Taxonomy (NCBI): domain Eukaryota; kingdom Metazoa; phylum Arthropoda; class Insecta; order Diptera; family Muscidae; genus Haematobia; species Haematobia irritans. The sequence goes on from NC_134399.1 coordinate 4,610,578, forward strand.
TTTCAAATTTTCAAATATAGCTTTCGGCTATGTTATTTAATTTGGATAATGTTAACATGGGGCGTGTAAAGTGTCATGTTAAAATAACATTATAATTCATTCGGAATGAAATATTTCCAAAGGTGTAGTGGAATTTTGCTATTTATTGAGCAAAGGATGTAATCAATCTTGGTAGAGAAAAAATGGTTTAACACGATTTATTTTTGACTGGTCATAATTGTTAAAAAATAACACTGCTTTGGGAGATATGTCAAAACATGCCATGTTTTAATATACGAGCATGCAAAATTATTTTTTTTTTGTATATTGGCTCTCTGAAATATTACTCGATTCCCATTGTAAGGTGAGAATTATTTGTTTTCAGGAATTTTTATTTTATTTCACGTTTTTATTGTTTGTTATATAAGAAACTAAAAAAAAACTGAGAATTTAATACTTGGTTCTTGTATAGCATTTCATTATGAATATTGAGAGTTTTTTTTTTCTATATACCGGCTTTAACCAAAAAAACGTGTTTGCTAAAAAAATTATGTGAGGTTTTTGTTTGTAGCATGGGTGGTTTGTACAAATCATTACTTTTAATTGCCAAAAAATAAGCACGTTTTTCTCCCTGGGTTATGGTGTTGTTTTTTGGCATTTGTTGATTTTAATATTTCTTTCTTGGGTATATGTAATTTCGTTGTTTTTTTTTTTTTTTGTTTTTTGAAAATTTCAAGTGTATTATGATTTTCGTTTCACGCCTGTTTCATTTTACTGAGCCAAAACAACTCAAATCTCTAGAATATGAATGTATTTGCTTATATTCTCCATTCATCCATTTTTATTTTCGCAAGATCTGTTTAATGAATCATATGTGCTTTTGGTGCATGTTTAAATAATAAATAAACAAAAAATAATAATAATAATATTGAGGAATACCATAAGGAAAAAAACGAAACAAGAAAATGCAATGTGGTGTTACACAGAGGAAAAATCTAAGAAAGATGATTAAGATTTTTTTCTTAAATAAATAAAGACAAAAATTAAAAAAAAAATAAAATTTAAAAAGAGAAGCAATTAATATTTTTTTAATGTTTTTTTTTTTAATTTTTATTAGAAATACCTTGATTAACAGAATTTTAATTCAAAATTATTTGGTTCATTTAGTTTTGGGATTGAAATAAAAAAATAATTTTATATTACATTATATTTCTCTTTTTTGGAATGTTTTTTTTTTTCTTATTTATAATTTTTTTCATTGTATTGTAAATGTACCATTGTTTTTTTTTTAATCTCAAAGACCTTCAATAATAATTTTTGCTATGACGTTTTAACGAAATTAATCAAGCATGTAAATTTTAGCATCTACATTTCTTCAAATACCCGCGAAAGATTTCTTTGGAAATTAAACTCTTGAGTATTTGCCCTCATTAAAATTTGCAATACAAGGTGCAACAATGAAAGAAAAATTGGCAAGGTTTAGGTGTTTGTTTTTAATTTGCATTGTGTTTGTTTTTAATGAATTTTGTTGAAATTTCATCACATACTAAGTTCAATAAAAGTTTTTAACTGCGAACCAATTTTTGAAAAATTCTTAGACTGGCAGTAAAATTGAGCCAACCAAAAAATTTCGTAGATAAAATAAACATTTTCGATATATTTCATAGTATTATAGTATATTTGCAATCGAAAGCATTTATTTGCAATAAAAAAATAATTACGTTTAAATTTTTTATAGAACTTAATTTTTTTTTGTTTCAAATATATATAATAAAAAAATATTTTCAATACTTTTTCAATTTCAATTATCTAATGTAGCTTTGGGCATTTGCCTCGCAATAATGAGTATGTGAAATTTTTTTTTTCAAATATATATAATAAAAAAATATTTTCAATATTTTTTCAATTTCAATTATCTAATGTAGCTTAGGGCATTTGCATCGCAATGACGAGTATGTGAAATTTGGAAACTGCAGTCTTCTCGACACTTGGAATTATATTTAAATTTTTTAATCTAATTTTTTTATTTCATTTTTATTTTAATTTTATTATAATTTTAATTTTATTTTTTTTATTATTTTAATTTTTCATTTTTTTTAATTTTCATGTTTTCTCATTGATCTTTTCTATATTTAACCAACCTAATAATTGCAATTAAGAACACCTTTAAATTGGTTAACTCAATTTGATCTTAATTAATGCAATACATTTTTAATTTTTAATATGATCTTGACCTTAAAAACTTATTAATCAATCAATTTTGTTTATATTTAAAACTAAGAAAACCCCCCAACAACAATAACAAAAGTAAAATAACAACAACAACATATAAATTCTAGGCATTTATTGCATTTTCAAAGAAATCCCACAAATGTCTGTGATTGCAATGCCCCTCAGAGAGAGAGAGAGAGAGCGAGAGAGGGAGAGATAGAGAACACAAAACCATAACTGGCAAGTTTGTCTAGCTAAATATCTTACAAGCAAGCAACTGACTTTACAACTAACTCGCCATCGATTGACTGCCTGTCAAACCTATCCAAATACGAATCCGCAGAAAAAAAATCTATGTGAAAACGAGTTGATTAAAAGATACCATATTGACAACCAGATAAAAAAACGTTACTCTGGACCGTCTATACGTCCGTCTGTCCGTCCTGCCCAGCTTGATCTATCGCCAGGGGATCAACAAACCTCTATCTCATGACTTTCCTATTGAATTAGTAAATAAATTGCTTAAACGCGCTTGGGAGCAAACATTATCGGAAAGAGTGTCATTATAGAAAACGCGTGAACGTGAGCTAGCTGAACTGCTGCTGTCAGTGGCAATATGGCTACGGCTTGTGTGAATTGTTCAATTCATTGTAAATATTTGCAACAATCGAAGTACGAGAGAGAGATATTGAGATGGTATCTCATATAAACACATTGCAAGACTTTATCTTGAAATGTGTACTTCGCTTAACTGAGATGGTGGCTGTGTAAAAGTTTTTTTCTGATTTTTTCTTATTTCCATTGATTTTTTTTTTTGTGACTAAATTTCTTGCCTGACATTAACTGTCATCTGGGGGAGCATTTTTCTATACATTTTGTTACGATTTTCTCAGCGTTGTTTGTTTTTTTCTATAGTTTCTAGCTAGGTCTACAATTGCCGTGACCTCAAATATGTGGTTTTGCTTTTATTGAATAGACATTCTACGCACTTTTAATTTGTGTGTAGTTATAGACAGCCAGCCTACTCTACTACGCATTACTTACGCTTAGACGCCACATAAAAATTTGTTCAAGATTTTCGAGGAGGTTGTAAAAAGCTAACGCCAGCCACTGAACCGACAAAGAAACCTTAACCTTAATCTCAAAATCTCCGAGGTGATTTATTACCATTCATTACAATGAATTTTAAGTCATTAATTGCCATTATTATATAAATAATTGAAAATCATTTCCGTTACAAGAAACAAAAAATCCAATATAACTAGAAAATACCCATTTCGTTTTCTTCCATGGGGTTAGAAAATTTTCTACCAATTATTTTGGGGTATATATTTATGTAAAAATCATTATTTACATATGCTCTCTTTAATTTCAATCTATTTGGAAATTAATTATTTTTAAATATAGGGTTTAGTCGGGTTTTTAATTTTATATTTACCTATGCTTTGGAAAATTCACTGGCTATTTCATTAGCTACACATAGCTAGAGAGAGCGAGATAGAAAGGGAGAGTGGGGTTTCAATTTTTTGTTTACCTAAGCTCTAAAAAAATTGACTGGCTACAGATAGCTAGAGTGGAGAGAGAGAGAGGGAGAGCACCTATTATAGACTTCTAGATGTTAGTTTAACCGCTTTACCAGCTACAATGTGTTTAATTAATTATTAAATAACTTAATTGCTGTGCCATTAATAGAACCTTTAATTAAATACTTAATTTATGCCAGGCAACATTAGTTTTTATACTCACCGCAGTACAGTGGTAACATATGGAAGTTCAGAGGCTAAAATTCTATAACTAAGAATGTTATCAGTGTTACCATTGTAACACTTAAGTCTGGTAGCAAATTGTCTCTTTTTTATATATTGACACATTAGGGCCACTTGTTTGTTTTGCCATAATTTTTACATTTTTGTGACACCACTTTGCCGTATGTTCCGTTTTAAAACTATTTCTGTTTTAGTTTTCAATAGTTTTCGTAAATTATTTTTGTTTAGTTCGGCTCAAGGGAATAAAAACAGATTTTGTTGTTTTTTTTTTGTGAGTTGTAATTTTATTCAAATATCTCCAATATTTCGAAACATCTCCGATACTCCCAGAGAAGGAATATAATCACCTGAAACATGTTTCAAGAGCAAATTGTGATTTTTGGACGGCGAACATGTAAAATATTTGTCGCAACTATGTTATTTTCTTGAAAATAATGTATACGATTTCGGCAACCATATGGTTGCCTAGAAAAAATATTTTCCAATAAAAATGTTCCATGTTCACCGTTAAAAAATAACATTTTGCTCTTGAAACATGTTTGGGGTTATCATATACCATCTCTGCGTACTCAGAGAAATTATTTTTGTAAATAATAGAAAACATGTTCGTAAGTGTTGATCCTGGATATAGTGGACATTGACATAAAATCGAACTAATGCGTCCACTACTGTAATTTTGAGCATTTACCACTCCTTCTCAAACTATAAAATCATACAGCGAACAATTGTGACGCCTGAAAATATGCAACGAAATTTTTCTGTAGCACGAAAATCGGAGTTTTCTATGAATAGATAAAAATGGTTATTAGGTTTCTTTAGTTATTTATCCAAAAACTCGATATTTTTAATATTTATGTTACCAGACCACCCACATATGTGGGCCTCTTGTCACTTATTCTAAATAAATTTAAAAAAGAAATACTTTCAAACTTTCTTAGGGGATATTAAATTCCCTACCAATCTGGATTTAATTCCCTAGCTCTGATGTTTATTCCATTCGAACCACTGTTCTTTTGGCGACTACGGCTACATGGAATCCATCTATGAAAGCTAGTCCATTCATAAAAATAATCGTATGTAATTGCTGTTAATTACAAAATGCTGTTAAGATGAATTTTTTCCTGTTTAATTTTAAAACTTGTCAAGAATTTTACAAAGAATTTGCCGACAATTGTTTAAGGATTGTTTTTTCTTCAACAGTTGGCCATACAAAATCGTTAAGATCAGATAAGAGATTGAACTGAAAGTAACAATTTTGTAAACTTCAACAAAGATTTGTGATTTCTTATACTATGGAGAAATAAAAGAGATAACGGAGGCAGGAAAAGAACCTGGATAGTTTTGTGTAATAAAATTGGGGATCTGAATAAAGGCGATATACATAAAACAAAACAAATTACTCCAGTAGAGAAAGCATTATAATTTTAACGAAAATATTCATTAAAATCGATCCAAAGAATTAAATTCGTAAATACAATGAATCTTTTCATTATTCAATGGACATTTTTCATTGTCCTACACTGAAATATGGTTACCTAAATTTTTATGTTGCCATAACAACAATATTGTATTAAGATAAAGAAAATGTTCATCAGTCATATGAAGTGTTTCATTTTTAAATAAAAAAAAAATTCATTAAAATAACGAAAATGTTCATTATATCTACGAAATTGTGTCGTTGTCTCAATTCTAATGATTTTTTATGTGTAATTTAGAGCCAAAGATACAGGTTCATAAATACAAAGAAATTTTTCTTTCCTGTATTGAATTTTTTATTTTATTTCCTATATCTAATGAACATTTTCATTAGACTAATGAATTAAAATCATTATGGCTTTAAAATTCCTTCCTTGGTGAATTTTTTTGTGTTTAAAATTTTTTTAAGACTCAGACATAGAGTCAAAAAAATTGAAAATAAAATAACCTTGAATTTAAATTAAATTTATTATGGAATTAAAACTCTTATCTACTCCCTCCCTACCCTTACCCTTCCATCGTTCTAACAATTTTAATACACAAAAAGGAATGTTAAACTGTCACAAGTTTGAAATACATATTTAGTAAAAGCAAATTTTTGCAATAAATTGTAGTAACCTCCCCCTCCCTTTGCCCACACAATCAACTTAAATGGAAATTATTCATTTTTTGCCATTCACAGTTGTAGTTGATCCATAATCCAAGTCATGCAGCTATTTTATAGTATATGGAGTAAAAATATGGGTCACAGACAGCACGTCTGCTACATGCAATAGAGTTTTACAAGGAAAGCTGACACAAAACGTACAACACTCTTCCAACATACTTGGAAAGGGTGTGAAAACAAAACTGATAGAGGGGGTCAAAACAAAGCGACAGCAAAACCCCCACATATATGACGGAATGGGGGGCGGGGATGACATTAAAATGCATTAAACGGAAGGGCTTTCATTCATCACTATAATCCGTTTGGGTAAAACAAAAAAAAAAAAAAACTAAATAAAATTCTCACATTCTCTATAAAAACAAGGCTATAGCTGTCTTAGGGGTAAGGCATCCATCCATCCAAACAGTTGTTCAAAGTGTGGAGGGAGGGTATGTTGGATATTTTTATGAGTTTCCAACGAGCTGTGGCATGACACGCGTTCTTCATACAAATGCATTAATGCTTAAGCCATTATGAATGGTCCCTGTTTCACCCTTCATTTTCCATTTTATGAAAATCTTTTAAAGTCTTAACTAGGCGAAGACAGCCAGACATTTAGTCAAGTGATTGTCAGTAGGTCATAAAACCAAAAGGAAAAGAAAATTTGCTAGAGCAACCACTTCCATTCAGTGGAACTCCTCCCTGGTTTTTATCATGCAATTATATGTAGTATTCGAAAAAAATTCTTCCACAATAAATTATTGCATTGTCTTTTGTTGTAATACACGAGGAATGGAAAAGATATGAAATTCCCCAGATTACTTAACAATTTGCCATAAATGTTTGCTTGGACATTACTCGGTTTATAAGTCCGTCCAACCGTACATTATTTCTTCCTTCCATGTTGTATTGAGTTTTGTAATCTCATCGAGTGTCACAAATGAATTAATGTTGAAATTAATTAGTTTTTCTACACCGAAAGAAATTTTTTCTTAATAATAAAAAAAAATTTCATAACATTTTTCCAAAAAAAAAACTATTCCATAAATATAAGGTAAAATTTCCTTATTGCAATGATTTTTTCATTAAAAAAAAAAACTAATAATTGATATTTTATAGGAAAATTGTACTTTCTTTTCATAAAATGTATGCAAAAAAATAAATAATTTCATAAATATAAAGTAAAATTTCCTTATTGCAATGCTTTTGTCGTAGAAAAACAATTAATTGATATTTTATAGGAAACTTTTGATTTCGAGTGTCACAAATGAATTAATGTTGAAATTAATTAGTTTTTCTACACCGAAAGAATTTTTTTTCTTAATAAAAAACATTTTTTTCATAACATTTTTCCAAAAAAAAAAATAAACAATTCCATAAATATAAGGTAAAATTTCCTTATTGCAATGATCTTTTCGTAAAAAAAAAAAAACAAATAATTGATATTTTATAGGAAAATTGTACTTTCTCTTCATAACATTTATACCAAAAAATAAATAATTTCATAAATATAAAGTAAAATTTCCTTATTACAATGATTTTTTTCGTAGAAAAATAATTAATTGATATTTTATAGGAAAATTTTGATTTCTTCTATGAAATCTTTAATTTTCCTTACTTCCACAGATTATCGTGTGGTACACATAGTTTCAGACTGTTAATGAACATTTTCATAAAACAAAAATAATGTTATATTCAATCCAATTGAGAATTTCATTGCAATATGCTGAATTTGGTACGACATTTTGGATTTTCTTAAAAAAAAAACAAATATTCGTGCATTTAATGAAAATATTCACTGGATTAATGAAAACATTTATTATGTTAGTGTTAAACATTTCTTTTGTTGTTTTTTAAACACTTGCCCAATCCGTCATTCAAATTTTGAATTGCCTTCACGGTTGCAATTCGAGTCAAAAAAAATCTACCAAAATTTAGAGAAAATTTTACCAAATAAAAATATCTTACTTTGCAAAATTTTATTTCTATAAAAAATTTTGCGAAAATTTTATTTCTATAGAAAATTTTGCCAAAATTTAATCTCTATAGAAAATTTTGTCAAAATTTAATTTCTATAGAAAATTTTGTCAAAATTTGATTTTTATAGAAAATTTTATCATAATTGTACTGCTATGGAAAATTTGTCAAAATTTCATTTTTATAGAATTTTTTTTCAAAATTTTATTTCCATAGAAAATTTTGTCAAAATTTCATTTCCACAGAAAATTTTGTTTAAATTTTGTCAAAATTTTAATTCTATTTAAAATTTTGTCAACATTTTATTTCTATAGAAAATATTGTCAAAATTTTATTTTTATAGAATATTTTATCATAATTTTATTCCTACAGAAAATTTGTCAAAATTTTATTTTTATAGAAAATTTTTTCAATATTTTATTTCCATAGAAAATTTTGTCAAAATTTCATTTCTACAGAAAATTTTGTTAAAATTTTATTTCTATAGAAATTTTGTCGAAATTTTATTTCTATTGAAAATTTTGTCAAAATTGTATTCCTATAGAAAATTGTGTCAAAATTTTATTTTCATAGAACATTTTGTCAAAATTTATTTCTATAGAATATTTTGTAAAAATTTTATTTGTATAGAAAATTTTGTCGAAATTTAATTTCTATAGAAATTTTTTTCAAAATTGCATTTCTATAGAAAATTATGTCAAAATTTGATTTCTATAGAATTTTTTGTTTGTGTGGAGCCACTGTGATGTAATAGTTAGCATGCCCGCCTTGCATACACAAGGTCGTGGGTTCGATTCCTGCTTCGACCGAACACCAAAAAGATTTTCAGCGGTGGATTATCCCACCTCAGTAATGCTGGTGACATTTCTGAGGGTCGAGAAGAGAAGAGAAGCTTTGAGCTGTGGAACGCCGTTCGGACTCGGCTATAAGAAGGAGGTCCCTTGTCATTGAGCTTAACATGGAATCGGGCAGCACTCAGTGATAAGAGAGAAGGTTCACCAATGTGGTATCACAATGGACTGAATAGTCTAAGTGAGCCTGATACATCGGGCTGCCACCTAACCTAACCTATAGAAAATTTTTTCAAAATGTAATTATTATAAAATTTTTTTTTCAAAATTTTATTGTTTATAGATTTTTTTTTCAAAATTTTATTGTTTATAGAAAATTGTGAAGAGGAATATTTTGCAAAATCTACCAAAACATCAAGAATTCTACCAATCTACCAAACAGTAGAAAATTTAGCGAAAATTTTATTTTTATAAAAAATTTTCTGCAAATTTTATTTCTATTGAAAATTTTGCCAAAATTTAATTTTTATTGAAATTTTTTCAAAATTTTATTTTTATAGAAAATTATGTCAAAATTTTATTTTTATAGAAAATTTTTTCAAAATGTAATTATTATAGAAAATTTTTCCAAAATTTTATTGTTTATAGAAAATTTGTGAAGAAGAATATTTTGCAAACTCCACCAAAACATCAAGAATTCTACCAATCTACCAAGCAGTAGAAAATTTTGCAAAGATTTTATTTTTATAAAAAATTTTGTCCAAATTTTATTTCTATTGAAAATTTTGCCAAAATTTAATTTTTATTGAAAATTTTTCAAAATTTTATTTTTATAGAAAATATGTCAAAATAGTATTTCTATAGAAAATTATGTTAAAATTCTATAGAATTTTTTTTTTGTCAAAATTTTATTTCTATAGAAAAAAATTTTAAAATTTTTATTTTTTATAGAAAATTTGTGAAGAAGAATATTTTGCAAAATCCACCAAAACGTCAAGAATTCTACCAATCTACCAAATAGTAAAACATCTACAATTTTTGTTAAAATTCTACCACATGTGGCAACCATGATTGCCTGACAAAATTGAAGAAAAAAAAATTTTTATATTCAATTTTTTTTAGTAATGAAAACATTCGTTATATTAGTGACGGTGTTCCATAAAATGAAGAAACTTTTTTTTGAATGTTAATATTTGTTCTTCTGAATACTAAACCCTTCTAAACTCGGCGATTTAAATATTTTTCTGATTGTTTTCAGAATGTTAATAATTTCATTCTATGTGTACTAAACACTTTCAAAATCTGTCTGTTTTCTTAAATACCTTGAGATAAAGAAATATTTCTATATTTAATGAAAATGTTCTTGGGATTAATGAAAATGTTTATTTTTGTAATGAAAATGTTTCATAAAATGAATTGAAATTAATTTTCAATCAATTATTAATATTTTTATTTTAGCCTGATATCAACGCAGGCTGGTTTTTCGTCCAAATCAATTACTTTACATTAATTACAATTTTCAATACGAGCTAATTGGACATGAGAATTAATATTTTTTGTGGTACTAAACACTTCTAAATTTGCCATTTAAATTTTTGGATATAAATTATATAAATTGTATTAAAACAAATATTCGCACATTTAATGAAGAATTTCATTGGATTAATGAAAATGTTTTTGATATTTTGTTTTTGTTTTATAAAATTTATGAAAATCTCTATTTTTCCAATCTTAATAAATTTTTTTGTGTGTACTAAACTTTTGTCAAACTCTGTGAACATATAGGGCAAAGTCAATTTGTATGGCCTGCAGTTGTAATGACTCTCCATAGTAATGATTCTACATTTAGTGTAGCTACGTGTTTGAGGTATCTTTCGTTCCATTTTCCCTAGGGCTCAAATATTTATTGTAGTTTGTAATGAGCAATGATAACGATAAGCAAAAGTTAATTTTATTTTCGTTCGCGTTGGCTTAATTCGATACGATCGCCTGTACAGCTCTACAAACAATAATGCCACATTGTTTACCCAAAGATTATCATCGATCACTGACATAAACGTCCTTGCATATGTGAACCTTGTGAGTATCATGTCATGCTTGTGATATTAAATAGAAATGAAAATGAAACTTATCTGATATCAAAATGTTTTGAGAATTAAGAAGTAAATGTTGAAACTGGTATATAGAGGTTTCCAGTTTTTATGTTGTTCATAATAAACTAATAAAATCTTCATACTGAACATACCCCTTAACTTATGGAGTAAAATAATATTAACAGAAAAAGAATTAATATGTATATGAGGGCCCTATCAAGTATAAATAAAACAAGCATAACAAATTCAAGGCCATAAATCCCTTAGTTAATTAAGAATAGACTGAACATACTCAGTAATATATAACCAATATTTGAAGAAGCTCATTCAAAAAATATTCTGTCTTAATTTAATGGAATGCACACATAATATTAAATATAATTTTATTTTAATCCTCCGGAACGGAACATACTTCCCCCAAAATTAATATAGTCTGGATATTATCACTCATTTAAAAAAAATATTCTCTCTGGAACTTTCTCCAAGGACACATTTCGAATTTATTATTTCCATGGTATTACCAGAAAACCTTCCATTCCAGTCCAATTGACATGATTTTCACACAATTTTCTTAAGAGCATGTAATAAACTCGCAAAACAAAACAAAAAAAAAAACCGAAAGACATAAAAAACATAAACCCCACAATGTGTTACTGGTGTTTACAACTTCCCTCGAACGTGATCGAATTTTATAAAATGTTCACGCATAAAGTTATAAACGTTGAAATGAAGTACAAATACCGATAAAATTGAAAAAAACGCAGCATACAAGTCACCATTACCAAGCTAGAGAAAATATGACTAAGAGTCCGTCTATGGGCATCAAAATGGGCCGCCGCCACCGCGGCCTATACATATATATGCAGGACATTTTTGGCAAACACAAAATTTGCAATTTAATAAAGAAAGTTTTTAACTTTGAGCTTGGAGGCTTTTTATGTTAACAACATAAAAATTTTAATGCTATTAACAGCAAAATTTATGGCTTCGACCAATGCCACAATGAATACTAATGAATATATAAATGAATGAGAATTTAGCATATAAGTTGGAATATTTGCCCATGGATTGGGCTAATAGAAATAGAATTAGAAAAAACAAACTATATAGATTACCAGAGAGGAATTGGGAAAACAAGAACTTGAAAAAAGTCAATTTTACACGGACAAACAAAAAAAAAAATAATGATAGTGCACTGAACATACCTATTGTCATAATGAAATAGCCTGGAACGCCTATACAGGATGATATTTTTGCATCCTAAGACATTGTATGTACAAACATTAATTTTTTTTATTCTGAGTCATTAAAGAGACAAACATTTTCTATGCTAAAGCACTGAACATACCCATGGTTAAAATGAAATAGCCTGAAATGGCTAAGCAGGATGATTTTTTCTATCCTAAGCCATTGGAATATTGGCCCATGGATTGGACTAATAGAAATAAAATTAGAAAAAAAACTAGATAGATTACCAGAGAGGAATGGGAAAACAAGAACTTAACATAAAAAAATGATAGTGCACTGAACATACCTATTGTCACAATGAAATAGCCTGGAACGGCTATACAGGATGATATTTTTTCATCCTAAGACATTGTATGGACAAACATTAATTTTTTTATTCTGAGTCATTAAAGAGACAAACATTTTCTATGGTAAAGCACTGAACATACCCATGGTTAAAATGAAATAGCCTGAAATGGCTAAGCAGGATGATTTTTTCTATCCTAAGGCATTGGAATATTTGCCCATGGATTGGGCTAATAGAAATAAAATTAGAAAAAAAACTAGATAGATTACCAGAGAGGAATTGGGAAACAAGAACTTAACATAAAAAAATGATAGTGCACTGAACATACCTATTGTCATAATGAAATAGCCTGGAACGCCTATACAGGATGACATTTTTGCATCCTAAGACATTGTATGGACAAACATTTTTTTTTATTCTGAGTTATTAAAGGGACAAACATTTTCCATAGTAAAGCACTGAACATACCCATGGTTAAAATGAAATAGCATGAAATGGCTACACAGGATGATTTTTTCTATCTTAAGGCATTACATGGACAAACCTTTGTTTAATCTAACTCATTACAGAGACAAACATTTTCCATAGTAATGTACTGAACATACCCATAAGTCCAAAATTAAATTGCCGGGAATGGCGACAATTACAGAATTATAAATAAAAATATTTTCTATAGTATTGGACTGAATAAAAACAAATAATAAAAATAAAAAATATTTGATGACCTTTACTTGACTCACTGAACATACAACTCTCTACACAAAATTTTTATGATGTTCTTGATAAAAGATAAAAATTTTGTCAAAACTGCTGGGAAAGTTGGTGCTTTTTCAGATTTCCACATCCTTTCTCTTTATTTTAAGATCTACTCATACATAATATTCCTAAAATCGTTCTTCCATTAGAGAGAGAGAGAGAGAAAGAGTTTTAGAAAACCCCTATCTGCCAAAATATGAATGCAGATATTTTCATTTTCCAAGTGCACAACTCCATTACATAGTACCGTTAATAATCGATATACTAGAGATTTAATGACATGCAACGACTTGTTCATGTAGAAATTGCTTTCACATTTTTTGGGTCCACCCAATTGCAAAAAGTACCCTATGAACAGAATATACTCGTGAGTCAATAGGGCTGTTTTCTTTTTGCACTGGATACAGCATTTGTATGGGCTATCCAGAACATCGTTGCACTGGTGTTCCATCCAGAACATCTCATCAGTGCATGTCGCGCCGATCTTGCCAGATTGTGTTTTGATAAAGTGAAGCTTCATCGATTCACAATAGCACTTTATTGTGACTAATTTATCGAAAAACTTGTAATTCAAAGTGGTATAGTGTCATAAGAAATCGCAGCAGTAAATATTTATTACTAATTGGAGCATTTCATACATTAAAAATACAAGATTTCACTTCTTTTCTGTGATTGTTTTTAAACAGCTGATGACAGTGTTGCATATTTTTGGAGATGTCCTGGATAAACGAGTACTCTGTTTTTTTTAGTCCTTCACGGCTTAGGGTATCCAGTGCTAAAAGAAAACAGCCCTAATATCAAATAGCCTGAAATAGCTTCACACAATAAATATTCAATTGGTTTAAATATATTATCTAATTGAACATACCGGAATCTAAAAATATATACACAAAATAATAAAGACAATATTTAAAGTTCTTTACTTAGGGCACTGAACATACCACATGCCTACTGATCTTTATATTTATAGATTTTTTAATATATTTTGAAATTTCTTTGGGATTTTTTACACAAAAGAAATGGAAATAATGTAGAAATGATGAAGCCACCATAGTGCAGTGGTAGGCATGTCCGCCTTGTATACACAGGATCGTAGGCCAGTTTCGACCAAACACTAAAAACTTTTTTCAGCGGTGGATTATCCCGCCTCAGTAATGCTGGTGACATTTTTGAGTATTTCAAAGCTTCTCCAAGTGGTTTCACTGCAATGTGGAACGCCGTTCGGACTCGGCTATAAAAAGTGAGGTCCCTTGTCATTGAGCTTAACATAGAATCGGGCAGCACTCAGTGATAAGAGGGAAGTTCACCACTGTGGTATCACAATGGACTGAATAGTCTAAGTGAAGCTGAAATATCGGGCTGCCACTATACATAACATAAGCTAACCTAGAAATTATGGAATATACCACACACTGAACATACCAATTCGAAATTGTTTTGGATTGACGTTTTGTATACCCTAATAATTTAAAATAATAATAAAAGGCTATTACAAAAAAACTTTTTCGAAATACTTTGCCAAGTATATATTATAGAGTCTTTCATATCATTTACATACTGAATATACCACATGAAAAAATAATATGGGAGAACTTATAAATAGCATGGTTTTCCCAGGGAAAATACGCATACATATGAAATCGTTTATTTATTTCACTGACCCTACTTCCAAACCTACCTACCTACCATGAGCTTATTTTATTTTATCCCTTATATCCAAGATATAGTGGAATGGCTGTAACACAAAATCTAAAAACTAAAGGCCGGCCAAGAAAAAAAAGAACCAATTACCCATCATTAAGGGAGTAACAAAATAGGTGATAAAAATTCTTTTTTTTTTTTCATTCTAAATGCTTTGCCATTTATCGAAAAAGTTGAAGCAAAAACGATGAAAATGAAACTTTTCGAAATTCTTTATTGATGAATCGTAGTAACTAACAAACAAATAAAAAAAATAAGCAGCAGGAACATAATAAACATCCAAGACTTTAGCAGAGCATAACATTACCACCATCATAGAAGACCCTCACCAGAAAAAACCATCATCTATGCCATTATCTCTGGGCTTTTATGTTTTCTTCTTGTGTTGTCTTTTTTCGTTCTCCATATGATCAGAAAACTTTAATTAAAGTGTTCGAAAAAAAAATTGGATCTAAGCGAAACAAAAACAAACATTGTTACCATGAGTAATTCTCTAAACCCCTCTGGTTTGCCTCCAAATCGAATTGGATTCGAATACCATACCGGCGGGTAACTCATAAAGTCATCTGTTGTTATTTGTCTGGCATAGTTGAACTTCCAGCGAAGAACAGGCAGGCAGGCATACTCTTCTATTGTAACCCCATAAAGGGGTGGTTCGCTGCTTGCTTTCTTGTTGCTGTTCAGATGATATTGTGGAAATCCAAATAAACGTTATTTCATCCATCCCAAATGCGATATCAATGACATTAATTAGAAAAATCGTAAGAAACTTAATAACAAAACAAAGAGATGAGAATTTATTGGATGCAAGTGGGGAAGGGTGTATGTGTATGGGGATTTTTCCCAGATTGCTTGATAATAGATTTTAATTAAATTCTCTATGCTTAATAAAAATAAACTAAGGGCTGATTAAAACAGATATACTCAATAAATTCTTCTAGTAAATGGGACGCATTAAAATAATGGTAATTTAATTTGATGTAAGTTAAATATTTTCTTTAAGAGTAAAAGGCTTAGGGAAAAAGTGAATAAATGAAAGATTTGTCACAGTAAAAATAAATATATTGAAAATAAAAAAATATTAACTATGAGAGATTTAAAGAAATTTGTTTTTCACTGAATATACTCATTGAATATTCTCATATATGTCAATTCATCACAATCACGTACACGCAGAGAAGGAATATGATCACCTCAAACATGTTTCAAGAGCAAAATTTTATTTTTCTATTGTGACCATGTAACATATTTATCACTAAAATGTTATTTTCTCGTCAAATATAACCTGCTTGCGGAAATCAGATACATGATTTCCGAGAAAATAACATGGTTGCGAAAACAATGTTACATGGTCACCACCCAAAAACAACATTTTGCTCTTAAAACATTTTTGAGGTGATCATATTCCTCCTCTGGGTGTAGATAAAAAAGAGATTTTTTATTTTATTTTTTTTTTAATTCTCTGTTTGGATATATTCAATTCTAAACCACCACTTCAATTCTAAACCACCACTTGCTTCTCCAAAAGGCACCGGAGGTCAAATCTAGCGACCGGTTTATATGGGGGCTATATATAATTATGGACTGATATGAACCATTTCCTGCATGGTTATTGGATACCATATACTAATATCACGTACCAAATTTCAAACGAATCGGATGTATTTTGATCTTCCAAGGGGCTCCGGAAGTCAAATCTGGGGATCGGTTTATATGGGGGCTATATATAATTATAGACCGATATCTATCAATTTTTACATGGGTGGTTGAGGCCATATATTAACACCACGTACCAAATTTCAACCGAATCGGATGAGTTTTGATCTTCCAAGGGGCTCCGGAGGTCAAATCTGGGGACCGGTTTATATAGGGGCTATATATAATTATGGACTGATATGAACCATTTCCTGCATGGTTATTGGATACCATATACTAATATCACGTACCAAATTTCAACCGAATCGGATGTATTTTGATCTTCCAAGGGGCTCCGGAGGTCAAATCTGGGGATCGGTTTATATGGGGGCTATATATAATTATGGACCAATTTCTACCAATTTGTGCATGGATGTTTGAGGCCATATATTAACACCACGTACCAAATGTCAACTGAATCAGATGAATTTTGGTCTTCCAAGAGGCTGCGGAGGTCAAATCTGGTGATCGGTTTATATGGGGGCTATGTATAATTATGGACCGATGTGGACCAATTTTAGCACGGTTGTTAGAGACCATATACTAACACCATGTACCAAATTTCAACCGGATCGGATGAAATTTGCTTCTCTTTGAGGCTCCGCAAGCCAAATCTGGTGATCGGTTTATATGGGGGCTATGTATAATTATGGACCGATGTGGACCAATTTTAGCACGGTTGTTAGAGACCATATACTAACACCATGTACCAAATTTCAACCGGATCGGATGAAATTTGCTTCTCTTTGAGGCTCCGCAAGCCAAATCTGGGGATCGGTTTATATGGGCGCTATATATAATTATGGACCGATGTGGACCAAGTTTTGCATGGTTGTTAGAGACCATATACCAATACCATGTACCAAATTTCAGCCGGATCGGATGCAATTTGCTTCTCTTTGAGGCTTCGCAAGCCAAATCTGGAGATCGGTTTATATGGGGGCTATATATAATTATGGGCCGATGTGGACCAATTTTTGCATGGTTGTTAGGGACCATATACCAACATCATGTACCAAATTTCAGCCGGATCGGATGAAATATGCTTCTCTTAGAGGCTCCACAACCCAAATCTGGGGATCGGTTTATATGGGCGATATATATAATTATTCACCGATGTGGACCAATTTCTGCACGGTTGTTAGAGACCATATACCAACACCATGTACCAATTTTCAGCCGGATCGGATGAAATATGCTTCTCTTAGAGGCTCCGCAAGCCGAATCTGGGGATCGGTTTATATGGGGGCTATATATAATTATGAACCTATATGGAGCAATTTTTGCATAGTTGTTAGAGACCATATACTAACACCATGTACCAAATTTCAGCCACATCGGATGAAATTTGCTTCTCTTACAGGATCCTCAAGCCATATTTGGGGGTCCATTTATATGGGGGCTATTTGCAATACCATCCGACCTACATCAATAACAACTACTTGTGCCATGTTTCAAGTTTATAGGTTGTTTCGTTCGGAAGTTAGCGTGATTTCAACAGACGGACGGACGGACGGACATGCTCATATCGACTCAGAATTTCACCACGAACCACAATATATATACTTTATGGGGTCTTAGAGCAATATTTCGATGTGTTACAAACAGAATGACAAAATTAATATTCCCCCATCCTATGGTGGACGGTATAAAAAAAAGTTAGTAGTAATTGATATTAAATTTATACCCAATATTTTATAAAATTATTTTTCAGGAATTTTAATCTACAAGTATAAGCCAATAAATATGACGAAATTATTCGATGTTATGTTCTCTTTTTATTTGGTGTTTATATTCTTCATTGAGAGGAGCTAGGGCAAAAATTTTTTTTTTAATTTTTTTTTTTTTTTGATTTTTATAATTTTTTATTTAATTTTAAAATAAAATAATATTAAATAAAAGATATCTTTTTTTAATAATTTTTATTATTAGTTTTTTCCTTCACCTAAAAATGACGTACAATTTGATAAGAAATCCATATTTATGAATAGAATGGACCCTCTTCAAACTATCTGTTTGGATTTACTTATTGAAAAAAAACTATTTTAAGTAAATTTATGAAATATCCACAAGGCATCAATCTTTCTACAGCTACTTGTCATTTATACGAAACTCTGTAGAGATAATTCCATCTGTCTGGAAATAGACAACAGTCATGTCATTGAATCAATCTCACAACAGATGGTCTCTGCAATATAAATTTTGTCTACCCCTATGGCCTCCGTTCTGACCCTCTTATAGAATGGATCTTAGTCTATATAAAATTTTGACATATTCTTCTTTTGCGTTTTTTTTTTGTTTTTTGTACGAAACAAAAACATTCATTGAAAATAAACCATAACTCTTGAGGGAATTATTCAAGGCGATTACTTAGTTAAGAGATGAGAATACCCTCTGGTTAGTTTTCTTTTGGGGAAAAAACAATAGCTGGAATTGTAGGAAATTTTTAAGCACATATTGTGGCAATTATAATGCGTTCCATGCTTCCCATAACATGTGGTTTTCTTAGATCTTTTTCTTCGTTTTTCTCTTCTCTAGAAGTAATGGCTGATTTTTTTTTGGTCTTCTATCTAATTCTATTAAATTTTAGTTTTTTTGCCATTCCATCTTTATTGTTACTTAAGCATGCTTGAGCCTTAGCAATGTTCCATTTAAACTTAAAGATACTTTAGGTATATGGGTTTCTTTTTTCAGACACTGAAAAAAATACGAGAAAACTAAAAAATATATATATAAAATTTTAATTTTAGAAAAAAATATAAATTTATGAAAATATTTCGAAATAAACATTTCTTTGGATTTGGAAATCGAATGCATTTAAATAAATTTTGAAAATTTATTACTATTTTAATTTACAGTGTAATAAATGGGAATTTGAAGCAGCAAACCCCCAAAAAGTATTACAAAAGAAAAACGAAAAGACACACGAAACCGAAAAAGAATTATGATTTATGACTTTTTATTATTGTTCCCGTATGAAACTACTTGAACATGTTCAACTTTTGCTATGGAATATTTAGAATTGGTTGGTGGAATGTTTGCTTGAGACCAACCAAAAAAAAAAAAACAAATCGACGAAAAATGGAAGAATGCCATGGCATTCTAAATACCCAATGTAGTGGGGTCTTTTGTATATAAGTTGGGATAGGAAATGTTATTATGATATGTATAAAAAACCATTATGGGGGTTAAATGCGAACGAAAATATCATCAAAAAAACAGCACCACACCTTATGACAAACAATCGCTGAACATACAGGCAAAGAAAACTAGATAGACATATAAAACCAATGGACGGACAAACAGGCGGGTGGACTGTGTCTACCAGACGAAGACCCAAGCAAAAACTAAAGCGTTCACTTTAATGTTAGCTACAAATGCTTGGCATTAATTGTTTAATTGATTTGATTAAATATTCTGTATAATTAAGTAACATTTTATCACATAAATATCAATTATTTTTCAAGAACAAGCAATGCTTAATAAACTTCGAAAATAATAGTATGGTATATAAAGTTTTAAATGCATTGGAAAATTGCTATAAGAAATATTAGCAAGAGTTTTCAAATTGTAGTAGTTTCTTCGATTTACAATGCCATCTTAAGTCTTTATAGAATTTGAGGTCTGACCATTCCTATAAAGTCTGAGATACACTGGAAAATGGCTACCAGAAATATTAGCCAGAGTCATTATATTTGAGCATAGTGAAGCACTTACAACACTAGCTGAGTCTATCAAAAATTTAAAGGCCAATCATCTCTACATACGTCAGTCATAGCTATGTGGCCAGATTATATAAAGTCTGAGATGCACTGGCTACCAGAAATATTAGCCAGAGTCATTATATTTGAGCATAGTAAAGCATTTACAACACTAGCTGAGTCTATCAAAAATTTGAAGGCCAACCATCTCTACATACGTCAGTCAGAGCTATGTGGCCAGGGTGTATAAAGTCTGAGATGCACTGGAAAATGGCTCTCAGAAATATTAGCCAGTGTCATCATATTACAGCATAGTGTGGAACTTACAATACTATCCTGAGTCTATAAAAAAAATTGAAGGCCGACCTTCCCTACATACGACACCTTTAGCTCTATGTATCCATGATATATAAAGTCTGAGATGCACTGGAAAATGCCTTATCATAAATATTTCCAACAGTAGTCATATTATCGAATAGTGATGGATTTACAATATCTAGAATCTGAATGCCGACCAACACTACAGACGTCAACCATATATGGCAGAAGTATATAAAATTTGAGGAGCATTGGAAAACGCCTATTAAATATATTAATAAGAGTCATCACATTATAGAATACTGAAAGACTTTCAATAACAACCTGAGTCGATCTAGAATTTGAAGGCCGACCTTCCCTACATACGTCAGCCATAGCTCTATGTGGCCAGGGTATATAAAGTTTGAGATGCATTAGAAAATGACCACCGGAAATATTGACAAGAGTCATCACATTATAGTATAATGATGGATTTACAAAACCATGCTGAGATTATCTAGCATTTGAAGGCCGACCAACCCTACATACGTCAGCCATAGCTCTATATAACAAGGGTATATAAAGTTTGAGGAGCATTGGAAAACGGTCATCAGAAAAATTTGTGAGGGTTTTACGATGCCATCCTGATTCGATCTAGAATTTGAAGGCCGACCATCCTATGTATTCTAGCCATAGCTCTATGTGGTCTGGGTATATAAAGTTTGAGATGCATTGGAAATAGACTATCAGGAATATTAGCAATAGTCATTATATTACAAAATAATAATGGATTTACAATTCCATGCGGTGGTTATCAGGCCATTGAAATCCCACCATTCCTATATCTTTCACTCATATAGGATCAATTCACCCAAGATCCTTTTAGCTCCATTTTATGAAGTGAACTTTATTTAGTTGAAGGTTAAAAAATTTGTAACAAAGTCCCTTGAAACTATGGTTTACACTGGCTAAATTTCTTTGATAGTTTTTTTGTAGGTTTCTTATCAAATTACATTTTTCTTATTTATTTTTTATTTTATTTTTATTTTTAGAGAAATTCCATTTATTAATACATTATCTAAATTCTTCTCTTTACAGTTTCTCTGGGCTTCTGCTATTAATGGATTGTCAATGCAACAAAACTACAAAAATCCTTAGATCACAAAATTTTCTTTAGAATACAAACAAACTCCCAAAAAAATAAAATAGAAAGCTTAACAACAAAAAAAAAATATTCGTAACGAAGGCCTTAAACTGTGATTTTAATTATTAAGTGTTTCAAACAAAATTAGCTTGTATAAAAGAAAAAAATTCAACAACCCTAAGGGAGGAGGCAAAAAAGGTCATTTCCTTTTTTCCCCCCAACAAAACACATATAATTTATTTAAAGAAATAGAAAAGCCCAAGTGTCCAAAATGTTTAATGTAAATATACCTCCCTCATCGCTATTGGGTGTGGAAGGCTCTGGTGGCCTATGCTCCAAGCCAAATACCCCAGAAATTCTCAATTCTCTAATTGCCATGACAAATCCTCTGGATAATTATAATTTTAACGGCAACAATTCCTCAGCCTCAACACCAGCTTCAGTGACGGTGCGTAATTTTATAACCAACACACAGGTGAGTATTCTAGGCTGAAAGAAAAAAAAAAACAACTCAGCATTAACCACTTTCCCTTTTCAAGGAATTTTTAATAATAACATTATTTTTTGTTGTGTTAATTTTTTAGAATATCTCCCAGGATAGCTGCCATTCCAGCAGTTCATCAACTCCCTTAGATTCACCTGCTGCCACAAATTTTACACCCAGTGTACAACAGGTAAGCATTTTTAACATAATTTCCATTTTCCTATTATCTACTCGCTGGCAGTAATTTTTTTATACTATGGAAAGCAACGTAGTATTACTCATAATTTCATTGATATTAGCCACTAACACACATCACAAGTTGTGTGTTTTTTTCATTCACAAAAAAATGCCCGAAATGGTGCCATTTAATTGGAGACGTTTGCCAAAAGCGCCCACGCTTCAACGGGTGGCCAACGTTTTGGCGTTCTGTTTCTTTTTACGAGCATCCGACTTAGTTGCTTCGTTTATAGAAGGCGTGAAGGCAAAATTTTGCATTTCGTTAATACAGTGGTTCCAAAAGTAGTAGGATGTAGGAGAAAATTAGCAAAGAAATTTTTTTTTTAATTTTTACAAAGCGAAATAAACCCAAGAATTTATTAAAAAAGGTAATTAAATGCAATGGATCCTTGAGATTGATAGTCATTGGTAATATTGGCGCATGATGTATTCAATAAAAAAATTATAAAAAAAGTAATTAAAGGCAAGTGATCCTTGAGATTGATAACTATTGGCCATATGGGCGTATGATGTACTTCAATTAATATAACGACAAGATATCAATCATTCGCATATGATTGTAGGTATTGTATTAATAATACTTATTCGCACTATAGGAAATTTTTTACCAATTAGCAAACGAATGACATTTTTTCTTCGAATTTTTATTTTATGTCTTTACTGTATTTTTTATAATTAATATTGCTTTTGTTTGCCTCCTTTTGTATAGCTTAACTCACTCACTCATTTTACTATTACGCTCACACACAATTTCATCAACAAAGAAAGAACAAATTGAAATTGTAAAATGTCATAAAAGTGACAGTTAAATGCGTGCATCATGCAAAACAGCAGCGCAGCAACAAACAATTCGTCGTCGTTGATGATTACTAAGTCGCAGTCGCCAACAAAAACCGCAAAAACATCAAATACTATACAAAAGAAATATAGGAATATATGCATGAATAGAATAAGCGGACGAAAAATAAAAATTATAGCAATATCAACATTTAAATACATCGACATTGGCCTTAATGATGCTGTTGCCTGCCAGTTTCTATTCTGGCGTGGCACATCACACTTTTAATAATTTTCATAATTCTCACAAGTTTGAATGGATTAGAAGAGCGAAGATGAGGACAAGACAAACTCATCGCAACAGATTCACTTGCAGCTTTGGCGATGTTTCAACAAATGTGCGTCATAATGCCTATTAGCTAGCCAACCCCATGAAGTATCGGTCTGTCCATTAACCACCATATTTTACGTTCCTTGCTTCTGCCTATATTCCATTTTAAAGTCTCGCACGAGATATCCGTTCATAATCACACATAGTTTTTGATAGATAAATTGCTAAATGTCATAAATAAATGATTTTAATTATTATTGATTTACAAAGTAAAATGCAAATTTTGCCATTATTGATGTTGCGGTTTTTTACACGTTTTCTCAGTTGATAGGCAAATTGCATGGTAGGCATTTTTTATTGAAATATTTAAAATTCTTGAATTAAAAAAATCAATAAAAAAATCGAAAAACTGTTTAGAATTACAAAGCAAATATAGGAAAAACTTTATATCTCATAAATTAAAAATATATATATCGATAATAATCAATAACACAAACCAATAAAAGCTCATACTTAAACTCTTCAAAATTTTATGTCTATGGAAAATTTTGTCAAAATTTTATTTGTATAGACATTGTCAAATATTGTCAAATATTGTCAAAATTTTACTTCTATAGAAAATTTGATCAACATTTTATATCTATAGAAAATTTTGTCAAAATTTTATTTCTATAGAAAATTTTGTCAAAATGTTATTTCTATAGAAAATTTTGTCAAAATTTTATTTCTTTAGAAAATTTTGCCAAAATTTTATTCCTATAGAAAATTTTGTCAAAATTTTATTTCTATAGAAAATTTTGTCAAAATTTTACTTCTATAGAAAATTTTGCCAATATTTTATTTCTATAGAAAATTTTGTCAAAATTTTATTTCTATAGAAAATTTTATCAAAATTTTATTTCTGTAGTAAATTTTGTGAAAATTTTATTACTATAGACAATTTTTTCAAAAATTTTATTATTATAGATAATTTTTTTCAAAATATTGTTTCAATTGAAAATTTTGTCAAAATTTTATATATATAGAAAATCTTGTCAAAATTTTATTCCTATAGAAAATTTTGTCAAAATTTTTTTATTGTAGAGAATTTTCTCAAAATTTTATTTTTATAGGAAATGTTGTCAAAATCTTATGTCTATAAAAAATGTTGCAAACATTTTATTTCTTTAGATAATTTTGTCACAATGTTATGTCTATAAAAGATTTTGCAAACATTTTATTTCTATAGATAATTTTGTTCAAATTTTATTTCTGTAGAAAATTTTATCAAAATTTTATTTCCGTAGAAAATTTTGTAAAATTTTATTTCTATAAAATATTTTGTCAATATTTTATTTCTATAGATACTTTGTCAAAATCTTATTTCAATGGAAAATTTTGTCAAAATTTTAGTTTTATAGAAAATTTTGTCAAAATTTTATTTCTATAGAAAGTTTTGTCAAACTTTTATTTCTGTAGAAAATTTTGTCTCAATTTTATTTCTATAGAAAAATTTGTCAAACTTTTATTTTTATAAAAAATTTTGTCAAAATTTTATTTCTATAGAAAATTTTGTCAAATTTTATTTCTATAGAAAATTTTGTCAAAAATTTTATTATTATAGATAATTTTTTCAAAATCTTGTTTCAATTGAAAATTTTGTCAAAATTTTATTTCTATAGAAAATTTTGCAAAAATTTTATTCATATAGAAAATTTTATCAAAATTTTATTTCTGTAGAAAATTTTGTCTCAATTTTATTTCTATAGAAAAATTTGTCAAACTTTTATTTTTATAGAAAACTATGTCAAAATTTTATTTTTATAGGAAGTATTGTAAAAATTTTATTTCTATAAAAAAATTTGTGAAAGTTTTACTTCTATAGAAAGTTTTCCCAAAAATTTATATGTATAGAAAAATGTGCCAACATTTTATTTCTATAGAAAATTTTGTCAAAATTTTATTTCTGTAGAAAATTTTGTCTCAATTTTATTTCTATAGAAAATTTTGTCAAAATGTTATTTCTATAGAATATTTTGTCGAAATTTTATTTCTAAAAAAAATTTGTCAAAGTTTTACTTCTATAGAAAATTTTGCCATAGAAAAATTTTCTATAGGAAATTTTGTCAAAATTTTATTTCTATAGAAAATTTTGTCAAAAATTTTATTATTATAGATAATTTTTTCAAAATATTGTTTCAATTGAAAATTTTGTCAAAATTTTATTTCTAAAAAAAATTGTCAAAATTTTACTTCTATAGAAAATTTTGCCAATATTTTATTTCTATAGAAAATTTTGTCAAAATTTTATTTCTATAGAAAATTTTGCAATAATTTTATTCATATAGAAAATGTTATCAAAATTTTATTTTATTTTGTAAATTTTTTTTCTTTGAAAATTTTGTCAAAATTTTATTTCTACATAAAATTTTGTCAAAATTTTATTTCTATAGAAAATTTTGTCAAACTTTGATTTTTATTGAAAATGTTGTCACATTTTTTTCTATTGGAAATTTTACATTTTATTTTAATAGAAAATTTTATCAAAATTTTATTTCTCTAGTAAATTTTGTGAAAATTTTATTTCTATAGAAAGTTTTATCACAAAATTTTATTTTGTATAGAAAATTTTGTCAAAATTTTATTTCTCTAGAAAATGTTGTCTCAATTTTATTTCTATAGACAATTATGTCAAAATTTTATTTCTAAAAAAAATTTGTCAAAATTTTACTTCTATAGAAAATTTTGCCAATATTTTTTTTATAGAAAAATTTGTAAATTTTTTTTCTTTGAAAATTTTGTCAAAATTTTATTTCTATAGAAAATTTTGTCGAAATTTTATTTCTATAGAAAATTTTATCAAAATTTTATTTCTCTAGTAAATTTTCTGAAAATTATTTCTATAGAAAGTTTTATCTCAAAATTTTATTTTGTATAGAACATTTTGTCAAAATTTTATTTCTCTAGAAAATTTTGTCAAAATTTTATTTCTATAGACAATTTTGTCTCAATTTTATTTCTATAGACAATTTTGTCAAAATTATATTTCTATAGAAAAATTTGTCAAAATTTTATTTTTATTGAAAATATTGTCACATTTTTTTTCTATTGAAAATTTTGTCTACATTTTATTTCTATAGAAAATTTTATCAAAATTTTATTTCTCTAGTAAATTTTGTGAAAATTTTATTTCTATAGAAAGTTTTATCTCAAAATTTTATTTTGTATAGACAATTTTGTCAAAATTTTATGTCCATAGAAAATTTTGCAAAATATAATTTCTATAGATAATTTTTTGCAAATTTTTTTATTTTATTTCAAAAAATTTTTGTAAATTTTATTTCTATAGATTTTTTTCATAATTTGTGGTAGAATTCTATCATGTGTGGTAACCGTGCGGATGCCTAATTACTTGTTTTTTTTTTTTTTTTGTAATGTCCTTTACAACATCTCCAATCCATTCTCAATTTTTAATATCTTTCCTTACATCTTCATTAAAAATAAATTTTGCAAAATTTATATTTCCATAGTCATAGCGAATGAAGCATTTAATATCAAATAAATTTCCTCGAAACTTTTTGTAATTTAATTTTTATTTATTAAAGCCATAACTATAACGAAAATAACAAGAGTTCATCCTTATTTCTTCGAAATATCAATAAAATTTGCGAATTGTTTAAATAACGATGGCTGGCTGATTCACTTGGTTGCAAGTTCAGTGTAGTTTAAATAAACTGCCACAGAATGCACCATAATTAGCGCCTTAAAATTCACTTAATCATCAGAGACACTGTCAATTATTCATCAGTTTTTAGTAGCCGGCAAAAATTTTCGGGCTCTGGTAGATGAATTTTCATTGTGGATTTTATATCTCAGGGGAGTTGTTGGTTTTTTTTGTGGTAAAGTTGCCTTTATTTATTTACTTTATTATTGTTTTTTGACGGTTATATGCTTTCTGCATTTCATGCAATTTCTTGTTATTTTGGGAGCCTCATTCGATTTTTTCTTTTTTTTTACCATAAGAGTGCTAAAATTGACTTGACAGTTGAAGATATTTAAGTGTGATATGTTACGTGTTTCCAACAGGGTGTTTTTGTTTTTTTGGTAATTTTTTTCTCCATATTACTGTAAGAAATTCGTGTTTGAAATTTGCATACAAAACAGCAGCAATTGTATTTTTATAATTTTTCTTTTTCCTCTTCAACATCTTAGTGTTAATTAAGTGTCCAAATATTGATTTTTCTTCGTGCGGAAACCGCTACAAATTATTAACTTTGTATGAAATGCTTATTTTGTATTTTTGCCTGCTGGTAGATTGTTGAGCAAATATTGGAAATATTGTTCCCCATAAGCGTGAAGAAATTTGTGTTAGCAAAATATTAACTGTCGGTAGCAAAATAAGATTTTTTTTTGTAAAGAAAACTAATTCAGTCATAATCAAATGCACATATAAATTTGTTATATCATAAAGTGGGGACCACCTGTGGATCAAATAAGAGCATTTGAAAATTGTTAATGGATCACATGGACCAAATTAAGTATGAATGCTACAAAGATCTCCTGGGAAGCATATACAATGAGAAAGTTACAGTTTCAACGGCATTATGTTGTAGTTTTTCCCGTAGTTTCAGTATCAGTTGGTTGTTTTTTGTTTGGCTTTGCTATGCTGCCAAGGAGAAAACAGTGAAAGAGTCATTGGGAGAATATTGATATTAAGAGAGAATTTGAGAAAGTTACAGTTTCAACGGCACTATGGCTTTGCTGTAATTTTTCTCGTAGTTTCAGTAGCAGTTGGTTGTTTTTTATTTGGCTTTATTATGCTGCCAAGGGGCAAACAATGAGAGAGTCATTGAGAGAACATCGGTGTTAAGAGAGTAAATGAAAGCATTGACAAAAATAGGATTGTATCTATTTTGTACGCCGGATCATAATAGATGGTACAGGGGAATGAAATGAGGGTTTGGGTGCTAAAATGATCCAATGGCCCAATATGTTTCCTGATCTACAAGTACACTTCAGTACTCGTCCTAAGAACTCTGATATAATTGAGATTAAAATAGAATAAAATATCACTTTTTGATAAAAGATAAGTTCCATATTTTTATAATTTTTTTATGAGAAGATCGAGGAATATGTGTATAAAAATGTATGGCATTGTGTTATCATTCTCTCCTTGGTTTCCCTTAGAGAATTTCTCTATAACTGCCATTTATCGTAAGTGAAACTTAAAAGTGAAATTCCCCTTAATAAACTAAACCAGCATTGTTATAAATTTTGCAGCTTGTACAATAAATTCGAAAAATTGTGACAAACCCCCAAAGGGACAGACACATCGTTTTCTGTTAAATTATCACATCCATGAACAATTTTAAAGACAAATGCGGCATTACACAACAGTGCAAACGGTGGCACAACAGCCTGACCATATGGTGTGCATTGACAATACTCCTCCTCACTTGAAAATGAAATAAACGATCGATTGATCATTATTTCCATCATTTTCAATGCGGTAGCTATGTGAAAAGGGTACCACAACACAACAAAACAAATAGGTCTTGATTTCTATAACCAAAAAGGTCATATCAATAAACCACTTATCATCGACGTGTATAGGGGCAATATACAACATACAAAAGAGTGGAGGTGTGCAAAGACCTACTTGTTGACCGTCGAGAAAATTCCCTGGTTATGCATGGATGATTTGTTGCATTTTCGTTAAGACAATTAACTTTATTTATGTACCTTTGAATTATTTGTGGAGATGAACGTTTTGTCTTCTTTGGAAGTTTTTAATTTTTTTATTCTGTGCTTATACAAATGCAACTTACCGGTTACGCATATAAACGATCGATTTAAAATGGAATATTTATGCAACTGGGAATCACAATGCCTAGAAATGGTGAAGGTGGAGTGGAACGAAAACACTAAAAATCTGAGAAATACCAATAATAATCAATTTTCGTTCCTTGCAACCATATGGCGCAAGTCATGGGGCATACACTGTAAAGAAATAAAAATGATTAGCTACAAAACCATAAAAATTTTCTGAAATAACAAAATGCAATATGTAGTAACATTTATTTAATATTCCAAACAAAAAACAATCGTTGACAATGTAAACCGATAAACTCATCCTTAATTAATTAATTTAATTTAATAAAATCTATTTAAATACAGGAATACAGGAAAAATTTACAGTTTCAAAGGCATTATGACTTATTGGTTTTCTGTGGTTGTCGCCTTATTTGAGTATAAGTTGATTGTTTTGGTATTTGATTTTGTTATACTCACAATGCGAAACAGCTTGAGAGTCATTGGGCGAACAATGGTATCGAGAGAGTAAATGAAAGCAATGATAGACTTTGGCTTGCATGTATTTTGTTTGCATGAACAACAGTCATAATAATTGATTGAGAGTAGAAGGAAGAGTGCTATTTAGGTATAAAAATGATGCAATAAGCGCATATTTTTCCCAAAGCAATTAAAAATAGTAGTTTTGCAAAGAAAACCTCGTTTATTTTAAGAGAAATTGGAAGAACTAAAATTAATTTAATTTTATCTGAAATTAATTCAATTTAATCTTGATTAAATTAACTTAAGTCCAGGATTGAACCCCATTGAATATTTGTTTCCCTCTTTCACAAACTAGTTCCATCGATTATTTTTCTCACTATAGATAAAACTTTCAATTTTCTCAATAAAATGCATAAATCTTCAAAACGCCTGGCTGCCAACAACCATGGAGAGTCCACCAATAAAACAAAAACAATGGAGTTTGAATGGTGACTGCTGCTTTTGTTGTTATTTGGTTTCCCTCCTGTCGCTGAGAAGACATGCACCAGACAAGACAAGACATTTCCGTATAAGGTGCAAGCACATTGCACTCACTCTCACTTGGTAGCCACATAAACAACAACTTCCACCCACCAGTAGTTTGGCTGAAGTTTGCCCAACCAGCCAGCCAGTCAGTCAGTCATTCATGTAGCAGCAACAGTTTACCTAGAGCAAGTA
This sequence comes from Haematobia irritans, assembly GCF_050003625.1. Taxonomy (NCBI): domain Eukaryota; kingdom Metazoa; phylum Arthropoda; class Insecta; order Diptera; family Muscidae; genus Haematobia; species Haematobia irritans. The sequence goes on from NC_134399.1 coordinate 4,641,164, forward strand.
CTAATAGTGAGTAAATCAATGGAATCGCAAGTGACTGACTGCCTTAAATGTAGGTCACACTTGACAATATGCGGCTGCTATGGTCGAAGCTGTGATGGCTACGACATATTGTTGTTCATCGCTTTTGGAATTGTTTACATTTCCAATGAATCGAATGCGTGATCAAGATTTTTTGAAAATGATTTAACAACATTTTTCATTTTTCGGTGCTGTGATTTGCGTCTTGTTTTTGTTTTTATGATGTTTTCAGATATTTTTTAAGGCTTTTTAGGAGTTTGCGGTTGAAATGTTTATTTATAGGCCACCAAATTGGCTATCTTGTTTGGCCTCTCCAGATTTTGAATTGATAATGCACACGCGCTTTATACCCAGTGGAAATCATGGGTTCCACCTTCCTGCCACAATATCGTATTCATTTGCTATAAGATCTGTCTGTCCATGCCATGGCATCTCTTTTTATGGCGAATTTATTTCATTTTAGTATGTCAGGTGACATACAGTTATGCCGAAAAGGGTCTTCTCATCTTTTATTGTTTATTTTTTTTGCTCTCTCTCACGCACACATTACCTTTTAAGTATTAATGTCATATTTAGGGAGTGTCTCTTCACGGTGATATTAAATCATTGCATTGTTGGGGTGTTGAAGCTATGAACAAACTAAATAGAGTATTTATCTCAATGAAGGACTGTAGTTTCATGGAAGTAATAAATAAGAAAGGCCAAAATGGAAAAAACCTATTACATATTACATTTATTTATATATTTATATTTTATTTTAAATACACCTACATTAAATTTTGTATTACAATTAACCTTGAAGTTATAATTTAAATGAATATTATATTCATCTAGCACCATTCCCACGGATGAAGAGACTCCGTTAGAACCAATCTCTTTCGTTCTCTTTAATATTCCTGAACTAAATTAGTGAAGCCTCGTAGAAAAAGATACCTCATATATAGTTAGTCCACAACTGGACGTTACTTAATTTTAATAAAATTTTGTTTAAATTTTATCAAAATATAATAATAAATAATTATATTAAATTAATTAAACTTAAATAAAAGAAAATTCAATTAAAATAAATAAGTGATTAATCCTATTTCCTATAATTTTAATGTAACAACATTTCAATTGTCGTAAAAAAAATTGCCCCTCACTGAAATTTTATAAAATTTTGTTTAATGTTAATTACATTAAAATGTATTACATAAATATAAATATTAATAAATAAAATCAAGCAATTTAAATAATAATTATATTAAATTAATTAAACTAAAATAAAACCAAATTGAATTAGTCGTGAAGCCAATTATAAAGTAAATTTATTATATTGTAAGTGCAGGTGCTGGTAGAATACGGAGATAACATACAGTTCTTTTTCTAGGATAATATTTGTATTCAAATAAAATTGGATTCTCTGAGAAGTAATATAATTTTCGTTAGTATCAGGATGACTCAAGTGAATTAACAAAGCCGACAGTCTTTGTAGGCAGTGATTTAGATTTGTAAATAAATATTAATAATAATCTGATCACCATTTATGTTTCTATTTTCTTCTGTAAAATAATAATCTTTAAGTTGTTTCCTTTTTTTTCTTTTGTACAACATGAAGTTTTCTAACATAATCTATAGTTCGGTAAAATCAGTTATTCTCCCTCCCTCTCTTTCTTCGAAGAGAGATAAAGTTATTTGTACGCAATTGAGTGTAATGTTATATTTCATGGTAGTCTGATACTGAAACAAGCGATTAACTGTAATGTTAACTGTGTAATGTTTACGCACTGTAGATAAACAACAGCACTATTAATTTTATTAGAGACACCTTTATATTTGGTGGCCTTTGTTATCAACTGAAGATTAATCTCTACCTTCTGTGACACTATAAATATTATAATTTTAATAATTTTTGAAAAATATTTCCAACAGAAAAGCTATATTTCTGAACATACTGTGCATGATCTGATATGATCAAATCAATCGCATTGCTTATAAATTTTCCACTTGAACTAAACTCATAACAGAAGTGTCTGATGATAGAGTTATATAGGCATTGGTGGTGTAACATAAGACTCTAGTTATTAACCAATTTATGTTATCGTGTGAATTATACAGATTATCATGGCATTTTGTTTTTAAATCAAGACAATTTTATAGTAAGTTTTGCGTTTTGACATTTAAAGAATCGCATTTTGGGCTTTTTGGCCACCATCGACCATTGCAAGAGTAAGAGACAGGGTAATTGTGATTTTTTCATATATAAAAAATATCATGCAAACCCAATGTGTGATCCCAAAAACATCTTGGACAAGTTACCAATTTTGGTTATTCAAGCTCAATGCACAGGTATCCAGCAATCACAGGCACACCACAAATTATCGATACAAAATAATGGAAAATCAAAAAATAAAACATCAAGTCAAAAAATGTGTCTGATTGCCAGGCAATTCGTCCGTTTGCCTTTATGTCTGTCCATTTGTTTGCCTGTTTAATTCATTTCAATTCTTTTAAAGCCACCACAGACAAACGTATGAAAAAACCAAATAAAAAATAAAATAAAAACTCTACAAAAAAGTAGCACTCGAAATAAAAATCTTGCGTTTTCTACGGATTTGGTTATTGGTGACAGACGGGTTTTACGTTTCGGAGACATGTCAGATTTAAGACGTAGTTAAGCTTATAACAATTTTTTCTGAAACTTTTAACAAAATACTGCACTGGCAACCGGCTAACAGGCGTCTAGGTAGTTATACATCTCTCAGGGTCGTTAAATAAACCAAAAAAATCTTTCTTTCTTTGCTCCAAAGCGCAATCCATAAACCGTGGACAAGCGATATTCCTGCTCAAACATCAAAGCATGGCAAGATAAACGAATTTGTTTTGCCACTTTTTTTGCATTTGTCGCCAATCAATGATTAATGGTTTCCAATAGTGAATAACGAACATTAGCATGTTAATAATTTAATTAGAATTAGAATTTAAACGTTGTTTTGTTTAAGATAAATTTGTGATGAATGATCGTTTAACTTTGAGCCCCTATTAATTACAACCGCTATACAATTTACCTTCAACCCGTTAATGGATTTTACACTGGAACTGAAAAAATATATAATTAAGATGACTAAAATGAAATTAAAATTGATGTAAAAATAAAGGAATTAAATAAAAAATTAATAAACAATTTAATTAAATAATACAAAAATAAAAAAATTAAATTGAAATACAAATTAAATTCAAATCCGTCTAAAAATCAAATTCAAAATTTTAAATTTAAATTATTTTTTTCAATTAAAATTAAAATAAAAAAATTATAATTAAAATTGATATCAAAGCTAAATTTACAATTTATTAAAGTTTTAAAATTCTATTAAAATTAAAATTTATATTAAAATTTAAATTAAAATAAAATTAGAGTAAAAAAAATAATAAAATCAAAATTTATTAAAATTAAAACCTAAACTAAAATCGAAATCAATCAATATTATCAATCAATATTAAATTCACAATTAATTAAAATATATTTTTTAATTAAAATTTAAATTTAATTAAAAAACTTAAATCCAAATTTATTAAAATTAAAACCTAAATTAAAATTATAATTAAAGTTAACTTAAAAATTTATTAAAAATTTTATTTTTTATAAAAATTTAAATTTACTTTAAAATTTAAATTAATATAAAATAAAAAATATATATTAAAATTAAAACCTAAATTCAAATGAAAATAATAAAAACTAAAATCAAAGTTAAATTCAAAATTTAATAAAATTAAAATAAAATTATAGTTACAAAAATATTATCAAAATTTATTAAACATTTATTAAAATATAAATTTAAATTATAAATATAATTAAAACTAAAAGTAAGTATAATTAAAACTGAAGTTAAAATCAATGTTAAAATTAATAAATTAAACTAAATAAAATTTAAAATAAAAATGCAAAATTAAATTTTAATAGTAATTAAATTTAAACTAAACTAAATTAATTTAACTTAAGTTGAGTCCGAATGGTGCATCATACCATTCGTAAAACCATGTGGAGAATTTTGAAACACTCAATAATATAACCCGCGGTTTCTGACACTATCATCTTCGCAATTAGGCTCATCAGAGGTACTCAATTTCCATACAAACACAGTTTATTGCTAATCCCTCAGTTTTCCCTCTTCTAATTCATTTTTTTCGTCCTTCTTCTTCTTCTTGCAGACCTGTTCACAACTTATCAAGGCCGGTCTCAAATTGTCCATACAAAGCAAACGCAAATTATCCACCTGTGATTCCAGTTCCGGTTCCGAACAGCCGCTCTCCAAGTGTTCACGTCCCAACGATGACTACGAAGACACCACCGATGATGATAGCGAACTTAAAACGACCACCACCAAAGGTCTTACACCCGAGGATGAGGACCGGCGACGTCGTCGCCGTGAACGCAATAAGATCGCTGCCACCAAATGTCGCATGAAGAAACGTGAACGTACCCAAAACCTAATTAAGGAAGCCGAACAATTGGACAATCAAAATGTCGATTTGAAAAATCAAGTTCGCATTCTGGAGATTGAACGACGCAAACTCTTGGATATGTTGCAGGCACATGAACCTTCCTGTGTGCGAGCGAATGGCCTAAGTTTACCCTCGAAATTATTACAATCGCCGGCCTTTAAGTATCTGGCCGATCTTAATCTGGACGAATGTGTAACGGTGACTAGCGCAAATAGTACATCTAGCTCCAGCATTTCAATAGCGTCCAGCAATAGCTCCCAACCCACACCACAACGTACAGTTATCCCACCGATGTCTACTATCAAATTCTCACGTAGCAATGGTTTCAAGGCGGCTGCTGCCGCATCCGCAGCTCTTACCAGTCCCATTTCAATAGTATCTCAACTTCCAAGTCTAGCGCAGAATTCCCCACTGCATCATCAGGCGACACAATTACCCAATGGCTACTGTAAACCCTCGCCCACACATCAGGAACTGGGCTATTTGAACTCCCCGTCTCAGGATAGCAATCTGTGTATACCGGGCCTACAAACTCCAGCACATCTCAGCAACACCAGCACACCCACCGCCCTCCATAATGCCCTTAGCAGCTCAGCCACTTCCAGCCTTGTCACTGGCCATAGCCTGGCCGACTACATTCCAAGTTGTGACTCCAGTCTGGGTTTATCCTTGGCGCATACACCAACCACCTGCCGCACACCAATCAGCAGTAATGGCGGCGATAGCAGCGCTCTCTTGGCCAGTGTGGCCAGCGTGGCTAGCCCCATGTCCTGTGTTTCCACACCCACCACAGCCACCGAATTTGTTAAGAACGAATTGGTCGACTCACAGAGTCCCTATACCACAGCTCAATCGGCCGAAAGATTCCTCTTTGAAAATAATTGTGATAGCTTTGTTGACATCAAGCATGCAGTGAATGTCCATCAGCCGGTGAATCAAAATCATGGGGGTCCCACCCTTTTGCAGAATACCAATGGGGGCAGCAATCTCTTGGACTTTTCCAATACCCTAATGGGAGGTAATGGTTCGAGTATTGTATCTTTCCACGATCCAATTTCCATTAAGAATGATTACTTGCATGAGGTGGAATTATTGGCCCAATTGACAGGTGAGGCAGCAGATTTTGTTGATTTGGATACCGGAGTTGCGGCAGCGTTTATGGCAAATGGAGGTTGTTTGGCCTAAGTTGGTCTCATGGCCGGTTTGGCGCTTAAAGGTGTCAGGAAAAAACAAAAATATTTTGTGTTGTTTTGTTTTATTGATTTTTTTTTCTGTGTAATTTTGCTGGTCAAAAAATAATGTGGAAAAGAAAACGAAAAATGTTTGTATGTAAGTAAAAAAAAAAGAATGAGAGAGATATTAAAGATCAGTTGGCGAAAAACTACTAGGCCTAAAAAGAAAATGAAACATTACCAAGAAAAAATGCCAAGGCTAGAAAACCACATTGATTTCGTTTTGCAGGTGTTGGAGTTGGGCTCATAATCTTTCTTTAAATTCCAATAAAAAAACAAGTATATACAAAAATTTTGTTTTTCCCCTTAACCGAAATATTTTTATTGTACTCACAAAGTCAAAGAATACCAGCTTTATTCAGATATGTTTACTTGTTAAAAATATTAAAGTACACTATAAAAATGTATTTCTTCTCAAATGAAAGTTTAGACCAACAAAAGCTCTAGCTATAAAAGAAATCAAATTCATGACAAAAGCTTATTTTTTATCTTATTATAGCTGGTTTAAAATTATTATTATTATTATTATAGCTGGTTTAAAATTTCATTGTGTGATTTTTGTGAGTGTAATTTCCCTTTCCATCCATTGTCGTTGATTCGGTTACTCCTTCTTTTCGTAGATATTTAATTACCCGTATACATGCGGTATTAGTCTTCCATTTTTTAATCGTCACATAAGTTTTATTAGATTTTGTTTTTGTTTTAAGAATTTTGAAATTCAACCAACCCACCTTAATAGTTTATTTCCCATCTTGTGTATGTAGGTGTTAATTACAATTTGGTATATTCTACAAATATCCACAAATTATCTACTTCCGTTTAATAACCATACTGCGTTTTGTTTTCTGATATATGTTTAGATAAATGAAAGTGTGTGTCTCTCTTCCAAAATAAATACGCAATTTGTTACAATATTGAATGATAAGTAGCCAAAAATCGGGACATTTTAGATTACATACGAATATAAGAAAATTTCACTCTCTGAGCAATAGTTTCTCTTTAAATAGACAAAAAAAAAAAATGTCAAGCCTCTCAGCAATCTCTCTCTTGATATGTTAATACATTGCAGCCTGTGAAGACCCTAACATTTTTTCAGCAGTGAATTAACAGATAACAATCGATAATAGATATATAGCAGTAACAGCCTATTTCAAATGTAAAATTGTTCTTCGTAAGTATTTTTCAAACTGTAAAGAAGTTTGCCTATCTCTACTTTGAGATGTTACGTATTGCATACGGAGGGAGGTTCGTGGCTTTCTCTTGTCGGCATTATGCTTAATTTTGATAGAAAAACAAATCCAGACGGTATTTAAACCACTGAGCAACCTCTCTAATGATATGTTGATACACTATAGCCTGTGAAGACCCTAACATTTTTAAGCAGCAATTAGATTCCTTGATACAGAATCAATATCTCTATTTCAGACTTAAAATGGATCTCCATAAGTGCTTCTCAAACTATAACGATGTTTGCCTTTATCTCTTTTGGAGTTTTCTTCATTACATACTGTGGGTCGTGGAATTAATTGCCGAAATGCGGTTCATTTTTTAAAATTTATATAGATATTCCCGTTTTTGGTGTATTATTATATGTTTGGCTTGATTTGATAGAAAAAATTCCAGCCGGCGGTTAAACCTACTTCTAATTATATGCTTATGCACTGTAATCTGTGATGACAATCACATTTTTTCAACAGTCATTAAATTCCTTTATAAAAGGGGCAATATCTATATTTTAAGGTGAGTATTAAGTTCGAGTTTAGCCGCTAATTTTCACTAAAGTGAAAACTAAATCAGTCATAAAATTATACATATTTGTTGCAGATATCATTATAACTTGATGGGGAATATTCCAAAGTAAATTTGCACAAAGTTTGTATTCATTAAAATGGATTATTAAAGAAAAGTAATCGTGAAAAAATGACGATTTTAGCGGCTAAACTCGAACTTAATACCCACCTTTAGGCGTAAAAATTAAGTGATTCTCAAACTGTAAAAGAGTTTGTATATACGTCCCTTGGATTTTTTCGTGATTTCACTGCAAAAAGTTAATTTCTTTTATGGGAAATGTAATTTTAGACGCAAAATGTTTTCTTTTGTTGTTAATGTTGTAGTTTTCAGGCTAAATAAAGTCCGTTGGGAAAGCCTGGCAAAGCGTTGCCAACTTCGTCAATACCAGAAAACTTAGTAAGTCTAAAATTTCGTTTCGGAAGGAAAGATTTTGTTTGGTGTGAGTTTCTGTCTAGGATCATACTTTTCAATTTTTTTTTCTCAAATATTAAAATTCCTCTAAATATTTTCCTATTTTGTTTTTTTTTTTATACTAATTTTTGGCGTGGTTTGATTATCCCTTTTCTGCCTCGAAAATATTGTTTTCTGTTACTTTTATAATTTTTATTCTCCTTCATATATGGAAATGAAATCAATGTCATTAATTAAAAGCCTTTTGCAACGATTTTGGTATTTTTCATCAAAGGCCCAACTACCTCAATTTGTTTAAAAGATTTTTTTTCTAAAACAAGAAGAAGAAAAAACAAGAAAATTGTCTTAAACAATTTCAAGCATTCCATTAAAAGTTTTAATTTATTTGTAAAAAGAAAAAATAAAGAAAATATTCAAAAAATATATATAAATTAAAAAACAAGAACCCATCACGAATTGAAAAACCTACAACAGTAATTATTATTTTTAGTTTGTGCAAAAAAAAAAATAACCAAATAAGTTTAAGCAAAAAGAAACAAAAACGAGATTAATTGTAACAAACAAAAAAAATCCCTACATTTATTCTTCTCCCTCTTCTCTATGTAAACCTTAGGGGTATTTTTTTTTATTAAGTTCAGGCCTAAATAAAAACATTAATGATATTTCATTACTTAGTGATAAAGGTAACAAAACAACAAAAATTAAGTATCCCAAAATTATTATTAATTATATATAACTAACACAAAGCTATAATATTAAACAACAACAAAACTTATGCCTTAAATGTTAAAATTTATATTTAAAAACAAAAACTACAAAACAAACTCATTAAATAAAACTAAATGTGCTCTTATTTTTAAAATGATCTAAAAAACTGCTACTTTTTGGCACAAGTAAAATACGAAAACCAAAAAAAAAATGTGACAAGATATTATGTGCAACGTTTTTTTTCTTTAGGTGTCTTATAAATTTAGGAAAAGAAATCAATTTCTGAATTAAATTAAATATTTTTTTTAATTTTCCAAATTTTTAAAGGAAACAAATCTAAATATTCTAAATGTTAGTTGTGTGTAAAACAATTTTTTTTCTTTTTTGAAAATTTTTTGGTGTTACAGTGTCTTTTATATATAGAAAACAAATTGAAAACATACGAAGCCTTAACTAAACAAAATAAGAAACAATCAAAAACAAAAGCTTAATTAAATAATTTGGCCTTTAACAGAACAACAAAAACCACAACAAGTGCTTTAAATTATATTTTTATTAAAAATTTTATATTTCATTTACAATAGTTCAATAAAACATAAATATTGACATACAAATAAGACAGTAACAATATATAAACGAATTCAAGTGCTTTATTAACAATTACACATATAGAAATAATTTAGAAGACATTTTGTATTACAGCAGTTTTTCTTTTATAAAAATCAAATTTTATTTTGCAAACAGTTTATGTGTAGATCAAGAAATTTTGTGAAATAAATTAAAATTGTAAAGGTTAAAATGGCAAAGCTTATTTTGTATATTCTAAAAAAGAAAGAGGGAAATCTTATTTATTTGAAAATTAATAAAGAAAAAAAATTTCGTATTTTTTATTCAAATTTTTTAAATGGCAACTTTACCTTTTTTTGAAATATGATAGGCTAGATTTACAAATTTTTATTTTTACAAATTTTATACAATTTGTCCTATTAATTTATTTGTGACCATATTTAATGGACTTTAATGTAGTATTTATGGTATTAAGAATTACCCACATCAATACTCCAGTTTAGGCAGATCAGAGGTATTCACATTCAAAATAGAAGAGTATTAGATTTTGAAAGAGACTCAATGACAATTATCTTAAAGGTATCTCACATTATGACTATTAATATTGGTACTGTTATAAGAAGAAAATGCCTTCTCATTTAGCTAAGTCAAGAAAAGATTGCAAATTAATTTTATTATAGAATGAACTCAGAGATCCAAAAAGAAGAGTATTTTAATTTAAAGCGCTTTGAAAGAGGCTCAATGATAATTCTTGTAGATGTACTGTTATAAAAAGAAAATGCCTTCTCATTGAGTTCAGTCTAGAAGGGAGAGCAAAGTGATTTTATTAAAAAAGTACATCTATGATAAGTTCAGAAAAGAGAGCAAAGTATTTTTTGGTTATAGAAAGAACCTAGAGACTCAAAGAGAAGAGAACATTGATTTTAAACGCTTTGAAAGAGACGTAATTACAATTCTCTTAATAATATTCCACACTATGACTATTAATTTGGGTTCTGTTATAAAAAACAAATGTCTTCTCATTGAGCTAAGACCAGAAAAGAGAGACAAGTACTTTTAACCCAGATATGCCGACGGGCCGTTATAATATATAGTACACCAACAAGTTGATTAGAAAATGTAAAGCAATGTAAACGCAGAAACCTGAATATAACAGGTGTACTACATGTAGTACGGTCGGCATATCTGGGTTAATATAAAAGTAAATATGTCTATCAACTGTTGGAAATAGAGCAAATTTTTTTTTGCAGGTAAATATTCCGTAAAACTTCATTACTTAAGCAAATATTGTTTTTTGGATTGGATTTCTTTTATTACTAATATCAAAATTTATAACATAAAAGTCTTGAACATTAAATACTCTCTTAAAGCTTTTCATTCTCCTTCACCCATTAGAATATACAAAATAAGACCCAAACATTTATCCAAAATTCTATACACTTACATAAATATATTTAAAGAAAAATATTAAAAACAAAATACAATTAAAAAAAAAGAAAACTGAACAAAAAGATGCCTTCCTATTTGTCAAAGAATAGGTTTACTCTGCATAAATTAAATTAATTGTATATGTAAATGTTAAAATAATGAATAAAATACCTAATGCAAAATGTAATTAAACAAATCAACTGAAATCAAATCAAAGCATCAAAAATACCTCATTATAAACAAATCCAAAAACAAGAAAACAAATATTGAAAGAAATCTATAGTTATGCATAACAAAAAAAAATGATCACATGTTGAAATGAAAAACATCATCTATTTAAATAAAACAAAAAACTAAACAGAAATAGAAAAATAAAAATAAAAACTATTTGTTGTTAACTAATTAAATATTAAAGAATTTATTAAACCAGAAAAACCTCTTTTGCCTTTATCCCAACCTCAAAACAGCAAAGCAATAAAAGAACGACACAAAATCTTCTCTATAATTTGGCAAACATAATTTCTTATTAATTTTAAAATCTAATTGAGTTTTATATTTTTTTTTTTAATAAAAATATTATTATATCCCAGATTTTCTAAGATAATTCAGTAAATCAAAAAATATTAACAGAAAACAAAATATTTCAATATTGTTAAAAAATAACTGAATATGAATTTTTAAAATTTTCATCGGTTTAATTTTTATTTATTAATTTAAATTCTTTTTTTTTTTTAATTTATTTTAACACACCGTGTAAGGATATTACACACACACACACACATATATATTATCAGCAAGCCTAATTTTTCGAAAGACATCCTCCATTGAAGAAGGCAATAATATAATTATCCGAATAGTGATGCTACACTAGGACATGTGTGTTACTTTTCAATAATGCATTAAAAGAGACCATAAATTAGAGAAAAGATAACATTGCTCACTTCTGCAGTAACAACGCGAGGAAACTATGTTGATATAGAAATATATACACTTATAGAGAGTAGGTGTTATGGACCAGTGTAGTAACATAACAGTATAGTGTTTATAAATCTATCCTCTATTTCGTCTATATCATTGTGTGAGATATAGAGATCGACAAATGTAAAAGAAGAGAGTAAATCACACATATACATAACGTACATCATAGGCAACCCAAACTGTTGCATTAACAGTAGTAGACCAGGATAGTGATACTTCTATATGTGTGTCATACATGCGATTATGTATTAACAGAGATAATGAATAACATCGCACCTATAACAGTTGCTATAACAGTAGAAGGCTTGGTTAGTGATACTTGTATATGTGTGTATTAACAACAAGTTAACTAAAAGCTAACTTGTTAATACACGGTAGCTTTTGGTAAAAAAGTCTTTAATAAAAAGTTTATTTTGGATTTTTATATTAATAATACAGCCTTATTAAATCTGGGATATTTTTTTTCAAATTTAACTATCCAATTTAAGCATTGAATTACCTTTTTTTAATATATTTAACAATTTTCAAAACAAAAAACAGTTACTTATTTTGTTTTTAAATTTTCATGTTACGATGGTTAAAATTATTCGTTTTTCATTATGAAAGTATTTTAAACACATTAAAAAAACTCCAGTCTGCAATATATTTAAAGACAATTTTTTCTCAAAATCAAATTCATTGTATTTTTTTCCAAAAAAGTCTATAATCTTATGTTAATGGTTCACACTTCACATAATTTCTCAATAGATCTTAAGACTCAATTTAAGCTTTTATATATGTAATACTGAGGGCTATGGTAGATCTTTTAGCCTTCTGGCGCTACAATTGTACCTGTATGGAATAAATGTCATTATTCGTTATATTTTTTCTCTTAAATTTCAATTTCTTTAATTTAATATTTTATAAAAATTATTTTCTTATCTAAACAATACCCCTTTTAACTTGTCTCGAAGATTTTGTGTCTCAATTTTTATTGTTTAGCATTGTCATCAAGTGCTTCTATGAAAAAAGGTTTCCCTTAAAATATTTTTTTGTGTAATAGCAAAAGAAAAAGATCTTTTTAAGTATTAAGATATTTTTGACAAGAGCAAAAATATAATTTTAATATTTTTTGTTTTATTATAAATTATTTGTTATTATGATTTTTTACGTTTATTATTAAATTAAAATGTCGCAAAAAAACAAAGAATAATATATTTTTAATATTGTTTTTTTTTTTTATTTTATTTTGTCTAACTTAAACTGTTGCGAAATGATTTTAATAATATTTTCGTTTTTAATTAAAAAAAATTGTTAATATTTTTGTTTGCCAATAAAATTTGTTTTCAATGTTTTCTCTTTGTTTTAAAACTTTAAATTCCCAAACCCCATTCTGAAGAAATATATTTAAAATTTTTTCTTTACTTAAAAAATAAATTTAAAATTTTTTGTTTAACAAAAATTAATTTTCTCCCCAAATAAAATATCTCTTTAAGACACCTTTGGTTGAGTAACAAAAACACACCTACATATATCCCCAAACATACACATGTTTACAAATACTTTATATATACAAACACTCAAAACACCTCTACCTACATACACATACACACACACCTAAACACCGACTTACTATTCATGATTTCAATTTACTGTAAATGGTAATGAAAATGAAACAAAAAAATAAGATAAACTAATTATTAAATTAGTTACTAACTGTATATTATTTATTTTTTTTTATTATTATTATGTTTTAAATTTTTTTTTAAATTAATTTTTGTATAATGCTATTATCTATGTTTTTTATAAATATAAAAAAAAAAATCACACAAAAAACAAATACAAATAAATATTCTGTATAATCTTTATTTAGATATTTAAGCAATACATTTGTAAAAAATTAAAAACTCCAGGAAACGAAAACAATTTCTAATAACAAAAAGAAATATAAATAAATAAGATAAAAAACAAATCCTACAAGCCTTTCTTTTTTGTCTAAAATTAAATTTACAATTGAATAAAATTAGAATTATGTCAAAAGTATAAAGCTGGAATCGAATTACAAAAATTGATGTGTAGATTTGTGCATATTAAAAAAAAATAAATAAATTCAAATTCTCAAATTCATTAAGAGTTGGAGGAACCGCAAAAAACGAATCAAATAATCTAAAAATCCCTTACAAAAAAAAAAAAAAAAAAAACAAATCAAACAAAATCCTATTGTTTGCCTTAAGATGTATGAGCGTTTCAAATACATAAGAAGAAATTTAAAATAAATCAAGAAAACCAACAAAAAAAACACAAATTAATTATTACATGTATGAAACAAAAAATAAAAAAACAAATTAACAATTATTAAAAACAGAAATGCAAATTGGTTGTTTTTATTTTTCCCCCCCAATTCATAAATAGGTAGCCATGGCTACAGATCAATCACAGTGATTAATTTCGAAATGGAAATTTTTTGATGAGTTTTGACGAAATAAAATTGTATGACCCAACAAAAACCAAAAATACGTTTGAGTTGAACCCCTTAACCCCTCTCAACTATGGACGAGATATTAGAAACTTTGCTGAAGATAATAGCTTCGGAAAACATTTGATATGGAAGCTTAGGAGGTCAGATTGATTTTGGAAATAAAAATGACGAAAAACTACTTACTTTGGAAATTTATCACATGGTGGTCCCATATACAGGGTAGCTGATATGTATTACACCCTACTTTAGGTTGTTGTCATTTCTAAAGCTTTCTTCTGACAGCTGACAGATTTATTTCGTGGTAATCGAGTGGACATTCGATGGTCGCTTTTAAAGGACTTTGATAGCACATGAAGAAAAAAGTTGGTAAAGCTAATAAATTAAATTTGTTTCCTACGCATAATTCAAAATTAAAAGAAAATTGTGTCTTAAAGGTTTTGAATTTGCCGCTTCTTTAGCTCAAAATCAATATCAAAATCATTTATGCAAAAACGAAATCTTTGGAACCGCTCATGCTTTTTTGCAGTGTATTCATCGACTGTGGGGTCAAAATAAATACCGAATATTATCGGGAAATTTTTCTAAAGACAGTATTGAACAAATATCTCAGCCGCAGACTTTGGACATTGCAACAGATCTCAGCACCATCGCATTCAGCAGGCGACAACCAATAATGGAGGTTCCCCGCATCATTTCCATTGAACAACGGCCACCAAATTCTGCGGATCTCAATCTAAATTTCGATCTCAATTTCCGTTGAAATAATTGATGTGATCGTAGCCATTCCAGTAATCGAACACTTTTCTTTTCTCATACCATAGAAATTTGAGGCGAATACATGAACTGCCTGAAAATATGCAGAGACATTTTTTGTAGTAAATAAAACGTGTGGCTCCCAGAAACTTTAAGCCTAAGAAGCAATGATACCATTGTGCCATTTTAGTGGTACATTTGCCACGTTTTTCAAGCCGTTACGTTTTACGCCACTTTTTGTACCCTAAACCAAATAGTGGTCAGGGCCAAATAGTGATCTGCCAAAAAAATGTGCCTACCAGAAATATTGACTCAGCATCACCTCCTGAGTCGATCTAGCGCTTGGTGTCCGTCCGTCCATGTATTTACTGTTCGCAGGATTCCGGTCGCAGTTATTAACCGATTTTGATAAAATTTTGTATTTGAATTTGGAAAAAATCGGATCAAATTTAGATATAGCTCCCATAACAGTTTGGCTGATAAGTCCGCGGTCTAACAAAGAAAAACACATTTTTTTGTCAAAATTCGTTTTTATTATTCAACATAGTTCCCTTCAAGAGCGATACAACGATTATAACAACCTTCCAATTTTTTGATACCATTTTGGTAGTACTCCTTCGGTTTTGCCTCAAAATAGACCTCAGTTTCGGCGATCACCTCTTAATTGTAGCCAAATTTTTTCCCTGCGAGCATCCTTTTGAGGTCTGAGAACAAGAAAAAGTCGCTGGGGTCAGATCTGGAGAATACGGTGGGTGGGGAATTCGAAGCCCAATTCATGCCCAATTTTTGCCATCGTTCTCAATGACTTGTGGCACGGTGCGCCCGATTTCGATAAATGGGATCAGACTGCGTTCATTTACTAAGTGATCGTCATCAAATTTGCCACAAAGTAATCCAATAGACCGACCTTTAAGTGTGCCAAATTTCATCGAAATCGGTTCAGAATTAGATATAGCTCCCATATATATATATGTATCGCCCGATTTTCCCAAATTTGGCCATAAGTCCCTTATTTATCAACCGATTTGACTCAAAGTTGGCCACATCTAATTTTCTATAACACTTACTATATTAGCAAAAAATCATCGAAATCGGTTCAGATTTAGTTATAGCTCCCATATATATGTATGGCCCGATTTTGAGAAATTTGGCCATAAAACCCTTATTTATCAACCGATCATACTCAAATTTGGCTTACTATAATGTTATATAGTATTGACTATATGTGCAAAATATCATCCAAATCGGTCCAGATTTAGATATAGCTCCCATATATATGTATCGCCCGTTTTTGAAAAAAATTACCCCTTACAAATTTATTTCTGACCATAATAGCCTTATTTAGTACCCGATCTTACTCTAATTTAGCACAAGGTAACCTTCTGTGGTATTAACGAAATCTGGTAAATATCATCGAAATCGGTTCAGATTTAGATATAGCTCCAATATATATGCATCGATCGATTTTCCCAAATTTGGCCATAATACTCTTATTTATAAACCAATGTTGCTCAAATTTCAAATGTACACAGAAAAAAAATTCACGAAAATTTCTCCAATTAAAATCTTAATTGAGTTTTAAACAAATATTCAATTAAAAATTTAATTGATTCAAAAAATTTTTTAATTGAAATAAAAATCAATCACACAAATTAGTAGTATCAATTAATTTTTTAATTGGATCAATTAATTATTTAATTGACTGTCAATTAATTTTTTAATTGATACTATCATTTCTGTGATTGAAGACATTTCAATTAAACAATTAATTGGATCAATTAATTTCGTGATTGAATCAGAAAAAAATTTTGTTGTGTGTACATGTATGAACTGATCGTATTTAGACTTACATGTAGCTCTTACATAAATCTATTATTCTGTTTTCAGAAATTTGGCTTTATTACCCACACTAATTGAGCGATTTCATCTTTTTTTTTAATAATGGACTCAATATTAGTGGCATAGTAACTCTGTAGGTCCAGAATCAACTATCGCTCCTAATATCAGACATTTCTGTTCGAATTGTGATAAAACTCCCATGTACCCCTTAATGTTCTCAAATGTGGAAATGCGGTTTTCCCCAAACCTATACCATTGATACCCCACAAACAATGTTTACTAATTCAGTAGGGGTGGTTTAGGGTATGATATAGTTGGCCCGCCCGACTTTCTGCTTTACTCAATTGTTTTAATGTGCCACTAAATGCTATACTTTTGTGCCAATTTTTTGGTCATGTTGTTCGTTTTTTTAAATTATTTCGCTTGTCTAAAAATTTGTTCCTCAGAAAAGAAAGTTTTTCTTTCAAGTTTGAAAATACTCGCAAATAAGATGGCGAGAAAGGTTTCAGTTTCTACTCTATAACTCTGGAACTTATTGGTTTAATTATTTTTATTGATTTAATTATTTTGAACCTTTTATTATTATTTGCATTAATTATTGAAAATTTTATACAGGAAGACCATATGGCAAGACCATAACTTGAGCTTCGGTTTGACCGAAACGTTTTCTCTCATTTAACGAATTATTCTTATCAAATGTCAACTGCATCAACAAAATTATATGGTTATACTTTCCATAGAAACTTTATAACCGATTTTTAATTACGACAAATTAAACAAAATTTTATAATAATTTCTAAACAACCTTGCAAATATTTCAATACCATACAAATATCAACTTCATGGACTTCCTCTATTGCATTTTATTTATTTTGTCAAATTATTTAATGGATCTATTCTAATGGACAATTTAAGTACATGCATATACAATTTTTTTTATGCTGTGATTATCCTCCATTGTTGTGTTTAGCAAACCTTGTTGTGCGAATGTGTTTGTTTTTGTAAACTCTCAGCCAAATGCATTAGTACTTCCCGAATTTTATTGTTGTTGTATTATTTTTGCCTCCCTCTCTTTCTCTCTGTCTCTCACTTAGATTAATATGGCGCTGCTTTGCTAATCTAAAACCGTAATTATTTAGTTTAACTAAGTGTAAATAATGCCACAATTGAAACAATTAAAACCATTTTTTGTTTTTGACGAATGCCGCAAATAACAATTTGTTAAAAAAAAAAGAAAAAAAAACAAGCAACGAAAAAACCTCGAAAATGCATTAATGCGTAGGTTTTTTTTATAAAAAGGTGTGTTGCGGCATGCCAATGTTGATGGGAGGAAATGGCTTTGGGAAATAAGCGGAACCATTGAATTGAATAGCTTGCTCTCAGAGTAGAACATAGTGTGGGTGGAAGCTTTGTTGTGGTGGAGTTGAAAATCTATTCTAGAGGTTGAAGATTGAGAGGAATTCAAAATATAGCAAATTAACCCTTTGATGAATGATAGAGATTTTATAAAATCCTCCATATACAGTGAAACCTCTGAAAGGTGGACACCCACAGTCGCCTAAATTTTGTCCACATTTGGGAGGTGTCTAGTTATAAGAGGTTAATGTTAATGTGTTAATATAGCAAACGTCCACTGATAATTGTCCACATTTTGGACAATTACTGTATTGATTTTAAATGTACACCCTCTCATATAATTTAAAAGTATGGTAAATGAGATAGAACGTTACCGTTAAGAATTTCCAAAATATGGCACAAAAAGTGTCATTCACAATAAAAGGTGACACACTCATTTTAGAAATTTGGCACATTTTTTATAAATAAAAAAAAAAAACAAGTATATACGGCAGTAAGTTCGGCCAGTCCGAAGCTTATGTACCCTCCACCATGGATTGCGTAGAAACTTCTACTGAAGACTGTCATCCGCAATCGAATTACTTGGGTAAATACGTATATAATAAAGTTTGACAAAATTTTCTATAGAAATAAAATTTTGACAACATTTTCTATAGAAGCAAAATTTGGAAAAAAAAATCTATAGAAATACGATTTTAACAAAATTTTCTATAGAAATAACATTTTGACAAAATTTTCTATAGAAATAAAATTTTGACAAAATTTTCTATAGAAATAAAATTTTGACAAAATTTTCAAAAGATTTAAAATTTTGACAATATTTTCTATACAAATAAAATTTTGCCAAAATTTTCTATAGGAATAAAATTTGACAAAATCTTCTATAGGAATAAAATTTTGACAAAATTTTCTATAGAAATAAAATTTTGCTAGATTATTTTTGACTCGAATGGCAACCATGATTATGAACCGATATGGACCAATTTTTGTGTGATTGGGGATCGGCTATATATAACTATAGACCGATATGGACCAATTTTGGCATGGTTATTAGCGGCCATATACTAACACCACGTTGCAAATTTGAACCGGATCGGATGAATTTTGCTCCTCCAAGAGGCTCCGGAGTTCAAATCAGGGGATCGATTTATATGGGGGCTATATATAATTATGGACTGATATGGACAAATTTTTGAATGGTTGTTAGAGACTATATCCTAATACCATGTACCAAATTTCAGCCGTATCGGATGAAATTTGCTTCTCTTAGAGGATCCGCAAACCAAATCTGGGAATCGGTTTATATGGGGGCTATATAATTATGGACTGATTTTTACATTGTTGTTAGAGACCATATGCTAACACCACGTACCAAATTTCAACCGGATCGGATGAATTTTGCTCCTCTAAGAGGCTCCGGAGTTCACATCCGGGGATCGGTTTATATGGGGGCTATATCTAATTATGGACCGATGTGGACCAATTTTTGCTTGGATGTTAAGGACCAAATTTCAGCCGGATCGGATGGAATATGCTTCTCTTATAGGCTCTGCAAGCCAAATTTGGGGGTCCATTTATATTGGGGCTATAAGTAAAAGTGGACCTGTATGGCCCATTTGCAATACCATCCGACCTATATCAATAACAACTACTTGTGCCAAGTTTTAAGTCGATAGCTTGTTTCGTTCGGAAGTTAGCGTGATTTCAACAGACGGACGGACATGCTCAGATCGACTCAGAATTTCACCACGACCCAGAATATATATACTTTATGGGGTCTTAGAGCAATATTTCGATGTTTTACAAACGGAATGACATCCTGTGGTGGAGGGTATAACCACTCGAATTAAATCAATTTTAAATATTTTTTTATATTTTGCGTTGCAGCTACCACATAATAGGAAAAGCAGAAAAAAGGCTAAATTCAAATTTATTTCCCAGTACCAAGTACTATAAACCCAATTTTAAAAGAGGATTGCATTTTTACGGCATCCTTGTATAGTTTTCTGCTGCTTTGGCTCGGAATAAATGCCAAAATCTTTGAAACCTGTCTAGTTATTTCTCAGTGTAGATACTAAGTCTCCTAGATCAGAGATTTCATGGACTTTCTACCATAAATCCTTTTTTTCCTCCCATTTTGGGCGAAACAAATTTCAAAATATACACATTATATAAAAACACATAAATATTTCAAAAAATACATACAATTTATGTTTTTGTTATTTCTTTGATCTAAACGAGAATAATTTCCCATTCCATGTACTACAATTCTTAATCACTTCTATTGACACCGTAGTCAAGTCGTATATTTTATTGTATTTGACGTTGTAGATATTTTTTTTTAATTCATTCGAGTGTTATTTATTGTTTCAAGAATGATTCAAAATGAAACTAATTTAAATTCCGAAATTCGTTGTTGCGTTTTACTCTATTGCTTTTGCTGTGTTTTATTCTTTGTTTTTTTTTTTCGGGTATTTTGGTTGGCTGATAATTTCTAAAGCAGATGTTAATCCCCCCTTCGACCTTGTAGTGTGAATACTCAAATATTACCAAAAAAAATATCCGAAAAAATCTAAATCACGACAACAACGTAAAATAGACAAGATAGACGGACGGACGCCTATTCAAGAGGAAACAAGGGGACTTTTAGACATGCGAGAGTTGGTTAGTAATTTATTGCATGCACATAATTAGCATTATATTTAATGTATTATTTTTTTGGAGTATTTATTTCAAATTTTGACTATTACGTTTGACTTGTGTGCGTTTTTTTTTTTTGGTTTTCTTGGGGGGTTTATAATTTCCTCACATAGTAGATGGAAATTTAATACGCAGCAACAAAATAATTACTGCTGTGGCGGCGCCTCTAAGCAGCCTTATAAATCTGTTTAGTTAACTAGAAAAATTGAAGTCTTTAGAAATCAACCAGCCATCCCTCCATAACAGTCTTTTGAAAATGCTGCGTAGCAATCAACTGCTTTTAATCGACCGCCAAACGAATCTCAAACAAAAAAACACGGAAAACGCCAACGAAAATAAAAAAACAAAGAAACTCAAGACAAATTGTCGTAATTAATATTAATTTTTGTTCTCTCTATTTTTCGTAGAGTTTACTTCTATAGTTATGCACAAATGCCAATTTTCTCGCTCTCTCTCTCTCTCTCTCTCTCTCTCACACCCATTCTATTACCCTTCCTAGTCCAAATTTCACAGAATGACTTAGAAACTGAAATATCCCAATCAACAACTACACCCCAAAAAATATTCTTTAACAGAAGCAAAATTTAAGCTGTGATTTTATGATGGTTGGCAAGTCTCTCGGATTCTCGGAGATCCTGAGGACATTGTTTTCTAGGGAGCTTGTAGGGGAAGGTGGTTTAAAATGAGCCCAATGCATTCGAGGCTTAACTAAAAATGTTTTGTGGGGAGGTTGAAAATTTTAGTGGGACCTAAATTGATGTCAATACATGAGACTCATCTTTGTTTATTCTCTCTCTCACTCTCACTTCTTTCTTATATTTTATATTTCTATATCATAAGTTTGAGATGTAAACATCGTTTTTGGAAGCTACTTTCTGTGGTGCTAGAGGAATACTGAACAATGCAATAGGATATTAGAAAAGAGTGAACATATACTCTCGATGTCCATAGACTTATGCATGAGGCACGAAAATGTTCGTAAGCTTAAAAATCGCAAGCAACTCTAGAATGAGAATTTCGTCATGGTGCCATAGCGATAGGCGATAGACGTGTATTTCTGATAGTAAAAGGAATTAAAACTGACGTTATGTGATAATTGGCTTAACTATGAATTTTCTCTGGGAAGCTAAGACCCATCTTTGTTTATGTCTCTCATTCTCTCTCTCTCTCTTTGATATTGAAACCCTTCCTTCGGTGTGACAACTACGAAACCAATCTGAGTGGACATAGGCAAGAGTTGAGAACCATCGACTATTCTGCTACAGTGTGTAATCACAACCATAGTGATTGGCAAACACTTGTTTATGTGAATTTCTGATGGGAATAAGAATTTAAGCTGCCATTGTATGCTACTTGGTATGTCTGTCGGATTATCTAAGCTCGTGAGGATATTATCTTAAATAAAATTCTTTTTGCTGGGCCCGACTGAAACCTTTAGTGAAATAAGGTCAATGCATGAGAGTTATCTTTGTTTATTCTCTCTCTCTCTCTCTCTCTTTGATATCGAAACCACTATTTTAGGAAGCTATTTCTAGAGTATAGTGTGAAAACTACATGGGGACTCTGAGAGGATGTAGCCCAGAATTTACTCTCAATCAGTAATGCAAAAGACAATTTTTATGGAAGTACTAAAAGGTATTTTTTTGAGCGAAAAGGATCTTTTCACTACATTTTAACAAAAGATTATTGTCAAGAACAAAAGATTATCTCAGAATGAATTTTAAAGAAAATAAAATTTTGTTTGTCAATATTTAAATATTTGTAAGTTTCCACCAAAAATGGTATTTTTTGCTGTTTTGTAGATTTTTAGAAGTTATGGGATACATTTTCTATAGATAAATAAAAAGAACTTTTTGACAAAATTTTCTACAGCAATAAAATGTTAACAAACTTTTCTATAGAAATTAAATTTTGACAAAATTTTCTATAGAAATAAAATTTTGACCAAAATTTTCTATTGAAATAAAATTTTGACAAAATTTTCTATAGAAATAAAGTTTTGGAAAAATTTTCTATAGAAATAAAATTATGACAAAATTTTCTATAGAAATAAAATTTTTTTCATATTTTTCTATAGAAATAAAAATTTTTCAATTTTTTCTATAGAAATAAAATTTTACAAAATTTTCTATAGAAATATAGTTTTGACAAAATTTTCTATAGAAATAAGTATTTGACAAAATGTTCTACATAAATAAAATTTTGAAAAAAAATCTATAAAATTTTAAAAAAAATTTCTATAGAAGTAAAATTTTGACAAAAATTTCTATAGAAGTAAAATTTTGACATAATTTTCTATCGAAAAAAATTTAGACAAAATTTTCTATAGAAAAAAAATTTTGAGAGAATTGTCAATAGAAATAAAATTTTGACAAAATTTCAGATAGAAATAAAATTTTTACAAAATTTTAGACAGAAATAAAATTTTGACAAAATTTTCTATAGAAATAAATTTTTGACAAATTTTTCTATAGAAATAATTTTTTGACAAAATTTTCTATAGAAACATAATTTTGACAAAATTTTCTATAGAAACATAATTGTGACAAAATTTTCTATAGAAATAATATTTTGACCAAGTTTTCTTTAGAAATAAAATATGTATTTATATATATTTTTCTTTAGAAATAAAATTTTTTACAAAATTTTCTATAGAGGTACAATTTTGACAAAATTTTCTAAAGAAATAAAAATATTGACAAAATTTTCTATAGAAAAAAATTGTTCACAAAATCTTCAATAGAAATAAAATTTTTACAAAATTTTTATAGAAGTAAAATTTAGACAAAATTTTCAATAGAAATAAAATTTTGACAAAATTTCAGATAGAAATAAAATTTTGACCAAATTTTCTATATAAAATAATTTTTGACAAAATTTTCTGTAGAAATAAAATTTTTACAAAATTTTCTATAGAAATAAAGTTTTGGAAAAATTTTCTATAGAAATAAAATTATGACAAAATTTTCTATAGAAATAAAATTTTTTTCAAATTTTTCTATAGATATAAAAATTTTTCAATTTTTTCTATAGAAATAAAATTTTACAAAATTTTCTATAGAAATATAGTTTTGACAAAATTTTCTATAGAAATAAGTATTTGACAAAATTTTCTACATAAATAAAATTTTGAAAAAAAATCTATAAAATTTAGACAAAATTTTCTATAGAAATAAAATTTTGACAAAATTTTCTATAGATATAAAATTTTGAGAAAATTTTCAATAGAAATAAAATTTTAACAAAATTTTAGATAAAAATAAAATTCTGACAAAATTTTCTATAGAAATAAATTTTTGACAAAATTTTCTATGGGAATAAAATTTTGACAAAATGTTCTATAGAAATAAAATTTTGACCAAATTTTCTAACGAAATAAAATTTTGGCAAAATTTTAGATAGAAATAAATTTTTGACAAAATTTTCTATGGGAATAAAATTTTTACAAAATTTTCTATAGAAATATAGTTTTGACAAAATTTTGTATAGAAATAAAATTTTGACAAAATTTTCTATAGAAATAAAATTTTGACAAAATTTTAAATAGAAATAAAATTTTGACAAAATTTTAGATAAAAATAAAATTTTGACAAAATTTTAGATAGAAATAAAATTTTGACAATATTTTCTATAGAAATATAGTTTTGACAAAATTTTCTATAGAAATAAAAATTTGACAAAATTTTCTACATAAATAAAATTTTGAAAAAAAAATCTATAGAAATAAAATTTTAAAAAAATTTTCTATAGAAGTAAAATTTTGACAAAAATTTCTATAGAAGTAAAATTTTGACATAATTTTCTATAGAAAACAATTTTGACAAAATTTTCTATAGAAACAAAATTTTGACATAATTTTCTATAGAAAAAAAATTTGACAAAATTTTCTATAGAAATAAAATTTTGCCAAATTTTCTATAGAAATAAAATTTTGAGAAAATTTTCAATAGAAATAAAATTTTGCCAAAATTTTAGATAGAAATAAAATTTTGACAAAATTTTCTATAGAAATAAATTTTTGACAAAATTTTCTATGGGAATAAAATTTTGACAAAATTTTCTATAGAAATAAAATTTTGAGAAAATTTTCAATAGAAATAAAATTTTTACAAAATTTTCTATAGAAATATAGTTTTGACAAAATTTTCTATGGGAATAAAATTTTGACAAAATTTTCTACACAAATAAAATTTTGGGAAAAAATTTCTATAGAAATAAAATAAAAAAAAAATTCTATAGAAGTACAATTTTGACAAAATTTTCTATGGAAATAAAATTTTGACAAAATTTTCTATAGAAATAAAATTTTGAGAAAATTGTCAATAGAAATAAAATTTTGACAAAATTTCAGATAGAAATACAATTTTGACAAAATTTTAGACAGAAATAAAATTTTGACAAAATTTTCTATAGAAATAAATTTTTGACAAATTTTTCTATAGAAATAATTTTTTGACAAAATTTTCTATAGAAACATAATTTTGACAAAATTTTCTATAGAAACATAATTTTGACAAAATTTTCTATAGAAATAACATTTTGACCAAATTTTCTTTAGAAATAAAATACATATTTTATTTCTAAAGATAAAATTTTTCTTTAGAAATAAAATTTTTACAAAATTTTCTAGAGAAATAAAATTTTGACAAAATTTTCTATAGAGGTACAATTTTGACAAAATTTTCTAAAGAAATAAAAATATTGACAAAATTTTTTATAGAAAAAAATTGTTCACAAAATCTTCAATAGAAATAAAATTTTATATAGAAGTAAAATTTAGACAAAATTTTCGAAAGAAATAAAATTTTGACAAAATGTTCTATAGAAATAAAATTTTGACAAAATTTTCAATAGAAATAAAATTTTGACAAAATTTCAGATAGAAATAAAATTTTGACCAAATTTTCTATATAAATAAAATTTTGACCAAATTTTCTATATAAATTAATTTTTGACAAAATTTTCTATAGAAATAAATTTTTGACAAAATTTTCTATTGAAATAAAATGTTAACTAAATTCTCTATTAAAATAAAATTTTGACAAAATTTTCTAGAGAAATAAAATTTTGACGAAAAATAAAAATAAAATGTTGGCAAAATTTTCTATAGAAATAACATTTTTTATAGAAATAAAATTTTGACAAAATTTCTATAGAAATAAAATTTTTACAAAATTTTCTATAGAAATAATTTTTGACAAAATTTTTTTAGAAATAAAATTTTGACAAAATTTTCTATAGAAATTACATTTTGACAAAATGTTATATAGAAATATTTGACAAAATTTTCTACATAAATAAAATTTTGATAAAATTTTCTATAGAAATAAAAGTTTGACAAAATTTTCTATAAAAATAAAATGTTGACAAAATTTTCAAAAGAGATACAATTTTGATAAGATTTTCTATTGAAATTTTCTAATGCAAAATATTTTTTTTTATTTGCTAAAAATTTCTCCAAATTATGGTAGATTATTTTGGGTTCGAGTTGCAACCGTATCTAGGATCCTTAGTTTAAGGGATATGGACAAATGAAGTTTTCCATATAAGAATTTCGATGTGTTCCAGAATTGCGATAGAATTTTCGATTTTTTTGCAGATGGTTTGTAATTAAACTCCTTTTCGTCCTAGGTCACATAATTTGGGAGATATTTTCAAAAGATGTTTTTCATTTCAAAATGTTGAATTTTAGGGATTTTCATAAAAGTTTTGAGGTTTTGGGGTTTTCTTAACAATTAAGGTTTAAGTTAATTTAAATTAATTAACAAATTAAGTTTTATTATATAAAAATTTATGTTTTTTTTTGTTTTTTGATTGATTTTTCAGCTAATATGTGTCACTCGTATATGAGACTTATGGCTTTGTTTTCAAAATAAATAAAATTAGAAATGTCTTTATGTAATGGATATGTTCAGTTAATGTTTTACAGGAATGGTCACTTATTTAACCTAATTATCTTAATCTATCTTATCTTTGTTTATTTCCCATTTTTTCACAAATTTCTTTAAGTGCATAACCCCAAATTGTTCTGCTCTATAGTCGTCTGTGTAGGAGCAACAAACAAACAAAAAAAAAAGAAAAATAGCCGAAAGTAGTCAAGGTCATATGGAATGACACTCATTAAAAATCATCAAACCATTATTAAAAGTGGGGGAATATAATTGTTGTTGTTGTTTTCGCATACAATTCCTATATGGCGTTCATTCACTACTTTGTTGTTATTTCAAATGACTTTTCAAATTTTGACTTTTCAAAACACCACAGGGGAAAAAATTGCCTTTCGTAAATATTAAAAAAAAAAAAATAAAACACAAAAAAATATTAGAAGAGTGTTTCCTCTGCCATAAAATTTAATGAGATTCTTTTCATAGAGCAACAATGACACTTATCATTCTGTTATTATGGCCATAAAACTACCCCATAATATATGTGGCTGGCAATCTTCTATGGTAAAAAATCATTTAGAAATTTTATTTCTATTAATCATTTAATGAACAATTGTAAAGATGGTTGTCTATTCATTGTAGAAGCAAAATATTTATTGCCCATTTCCAACACCATATTGTGAAGATGGTGAAATGGGGTCTTTGGGGAGAGATCAAAAAAGAGCAAATGTTAGGATTTTTGGATTTTTTTATAGATTTCCAACACAAAACTGAAATTCAAAAAAAAAATAACATTGCAATTGTCTTTGAATAAGAAAATCTATCATGACAAATATATTTTTAAAGACTCACAGACCTTAGCTTTGTATTCTACAAAAAGTCATAGAATTTTAAGACGTTTCCAATAATATTAACCCTTTGACTACCGATGTCCACATTCGATAATCTTTGTTCCTTACTTTTTTATTTTATAACTTCCATACTTAAATTTAAAATTAAACACTTCTATCTAATTGAGATTCCTAAACCAAAAATATTAAAAACTCCAGTTTAGCATATTTAGCATAGTAGCCATATAAGGGCGTTTCTCATTGCGTCTCATTCTCAGCTGGACATTATTGTTTTGTAGCTAGCAAATTAATTAAGTATTCAAAATAAAACATAATTATTATAACTAATTAGCATAACAACAAAATACGTGATTTAAAAAAAACAACAACGCTTTCTTGTTTTTGGACATAGGTAATTTGTTTCCTTCCCTTGCAAATATCAGCTAATTTACCTGGCTCTCCCTCATTCCCAGGGAACCCTTCAACCAAATGTTATTGATAATCCATTCATTAATCATGTTAGGTTTTTTTGTGTTTAATTTATTTTTTTTTTGGGAATTGTAATAATTGAGAAGCTTATTACGAGCAAAAATTTTATTCTGAGCTTTTGGTTTTTTTTTGTGGGAATTGAAATACGTGCCGGTTTAACTTTAAATTGTGATGAGTTTGTTGCTTTAGCCTGAAGATCAAAGAGTTACCCGATATAACTTTGAATGATACTTAAGGGCTTATAAACATAATTTATTGATTTTGGGCATGAAATTATTCAAAAAGATTCTATGCGAGAGTCATTGATGCAAAACCGTTGGCTAGGTCTCATAAAAGGGTTAATTATTATTTTTTAAATTTTTTAACGAATATTACATTTCAACTTTTGGGCTTAGCACTTTTTAAATTTCAAAAATAAATTTAAGAAAATTATGAAGAATTACTAATTATTTAAGGATATCAAAACTTACATGCACTGAAAAAAATATTTACATGATAGTAAATATTATGCAACCTAAATTTTTAGGATTCTTAATTTACAAAATTTTAAGGACAAATTTCTTTAAAATAATGACATTTTGATTAAAACAAAGTTTATAATCTTTACTTCAAAAAATTTCCCCATTAAATTTAAGACACAAATTTTATAAATTCGTGTTCCTCCTTTAAAGTCGCATGTCTTTGAACTAAAAAAAAATTCCTTAAAATAAAGAAATAAATTTTTGATTTAAAGAAATCGTCCTTAAATTAACTGAAATATTGCATCTTTAGATTTAATATAAACAAGTAAATACGGCCGTAAGTTCGGCCAGGCCGAATCTTATGTACCCTCCACCATGGATTGCGTAGAAAATTCTACGAAAGACTAAAGACTTAAATATCATATACTACAACCACGTACCAAATTTCAACCAGATCGGATGAATTTTGCTCCTTCAGAAGGCACCGGAGGTCAAATCTGGGGATCGGTTTCTATGGGAGCTATATATTATTATCGACTTATAGGAACCAATTCCTGCATGGTTGTTGGATACCCTATACTAACATCACGTACCAAATTTCAACCGAATGGGAAGAATTTTGCTCCTCCAAGGTGCTCCGGATGTCAAATCTGGGGATCGGTTTATATGGGGCCTATATAATTATGGACCGATATGGACCAATTTTTGCATGGGTATTTGAGGCCATATATTAACATCACGTACCAAATTTCAACTTAATCAGATGAATTTTGGTCTTCCAAGAGGCCTCGGATGTCAAATCTGGTGATAGGTTTATATGGGGCTATATATAATTATGGACCGATGTGAACCAATTTTTGCATGGCTTTTAGAGACTCTATACTAACACCATTTACCAAATTTCAGCCGGACCGGATGAAATTTGCTTCTCTTAGAGGCTCTGCAAGCCAAATCGGGGGGATCGGTTTATATGGGGGCTATATAAAATTATGGACCGATGTGAACCAATTTTTGAATGGTTTTTAGAGACTCTATACTAACACCATGTACCAAATTTCAGCCGGATCGGATGAAATTTGCTTCTCTTAGAGGCTCCGCAAGCCAAATCGGGGAATCGGTTTATATGGGGGCTATATATAATTATTGACCGATATGGACCCATTTTTTCATGGTTGTTAGAGACCATATACTTACACCATGTACCAAATTTCAGCCGGATCGGATGAAATTTGCTTTTCTTAGAGGGCTCGCAAGCCAAATTTGGGGGTCCGTTTATATGGGGGCTATACGAAAAAGTGGACCGATATGGCCCATTTGCAATACCATCCGACCTACATCAATAACAACTAATTGTGCCAAGTTTCAAGTCGATAGCTTGTTTCGTTCGGAAGTTAGCGTGATTTCAACAGACTGACGGACGGACGGACGGACGGACGGATATACTTGACCGTATATATTTGCTTTTATTTATGATCAAACTATTCAAGATTTTAGCATTTATTCAAATTTTCCTTACTTCAATGACATGAGAGTTAAATGGAGGGACGTAATTCTTAATGTTTCGAATCCTATATATAATGGGAAACAATTTTAAAACAATATTTAGGAACTTCAATTATTTTTTTTTAATTTTAAGAAATTTATTTATATTTATATTTATATTTATATTTATATTTATATTTATATTTATATTTATATTTATATTTATATTTATATTTATATTTATATTTATATTTATAT
This sequence comes from Haematobia irritans, assembly GCF_050003625.1. NCBI lineage: Eukaryota > Metazoa > Arthropoda > Insecta > Diptera > Muscidae > Haematobia > Haematobia irritans. The sequence goes on from NC_134399.1 coordinate 4,671,290, forward strand.
TTATATTTATATTTATATTTATATTTATATTTATATTTATATATATATTATTATTATTATTATTTTATATTTCAGAAATTTATACTTAATATTGAGTAAATTTTCCATACCTTGTATCCAATCTTTCATATTCAGGCAATATTTTTTCAGTGAATCCAGAAATAATTGGTAGCTTGAGAAAAGTTCCTATTTTTTTATGATTTTTGTAATCTTTTTTCCTGATCTTAGTAGACCAGTAATCGCCATTTCATGACTATTAAATTTGCTTTTCACTTCATTTATTTATTTTCAATTAAATTTTGGCGAAATTTCTCCACAATAAAGTTATTGTCTCTCTTTTTCCCAAATTGAGCAACAATTTTTTTTTGCCAAAATTCCCCCGCTGTCACATTTATTGTAATAATAGTGTTTGTTTTTATTGTTGTGGTAATTATGTAACATGTTCCACGTTCATTTATATCAAGGAGACACTCCTGTGAAGAGGCTTCCATACGTGTGCGGAATACACAGAAACATAAATAATCGCATAGAGTTGCCAAATGTTATTAAATTAAAATTGGCTAAATTTGTATACCCCCCACCATGGGATGGGGGGTATATTAACTTTGTCATTCCGTTTGTAACACATCGTAATGTTGCTCTAAGACCCCATAAAGTATATATATTCTGGGTCGTGGTGAAATTCAGAGTCGATCTGAGCATGTCCGTCCGTCCGTCTGTTGAAATCACGCTAACTTCCGAACGAAACAACCTATCGACTTGAATCTTGGCACAAGTAGTTGTTATTGATGTAGGTCGGATGGTATTGCAAATGGGCCATATCGGTCCACTTTTACGTATAGCCCCCATATAAACGGACCCCCAAATTTGGCTTGCGAGGCCTCTAAGAGAAGCAAATTTCATCCGATCCGGCTGAAATTTGGTACATGGTGTTAGTATATGGTCTCTAACAACCATGCAAAAATTGGTTCACATCGGTCCATAATTATATATAGCCCCCATATAAACCGCTCACCAGATTTGACCTCCGGATCCTCTTGGAAGACCAAAATTCATCTGATTCATTTAAAATTTGGTACGTGGTCTTAATATATGGCCTCAAACTCCCATGCAAAAATTGGTCGATATAGTCCCATAATTATATATAGGCCCCATATAAACCGATCCCCAGATTTGACCTCCGGAGCCCCTTGGAAGAGCAAAATTCTTCCCATTCGGTTGAAATTTGGTACATGATGTTAGTATATGGTATCCAACATGAATACAGGAATTGGTTCCTATCAGTCCATAATTATATATAGCTCCCATATAAACCGATCCCCAGATTTAATATCCGGTGCCTTTTGGAGAAGCAAAATTCATCCGATCTGGTTGAAATTTGGATATTTAACAACCATTGCAAAAGTGGTCCATATCAGTCCATAATCATATATAGCCCCGATATAAACCGATTCCGAGATTTGGTTTTGAGGCCTCTTGGAGGAGCAAATTTCATCAGAGTCAGTTGAAATTTGGTACATTGCCTAACTAGGTCCATATCGGTCTATAGTTATATACAGCCCTCAGATAAATCGATCGCCAATCACACAAAAATTGGTCCATATCAAGTTCATAATTGTAGCCCCCGTATATACTTGTTTTTTTTTTTTTTTGTTAACACAGAAAATAATATTATAATTTTTGAGCTAAATTATGAAAAATTGATTCTGATATTAGGTGTGGTTGTTCACTATATCTTGATGAATAAACTCCACTATCTATTCCTGTTAGATTTTCCCATATTTTACCAAGAGGTGAACTTTCTTACCACACTGTTAAAAAAGCTTCGTAATATTAAGGAAATGTGTTATTTGCATTAGAAGGCCAACCAAGATTCTGATAAAAAACGAAACATTTCATAGTATTTATGAACATTTCCACTATTGTTAGTACCCTAATTCCTGTCATTATTTATATTCGTAATGGTCACGAATATTAATAATAAATAAATTTTCATTATTTTAATTAACTTTGTCATAATCTTAATGGACATTTTTAATTATATCAAGGAAAAGATTTTGTTGACTCAATTTTCATGAAATTTTCTTTCTGTGTAAAAATGGCAAAACTGAAATTGATGTGATGATGATCAACGAAACTACACTGGTAGAAAAAGTTTCGTTATATTAATGAAATGTGTCATTAAAATTGAGCCAATGAAGCAATTTCATTGATATAACGAAATTTTTTGTTATTATAACGAATTTTCTGTTAGTCAACGAAACCTTTCGTACTATTAACGAACATTTTCATTCTCTTAATGAAAATGTGTCGTTGTATCAATGAAAAATTTTCGTTGGCTCAATTTTAATGAAATTTTCTTTGTGTGTACAATCCTTCAAATCAACCAGAAATTTTACCTGCGTAAACTTTCATAAACCCAAGGAAAATTTTCATTGTTTTAATGATTTTTATAACAAATATCGAAACATTTCATAATATTTATGAACATTTTCATTCTATTAATAGACATTTTCCATTATGTTAATGGAAAGATTTCGTTGGCATAATGTTAATGAGATTTTCTTTCTGTGTAAAAACTGCAAAAGTGAAATTGATGTAAGCTTCAAAAATTTTCCTCGAGTACACAAGTACAAGGAAACCTTTCATTGTTTTAATGATGATCTGAGAAACGACGATCCTTCATATCTTTGTCATGCGGTTATTTGCAAGTTCTAAAAATTTTCACCACGTAAACCATCGTAAATATAATGAAACTTTTCATTGTTGTAAATATTTTCTGATAAATAACGAAACATTTCATAGTTTTAATGAACATTTTCGTCATTTTAATTAACAGTTCTCATAATATCAATGAAAAAATTTATTTGATCCAGCTTTCATGAAATTTTAATTCTGTGTGAATACCACAAAAATAAAATTGTGTGGTTCTAATCTGAGAAACTATGACCTTCAAATCTTTCCAATTCGATTGTACATGAGCTCAAAAAAATTTCCTTGAAATTTTTCATTATTGTAAAGATTTTCTGATAAATAATGAAACATTTCATAGTATTTACGAACATTTTCATTTTATTAATGAATATTTCCCATAATGTCAATGAAAAAATGTCATTAACGCAATTTTCATGAAAATTTCCAAATACCGCCAAAATGAAATGATGATCTGAGACACTATGATCCATCAAATCTTTGTAATTCGATTGTTTATCACCTCTAAAAACTTCCTTGTTTAACTCTATTTCTCCGAGCCAACACACAAAGAAAATTTCATTAAAATTGAGCCAATGAAAATATTCGTAATTAGTACGAAACGTTACTTTGATTAACAGAAAATTCATCATAATAATGAAAAATTTCATTGTATTAACGAATTTGTTTCATTGGCTCACTTAATGACACATTTCGTTAATATAACAAAACTTTTTCTATTAGTGAAGTCATTCAATTGTAATAGCCCGTCCACATTACTCATGTCCCTTCTCTATCACCGGCAACCCTGTTGCGGTTTAATGAGCCATGCTATCGTACATATTTAACACCTATAAACCAGCCACCAAGACAACATATCATCCATATCATAGGGGACACATCAAAACGCGCCTTTACCATTGGATGGTGAGAGACCCTGGAAAACGGCTTTTTAATGTAATTAATAAAATTATTAAGTGATTTTGTGGTTTTTTCTCTTTCTTCGTCTTTTTTGTGCTAGTTTTGGGTGTTTGACTTATTTTCGAGGGGGACCCACTTTTTGGGGGCGAATGACACATCCATTTTCTGGGGAATATCATTAATAACAACATTGCAATTACCCTGACCCACACATCCAAAAAAGAAAAAGACTTAAATACAAAAGGCCCAAGAAAATATGGCCAAGAATCTAGCAAAACACGATGGGGGACAACCAAAATGTATCCGAAAAAAACCGCCATTCATCTATGCCATTCCAGTTACCACCTCCAATAGGCTACTAGCTTAGATTTTAACAATCCGATTAGGTTTCGGACATAATCATAATCGCGTGTTTACTTGCATTCCCTTTTCTCCAGTAAGCAAAAGACATAGACCAACACAGGCCGCCGCCACCACAGAGGCAACAAAAAAAATTAGCAGCCAATAAATTTGTTAAGCTATTGTTAATTAAATTTTAGCAAATGAAAAATTGCCAAGACCCAGCCAAGGTAGGCTGACCAAATGACCTTAGCTAGGATGTCATAGCTGGAATGTGAAAGCTTAAACTGAAAATCACCTCAGAGAAACAAACTCGAGGGAGATTGGCGACAAATCCACTAGAATTAATGACTCGTTGGCCTCCATCAAGTATTTGTTACTAAACGCTGGAAGCTCGCTGAAGCCATCAAATAATGTCGTGTGATACACTTCATGTGATAAATCACCATTCGAGACTAATTACTGAACAAATTAGGTCCAGGTATAATCAATACAACATTCATGAACAGAACGCCTCCATGCATCATTCCAAGCATTGCAATGATTCCGAGGAAATTTCAAATTCTGATTTATTTTTTTGTTTTTGAAATTTGCATTGCATTGTTTCTTTTTATTTGTAATATGGCCTGGAGTAAATACGACATAACTCTTCCCTCGAATAACATGGCTACCTGGTATTCTATGGGTTTATACAGTTGAGGAGAAAAGTATGGATACTTGATTAAACAGGAAAGGAAAGATACATTTAAAAGTTAACAATGGTTTACATTGGAGTTTATGGTCAGATTACTAAGATGCCTTACATGCCAAAGGCTCTGGATTGAAACCAAAACTCCAAGGAATACAAAAAATGATCACTCCGTAAAGCCGATAGATTTTTCTATTCGTAGCTACTCATATATATGTAAGAGATCCTACATTGAACTAAAATATATTATGACACTAATATAAAGGGTGATTCTTTTGAGGTTAGGATTTTCATGCATTAGTATTTGACAGATCACGTGGGATTTCAGACATGGTGTCAAAGAGAAAGATGCTCAGTATGCTTTGACATTTCATCATGAATAGACTTACGATCTGCCACAACGTCGAATTTTCAGTGAATGGGCCCTAGAAAAGTTGGCAGAAAATCCGCTTTTTTATCGACAAATTTTGTTCAGCGATGAGGCTCATTTCTGGTTGAATGGCTACGTAAATAAGCAAAATTGCCGCGTTTGGAGTGAAGAGCAACCAGAAGCCGTTCAAGAACTGCCCATGCATCCCGAAAAATGCACTGTTTGGTGTGGTTTGTACGCTGGTGGAATCATTGGACCGTATTTTTTCAAAGATGCTGTTGGACGCAACGTTACGGTGAATGGCGATCGCTATCGTTCGATGCTAACAAACTTTTTGTTGCCAAAAATGGAAGAACTGAACTTGGTTGACATGTGGTTTCAACAAGATGGCGCTACATGCCACACAGCTCGCGATTCTATGGCCATTTTGAGGGAAAACTTCGGAGAACAATTCATCTCAAGAAATGGACCGGTAAGTTGGCCACCAAGATCATGCGATTTGACGCCTTTAGACTATTTTTTGTGGGGCTACGTCAAGTCTAAAGTCTACAGAAATAAGCCAGCAACTATTCCAGCTTTGGAAGACAACATTTCCGAAGAAATTCGGGCTATTCCGGCCGAAATGCTCGAAAAAGTTGCCCAAAATTGGACTTTCCGAATGGACCACCTAAGACGCAGCCGCGGTCAACATTTAAATGAAATTATCTTCAAAAAGTAAATGTCATGGACCAATCTAACGTTTCAAATAAAGAACCGATGAGATTTTACAAATTTTATGCGTTTTTTTTTAAAAAAAAGTTATCAAGCTCTTAACAAATCACCCTTTAGGATAAAAACTTCGCCACTTCCAATAGATGGCGTTGTAAGAAGGAAACTCCGCAAATATCCGAGATAAGATCCCCCAATTCAAAATTTTTTAACAAATTGTTGTTGTTTTTTTTTTTTTAATTCGATTGATACCTAAACCCGAAATCCATTATCTCTTTAGGAATCTGCTTTTCGATCACAATTACTCTATATTGGGGGAAAAAGTATACAAGAAATATAAGCTCCAAACATAAACATTGAAGTAATAATCCAACCAACGGCTTTGGAAAAGTGGCAAGAACGAAGGAAGTAACAGTCAATAAAAAATAATCTCTAGCTCTGGGGGAAATGTAGAGCAATTACCTACAAATACGTATACGAATAAACCGCAGATAATTCCTGGCATACTTTCTTTTGATGTGGGCGTTTGGCAGAACGGGGGAGGTACTTTGAGAAGGATATTAGGAAAGTCACCTTCAGTCAGAGAGAGATGGAAACTTTCCAGACTGAAAAAAGAAGTTGGGAAACCTGAACTGGTGTCCAACCAAGTGTAATATAAAATTTTTCCGATGTGCAATCACAAACCAGTAACATAGTCCACAAGATGTTTCGGAGATAGAGAAACTGTTCTTCGCAAGAAAAAGCTTGACTTGAGAAATGAAAGCTATGTTCCGGAACACCAAAAGGGGTCCATCTAGAAGTAATGCAAACTCCGAGAGAAGTTACGAGAGAGATTTACATGGGCAAAGCAATCTGAGAAATGAAAGCTAGAGTCTGTACACAGACTGAAAACTCCGTTCCACGGTGGAATCACACCCCAGCTAGGTTAGGTTAGGTGGCAACCCGATGTATCAGACTCACTTAGACTATTCAGTTCATTGTGATACCACATTGGTGAACTTCTCTCTTATCACTGAGTACTGCCCGATTCCAAGTTAAGCTCAATGACAAGGGACCACCCTTTTTTAGCCGAGTCCGAACGGCGCTCCACATTACAGTGAAACAACTTAGAGAAGCTTTGAAACCCTCAGAAATGTCACCAGCATTACTGAGGTGGGATAATCCACCGCTGAAAAACTTTTTGGTGTTCGGTCGAAGCAGGAATCGAACCCACGACCTTGTGTATGCAAGGCGGGCATGCAAACCAATGCACCACGGTGGCTCCCTACATTTTCGAGAAGATATTCCAGGAGAGAGAGAGTGAAAATGTTCTTCGCCTGAAACAGCTTTGCATGGCCAAAGCAATCTGAGACATGAAAGGGAGAGTCACTAACTAAACTGAAACAAGATATTCGGGAACCCAAAAAGGAGCAAACCTAGAAGTAATGCAAACTCCTTTCTACGATGGAATGACAAACATAATCCGAAAGATACTCTAGGAGACAGAGAGAGAGAGAGAGTGAAACTGTTCTTCGCAAGAAAAAGTTTAACAAGGTCAAAGTAATTTGAGAAATCAATGCGAAAGTCTGTACGCAGACTAAAAAAGATGTTCGGGAACCCCACACACAATCCATTAACATAGTCTGGATGAAGCTACGGAGAGAGAGAATGCAATTTCACAAGAAAGATATTTAGCAGAAAAAGTTATACTGCCAGTCAATGCCTTCATGCCCCAACGAGATTATTTCCCTCTAAAGTTTCTGGGAACAAATTCCGCAGACGTCACGCCAAGATTCTTAGGATTTAGCAGTGGTTGTCATTTCAAAACCCCAAAAACGAGCGAGTCTGGGAAAACCTCATCGCCTTCAGAGGAGAAAAGATATCGAAACTGGAGGATTGAAGAAATCTTAAAGGAGTCATCGAGGAGGCAAAGTTCTTAAGACGGAAAGAACCGAACAAGTCGAATGCTGGCTTATATGTTTGTCTACTGACATGAGATGGAGAAGATCTCAAGAGTCAGAGTGTTATATAAGGGACATATAGAGAGCACAAGATCAATATAGCCCACGCGGCTTGAGAACACTATTAAGGAAACCAAACGAGATTAGCACCAGGGAACTACAGAACGAGAATAGGATGAATATTTTGGGTGCACGACCTACAGACGTCAGCTTATGGAGGTCATCCGGCGAAGAAGATAAAATCTGCGAACACTGTCCTGCTTCACAAGATACAGCTCACTTTATTTGGGAGGAGAAAGGATGCCGAACATGGCGGGCTGGAGAGCCCTTAAAGAAAACGTCTAGGAGGCATAGTTCATTAGACAAATTCGGCGAAAACGGAAAGTGGAGAAAAAGCCAAACTCTGACCTAGATGTCTGTCTGTCAACTTCAGAAGGAAAAAATCTCAATAGCGTGGCGGTACGGATCAGAGGTTTACATGAGATATATTTAGAGAGCACATGATCAATAGAGCCCAAGAGACCTAAGAACTCTATAAAGGACCCCCAACGAGATTTGCAACAGCGAACTACAGAAGGAGAATAGAACGACAATCAGAAATTAGCTAACAGACGATACTAGGAGGCACGGACTAACTTACGCGGAACACAACAAAACCTTAAAGCGACTAATCTCTCACAGCCCTACTTCACATCATACAGTTGACTTCATTTGGGAGGAGAAAGGATGCCAAACCTGAATTCTCTTACAGCTCAGTTTCACAACATACAGCTGACGTCATTTGGAAGGAGAAAGGATGCCAAACCTGGAGGACAGAAAGAACCTTAAAACAGAGTTCGAGACGACAAATTAGGAGAAGGCTGGAATCACAGAACTAGCCAAGATTCCACGAAATTACCACGAACAGTTAGAAAGATTATCATCTTCCTTATTTACATATGCCAAAGGATATGTTAACATGCCCCTAGCAATCTGCAAACACACGCGAGAACCCTCTAGCGGTGGCGAATGGGTTCCTTCGTTCATTCACCATCACTTCCAACGTGGTACACTGTCCCTACAAACACAGCAGCTATTCTTGGTGTTTGCATACCTTCACAAATCACTGTTAAACTGTTAGCCTGTGGCATATGATGTCACAAGAAATATACGATCCCAGCACTTGATCATTGATCGTAGATCGTTGTTTTATTGATGTTTGGCATGCGCCATAATACTTCAAGTGAAACCTAAAAAAAGCACACTTGGCTTAACACTTTCAAGAACTGTATGCTTCTCAGCAAAAATCCCATGCAAGAGGCAAGTGATTCCAAGATCACAAGTAAAACAGCAGCCACCAAAAGTAGCAGCATGGAGAATACGGCATAACATCCAAATGAACAAAAAGATCCATTGGTGACCAATCAAACCGAGCCATTCAATGGATGGATAATGTTTTGTTTATGGGCAAATATCAATGTAGCTTTATGGCTTTCTTAGATTTGCAATAAAACATAGAGTGGCTGGCAATCATTGAAGAGATCGCCGGCAGTTTGATTTCTGCCCCCTAAATACTCTAACGAACTCTGCTGGCCACCATGTGCCACATGCTCAGTGGCTAGGGGGAATTAAGACGGTTTTGCTTTTTTTTTTTGGCCTGTCGTGTTTGTGGGATATACGACACCATTGCCAAGTGCCATATTTTGTTGGAGGGTATATACTCGACTTTGGCTACTACATAGATCCTCCTACTATTCCCTCTTCCTCCTTGGAAGTCTACATCGTGGTCTGCAAAGTTTTGGTTTTTTATGTGGTGTTGATTTTTGTACGCTTTATTTCACTTGAATTGTCAATAATTCTGAAAATAATCGTGATCTTGTCGTTTGACAAGAGACCACGACGCGAAAACTCCAAAAGACTGTGATCAAGACCACAGACTGGCAAAAAAATAAAAAAAAAACAACACCATAACTAAGGATTAATCATGTCACAGACGAACGCAACCCCAAATTGGTTCCAATGCTAAATGACGAATCCAGCAGCAGCAATCGAAGACCATAGAACCATACAAAGTGAGAACCCTGAACTCCCCAAGTTTAGACATTTGATACTTGTTAAGCCATGTTGCACTGTAAGAAAATGATCAAAAAGAGGTCATGCCGATAGAATCAAGCGGAAGATTGTCTACATGAAAGATGGAGATAATTGGAGTCATAGATTATGATTCGGAGATGAGGAATCGAGTATGAGCAGGCACTTATATGTTGAGGAGAAATAGAATCTGAATAGTTGAGCATATCGCAAAGATAGATTGATTGTACGGAAATTCGAAGTCGATCTAATGAATTTCACTCCCAGATTTGAAGATTTAAGATAGTTCAGAGTTCTACTTATACATCTGCTTTGAATTTCCCGGCTATTTCGCTCTGGTTAGGCCATTTAATTCAATGATCCCTGAACTGCTCAGCCATCTTGTTGAGAGGTTAAAGCTGTGCAAGGTAAGGATCAAAGAGTCTAACGATTTCGAGTCCGATCTTCTCCGCCTCATTCCTATTTGGCTAAGATTGCCTGACTAAAATTGATCATAGCCGTCTTTCTCTTTTTTATATATTTAAGCGAATCTACAAACCTGACTTAACTTCGCTATGTTGATGATTAAACCCACACAACGCCATCTGGTTCTGGATCAAACATCGTGCTCTCATTACAAAATAAAAGGAAAAAAGAGTTGCATGTGCATATCCTCTGGTACTTTACTAACCTTTCCAACAATAAAGTTTCCTTAAATTAAGTATCCTTCGGCTGAACGCTTTTATAGTAATTAATAAAATAGAAGAAACGATAACGGTGGCACTTGTAAGACCTTTCGAGAATGAAGCAAAACAGGAACTTGCGTAGACAGATAGCTGGCGTTATCGTACTATTGAGTAGGAAGGCGAATCACAGTTCCTGAACGTTTTTCTGGATCCGAAATATTGAGAAAGACTCGAAATACAGTTTCCGGAATTTATTCTGTGGACTATTGATGGCGCTACCGAAACGTTGAGAAGGTAGGCGAAACCCAATACCAGGAAGTTGAGCTTCGGACAAGTATATAGCGTCACCGAGACTTCTCATCGTCTCGGAGAAACGCAACTCCTGGAATTTATTCTACGCAAAAGTAGATGCTGCAGCGAAACATTGAGTAGGATGAAGAAACGCAATTCCTGGAAATGATAATACCAAGAAGATGACGTTACCATAAGGTTGAGAAGGACGGGTTAGGTTAGGTATAGTGGTAACCGGATATCTCAGGCTCATTTAGACTATTCAGTTTATTGTGATACACAGTGGTGAGCTTCTATTAAATCAAGAGCTGCCCGATTCTAAATGTAACTCATATAGTCGAGTCCCATAGGCGTTTCACATTGCCGTGAAACCACTTAGAGAAGGTTAGAGCCATATGGCCCTTTTGCAAATCAAGTACGCTAACCATTGCACCACGGTGGCTCTCCAGGTCCTGAGGGGCAGCATTTCCTGGAAGCTTAAGTTTTAGCTGGAGGACAATCATGGAAAACGTAGTGTACCGGTACTTCGGTTCGGTTTTCGAGTAAACACACACTTTATCTTGTTTCTTGTTGAATGTCCTGGTCCCTTTTTGGATGTTCGAGTACTGCTCAATTGCCTGAAGTTCTATCCTGCTGTCAGTAATGTGGACTCACCTGATACTGTTCAGTATGCTAAATTGATCCTTAGAGCCACTGTTCTTGTACTGAGAGCAGCTTGTTCGATCTAGTTAGTCTCTGTAAAGTCCCTCATCCCACATCCGTAGAGGAGTATACTCGTACTCTCTCTATGAATACCCTTCTTCTGGTTAGAGGAGACCCTTCAATGTTGAACCCGTTGCGTACTATATATTCAATTCAATTTTTCGTCGTATGTTGTTTTCCAGAAATCTAATCCAAGGATTGAGCCTTGTACGGCTCTTCAGGTTACTTCCATTCTTCTTGGGCCCTTTATAGCGTCTTATATAAAAACTTGGTTTTTAAGATATTTTTCTTCGACAAAATTTTGGTCGATGCCAACAGCACGCGGCGTTTCCAAGCGATCCTCCATCTAAGTACTAACCGACGACTGACGCTGCTTAATTTCGGTGATGGTACGAGAATCGATGTACTCAGCGTGATATGGTCGTTGGTTTATGATATTCTTTCAGCATCTAATACCTCCTGAGGGTTCCTAGTGTTGATTTGCCAGGTCTGAATCCATATTGTCTGGCGGAGAGATCCCCAACTGTTCTGATATCCTCGTCAAATCTTGTTCTGATGAGCCATTCGTATAGGTTTCCCTCTGTGTGCAGCATGCATAAATGTCCGTATGTCGACGCTTGGTCGCTTGCTGATCAGAACTACTCTTTGATCGTTTCCACACCTTAGGGAAGAGTCATCTATTAGGCAGGCGGGTCGGGTATGCCGTCAGGATCGTTTACAAAATGCTTAGGCAACATTTTGCAGTACCTCTATTGTAAAAACTGGGATGTTTGTGAGCATTTCTTTTTCGCTCTCGTCTTCTCTGATCTCATGTCTTCGGAATAAAATTTCCACGATGTTTGGCATTTCATTCTCGTCCATCTTCCCTAGCGGACTTCTTGTAACGTGTCCCGTTCTAATGACCCATTTTCACCACAATTACTTAACTGTTGTTTGCGGCGATAATGGATTGGAAATATATCAGGATATTATTCATAATGTTGGCAAAACTCGAAAAAGTCCAGTCGATGTGTTCTATTGGATGTCCTGGAATCCAGTATTCTATATAATATATTTCACAATTTTTTCTTATTCTCTTAACAACATTTCTTCTACGTGTAATATCTCCCTTTTTATTATTTATCTATAGAATTAATTAATATTCCAGCCAATGGGCATATTCATAGTCTGGCGTCTTGGGATTTTATTAATCCCATTTAAATGAATATTTCGGAACATGACATACATTTGTTGGTTAATTCCAATCTTTGTCAACATGGATGATTTTTCATTGGCTAAATCTAGCAGTATTCATTTAAAGACAGTTGTTGGGGACTTCTAACCCAAAAAGTACAACACAATCTGCATGATTCATAATTTCATATATAAAGAATTAATTAAGTGTGGTTTTCAAAAAAAAAAACAATAGAGATTTTTTTTACTTTTTGTGTTAGGTCGAGAATAACAAAATTTGTAATCAAGGATTGAGTTTTTATGCAAAACGTATTTCGATGTGAATCTTAGATGATTCACTAATATCAAAAAATTGTGAATGGTTGAAAGTAAAAGTCATAGGTGTTTGGTAATGGGGACAAAAAAAATCTAAAATAACCCAAATTTTGAGTAACAAGATCCTGCTTTAGGGGAAATATGGTAATAAGCAATGATAATTCATACAAATGTCAACCACTAGCAATACCTTAATCGATATGTTTACCAAAATGTCTTCAAAGTATCCTATATGGGACCAGCAAGGTTATTTGCTAAGAACAGCCAGTTTGAAGGCAGATATTTGAGGGTTAATACCAACCTTTTTCTAATAATAGTAAAACCGGAAGATATTTTTAATATTGTAGCCTGGTGATTATTAATTTTCTAGGTATTACAGTTTATCGCACATTGGACTATGTAGTAAGAACTCTGAACGAGTAGAAGGCGAGGAAATAACTGGGAAACTGTTACTGAAAATCCGACAAAGGTTTGCGTCATGTTCGAGTTCTTCTAGAAAGCCTAGAAAAATTTTAATGAAATAAAAACCAGCTGTCGAACTTGGATCCTTATGACACTAGTATTGCTGATATGTATTGCAACCAGCTTCAAGTTATTTTGAATGCTAAACCACTTGTCTGACAGCTGATAGATTTATTCCAGTGACATTTTATTTTATTGTTTACAAAGTTACTCGTGGTGGCATTCAAGCGTGATAGTGCAATTGCTTTATATTTGGCTAGAAAACCACAAATGACTATGGTTAGAGTTCTGGGAGCCACCGTGATGCAATGGTTAGCATGCCCGACTTGCATACACAAGGTCGTGGGTTCGATTACTGCTTCGACCGAACACCAAAAAGTTTTTCAGCGGTGGATTATCCCACCTCAGTAATGCTGGTGACATTTCTGAGGGTTTCAAAGCTTGTCTAAGTGTTTTCACTGCAATGTGTAACGTCGTTCGGACTCGGCTATGAAAAGGAGGTACCTTGTCATTGAGCTTAACATGGAATCGGGCAGCACTCAGTGATAAGAGAGAAGTTCACCACAGTGGTATCACAATGGACTGAATAGTCTAAGTCAGCCTGATACATCGGGTTGCCACATAACCTAACCATGGTTAGAGCTCTCCAATATTGAAAAGTGAATAAATATTTTTTGTTGCTCGTTACCGGGATACTGGTGGTGTTGCGTCCAAAAAGTGGACGTTGGAAACGGTTGTCCAGAAATGATGAGGAAAGTGAAAGCCAGGTTTAATAGAAATCCCAGCCACAGTGGTAGAAAACTTGCTCGTGAGCTGAACATATCGCGAGAACGGATGCAACACATAGTGAAAACTCAGCATTGACTAAATCCATTAAGGTTCCAAAGAGGGCAAGAGCTCACCGAAAAGTTAGACTGGAAAGAATCAAGGAATTGCTTCGCTTGCACGAAAGCGGCAACTTACCGAATTAATTTTTTTTTTTGCGATGAGGAGCTATTCCAAATTGAACAGTATGGGATAATTTTTTACATAATCGGATTTGCTTGCCAAAGAGGCCAGTTGAAAATTTACATCTTCGATTGGCCACCACAACTCAAGGGCCGCCGTAACGGCCGATAATCGCTTGTCACTCGTACTCATCGACAGCAGGGTCAAAATGAATGGCGAATATTATCAAGAAAATGTCTTAAAGAGGAAGCAAATATTTCGGCCACAGCCCATGGATATTTCAACAGGACTCATCACCATCGCACTCAGCATGCAGCAACCAAAAATGGCTTAAAATGGAGCTTCCTGGCCACCAAAATTTTCGGATCTTAATCCGGGCGTTGGGCATTTGCGCCTGGCGCATTTTATTAGAGAGTAAAAAGTGTCGATCATCTCTAAAAAAATGGGCCAAAATACTACAGTACAACAACTGTGTTTAAAATATTTTATTAAAAAAAACTGGCGTAATAGCTAACACTCGTGAATGCCGAATATTATCAGGAAAATGTCCTAAAGACGAGACAAATATTTCGGCCACAGCCTATGGATATTTCAATAGGACTCATCACCTTCGCACTCAGCATGTAGCAACAAAAATGGCTTAAAATGGAGCTTCCTGACCACCAAAATCTGCGGATCTTAATTCGGACGTTGGGCATTTGCGTCTGGTGCATTTTATTAGAGAGTAAAAAAATACCAAAGTGTTGATCATCTCTAAAAAATGGGCCAAAATACTACAGTACCACAATTGTGTTTAAAATATTTTATTAAAAAAAAAAATAAAAAAAAAAAAACTGACGTAATAGGTAACACTCGTGAATGCCGAATATTATCAGGAAAATGTCCTAAAGAGGAGACAAATATTTCGGCCACAGTCCATGGATATTTCAATAGGACTCATCACCATCGCACTCAGCATGCAGCGACCAAAAATGGCTTAATCCGGATGTTGGGCTTTTGCGTCTGGTGCATTTTTTTTATTAGAGAGTAAGGTTGTAAGGAGTAAGTATTGTAGATCATCTCTAGACGTAGAGAATCGGCTAAAATACTACAGTACCACATTCGTGCAGCGTATGATGGCCACTTTGTTTAAACACTTTTTTTTAAAGAAACAAGTAAAGTAAAGTCTAAAGTCGGGCGGGGCCTACTATATTATACCCTTCACCCCTATGTAGGCCAAAATTTGGGTTACCATCTCAACTATTTCACATTTGCTGGAAGCTATATAAAGGAGACAATTTTTTTACTTCTACAAAATTTCTAGAATTAAAATTTAAATCGGCTAACGCTATCCAGTTAATTCGAGGAAACTTCCATTGAAAATGGGTCTAAAATGTGTAACAGTCTACCATATTTCCCCAACTCTGGTGTACGTATATATGGGAGCTATATATAATCTGAACCGAATTTGACTAAATTTGACATGTATAGTTAGAGCAATAATTCTGCTATCTATGCGAAATTTAACGTAAATGGGAGTATAACTTTGGCCCCCCTGGTCAAATGAGTGCAAATCGGACTGAAGATATATATGGGAGCCATATCTAAATCTGCATCGATTTCAACCAAATTTGGCACAATTACCGATACTACTAAACGTACTCCTTGTGCGAAATTTGAAGCAAATCACGGCAAAACCCTGGATTTTGAGGCCATATAAGTTCAAATCGGACGAAAGATATATATAGGAGCTATATCTAAATCTGAATCGATTTTGACCATATTTGGCACATACAATAGTATCGTTAAAAGTACCGCTTGTACAAAATTTGAAGTAAGTCAGGGCAAAACTCTGGCTTTTGAGAACATAAAAGTCAAAATCGGGCGAAAGATATATATGTGAGCTATATCTAAATCTGAACCGATTTTAGCAAAATTTGACACACTTAACGATACTATTAAACGTATCCCTTGTGCAAAATTTGAAGCAAATCGCGGCAAAAATCTGGCTTTTATGGCCATATTAGTTCAAATTGGACCAAATATATATATGGGAGCTATATCTAAATTTGAACCGATTTCAATCAAATTTACCAAGCATTGGTAGAATGTCAATTCTACCCTCTATGCAAAATTTCACGAAGATCGGTAGTAAACTTTGGCCTCAGACGGACGGACAGATAGACAGACAGACGGACATCGCTAAATCGACTCAGAATTTAATTCTAAGCAGATCGGTATACTAAAAGATGGGTCTATGACCACTATTTCTTGGCGTTACATACAAATGCACAAACTTATTATACCCTGTACCACAATAGTGGTGAAGGGTATAAAAAATATATGAAATAAGTGGATTGTATTTTTTTCTATGAGTGCCACTTTTTATACCCTCCACCATAGGATGTATTAACTTTGTTATTCCGTTTGTAACAAATCGAAATATTGCTCTAAGACCCCATAAAGTATATATCCTGGGTCGTGGTGGAATTCTGAGTCGATCTAAGCATGTCCTTCCGTCCGTCTGTTGAAATTACGCTAACTTCCGAACGAAACAAGATGTCGACTTGAAACTTGGCATAAGTAGTTGCTATTGATGTAGGTCGGATGGTATTGCAAATGGACCATATCGGACCACTTTTACGTATAGCCCCATATAAACCGACCCCTAGATTTGGTTTTCGGATCCTAACCTAACCTAACCTAACAACCATGCAAAACTTGGACCATATCGTCCATAATTATATATAGCCCCCATATAAACCGATCCCCAGAATTTTATTTCTATAGAAATTTTTGTCAAAATTTTATTTCTATAGATAATTTTGTCAAAATTTTATTTCCATAGAAAATTTTGTCAAAATTTTATTTCTATAGAAAATTTTGTCAAAATTTTATTTCTATAGAAAATTTTGTCAAAATTTTATTTCTATAGAAATTTTTGTCAAAATTTTATTTCTATAGAAAATTTTGTCAACATTTTATTTCTATAGAAAATTTTGTCAAAATTTTATTTCTATAGAAAATTTTATCAAAATTTTATTTCTATAGTAAATTTTGTCAGACTGGATTATATACGTAGTTTATCGGCCTTGTTTTTGTTTAATATATAAGCCGCATGGACTAACTTACAATTTAGAAGACAGTGTTAAGAAGTTTTAAGATACCTTGCCATCGACAAGTGTTACCGCAACCCAGGTAATTCGATTGTGGATGACAGTCTTTAGTAGAAGTTTCTACGCAATACATGATGGAGGGTACATAAGATTCGGCCTGGCCGAACTTACGACCGTATATACATGTTTCAAACTTACAAGGAAAATATGTAAAATATGTTGAAGTTTTCAAGTCAATTTTTTAAGTTAGATCTAAGTCCACATACACACAAAAAAAATTTCACGGAAATTTTTCCAATTAAAATTTTGATTGAGTTTTAAAAAATATTCAATTAAAAATTTAATTGATTCAACAAATTTTTTAATTGAAACAAAAATCAATCACAAAAAAAAATAGTAGCAATTAATTTTTTAATTGGATCAATTAACTTTTTAATTGACCTTCAATTAATTTTTTAATTGAGACTATCATTTCTGTGATTGAAGACATTTCAATTAAAAATTAATTGGATCAATTAATTTTGTTATTGAATCAGAAAATAATTTTTTGTGTGTAACAATTTTTTTATCTTCATCGAAAATCAATCCTTGAAATTAACAGTTCATGGCATAAACCGGGTTACCTATTACAGAAAATTTTCTTTGCATATTTTCAGGCATCACAGTTGTCCCCGAAATTTTGAAACCACGCTTTTTTTGTACAAGTGACAAATTCTCAAAGGTAAAGCTGGTCCAAGGTATGTACCAATAACCTATGGCCTTCCACTTCATTGCACTTCAATTACTCTCCCAGCCAGACTAACTGATTGGGACCTTTATCGCATAAAGTATAAATGTTGTCTGGCTACTGGCTTCAATAGAGAGACAGGTTTATGTCTACAAGTTCTAGTTTTACAAATACTTACCTTACCTATCTCTGGTCAAACTTTAACAAATGTAATTAAAGTCATAAATATTATTTGTGTAAAGAATTCTGTAAAGAAAACCGATAATCATTAGCAAAATGTAAATAAGCAAAAAGACAAAATAAATCCAAACAAATGAATATAAAATACAGCCTTATATAAATGGCCTCCCGCGGTAGACATTGTAAAACACTTTATTGCGCTGTAAAATTTTTCGAAAGCTTTTGCCTTGTAACGGAAATGCCATTTCCATGCGAACTCATCTCTGTTGTAGATTGTGAAACAACATCCCTTTCAAATGCCCATTGGCTGTTTAAATTCAAATACTCTTCGATTTTTTTTTTTTGTGATTAGACATCTCAAGACAAATAGAAAATTATTGATATCAGCTATGATAGGTACTCAATGTTTGCATTATTTTCAATATATTCCCCCTAAGTACTTGAATAAATAATTATGACGTCCCCTCTCCCATCCCACCCGTTTGTCTGTTTTAGCTTTACAATATGTGGACATTATTAGACGTTCTGTGTTTTTTTTTAATGGTCAGTCATAAATAACACTTTACAATGATAGTTTTGTTTTTGTTATGATAAAAACCGGGTGATTAAGATCAAACATCATCAAATTGTTAATAATTTTACATACAAACATATGATTATATAAATAACAATCAACAGCTCTCGAGCGTTTAATTGTGAAGAGATTAAATATAATTAAACCAGAGCTAGTATGGCTACCTAGAATATCTCCTCGAAACAGATGGATGTCATTTTCTGAGACATTTAGTAGACTACCATGAAGGGGAAAATTGTTAATGGATTGAGTGCATGCGCATTACTTTATTAATTAAAGTTTTAGTTTTTTGCTTTTTTCTCTCCGTTGACTTTGTTAACATTTAAAAGAATAAGACATTGCGAATGTGGAAATTATTGAACATTTCACTAGGGGGGGACCAAAACAATGTATATCAATTATATATGAAAACTTTGCACACAAAGTCAAAATATACGAGGGTGGTTTGTTAAGTACTTAGCCGCTTTGGCTAACACAAGTGTATAGCCAGATCAATTCTGTATCGTTTAATAAATCTTCATAATTAGTATTTTTATTTGTACTTCGTGTACAAACTAGAGTGTCTGCGGATTTTAGAAACATGGAGACAGTAGAACCTCTCTAACTTGGACACACCTTGGAAATGTGGCTAATTTTCCTGTGGCGTTTCTATGAGATATTTTATCACATTGAATTAAGCTTGTCTTAAAAGGACGCCTGCCCACTATGGCCAAAATGTAAGCAACAGTCTATGTATACTTCTTAGAGGTTTCGTTGTATTTTGATGGGTTATTAAATTTCCATTTTTCCAAGGTAAATACCGCAAAGAGCATTTGCTTGGTGTGTATCATAATCCTTCTTCTTCGATAGTTACCATCAAACATTAATTTAATGAGTTTCAATGCTTCAGATTTATAAAACACCTACTAAATAAATCCTTAACGCCTTGTATATATTACGAGTACATTTACAAATTTTGGATAAACAGTTTGTCACACCAAATGTTTTATACAGCAGCGAATACGAGATCTGCCAACCACCGTTGCCGCTGCAATCTGTTGCACAAAAGCTGTCATTCGGTATAATTTAATGAATATCAATGTTTCATATTTATGAAACGCCTACCACAAATGTCCTTAATGCCATATTACATCTAACATATTATCTTTGGAAATCATACCAACTGCAGTAAAGATCACACAAAAAAAAATTATCTGATTCAATCACGAAATTAATTGATCCAATTAATTATACCCTCCACCATAGGATGGGGGTATATTAACTTTGTCATTCCGTTTGTAACACATCGAAATATTGCTCTAAGACCCCATAAAGTATATATATTCTGGGTCGTGGTGAAATTCTGAGTCGATCTGTGCTTGTCCGTCCGTCTGTTGAAATCACGCTAACTTCCGAACGAAACAAGCTATCGACTTGAAACATGGCACAAGTAGTTGTTATTGATGTAGGTCGGATGGTATTGCAAATGGGCCATATCGGTCCACTTTTACGTATAGCCCCCATATAAACGGACACCAAAATTTGGCTTGCGGATCCTCTAAGAGAAGCAAATTTCATCCGATCCGATTGAAATTTGGTACATGGTGTAAGTACATGATCTCTAGAACCTATGCAAAAATTGGTCCACATCGGTCAATAATTATATATAACCCCCATATAAACCGATCCCCCGTTTTGACTTGCGGAGCCTCTAGGAGAAGCAAATTTCATCCGATCCGGCTGAAATTTGGTACATGGTGTTAGTATATGGTCTCTAATGACTATGCATATAAACCATATCACCAGATTTGACCTCCGGAGCCTCTTGGAAGACATCTGATTCAGTTGACATCTGATTCAGTTGACATTTGGTACGTGGTGTTAATATATGGCCTCAAACATTCATGCAAAAATTGGTCGAAATCGGTCCATAATTATATAGAGCCCCCATATAAACCGATCCCCAGATTTGACCTCCGGAGCCCCTTGGAAGATCAAAATTCATCCGATTCGGTTCATATCAGTCCATAATTATATATAGCCCCCATATAAACCGGTCCCCAGATTTTACCTCCGGTGCCTTTTGGAGAAGCAAAATTCATCCGATCTGGTTGAAATTTAGTACGTGGTGGTAGTATATGATATTTAACAACCATGCCAAAAGTGGTCCATATCAGGCCATAATCATATATAGCCCCCATATAAACCGATCCCGATATTTGGTTTTGGAGCAACTTGGAGGAGCAAATTTCATCCGAGTCATTTGAAATTTGGTACATTGTGCTAGTATGTGGCCGTTAACAACCATGCCTAACTAGGTCCATATCGGTCTATAGTTATATGTAGCCCTCAGATATGGAGCCACCGTGGTGCAATGGTTAGCATGCCCGCCTTGCATACACAAGGTCGTGGGTTCGATTCCTGCTTCGACCGAACACCAAAAAGTTTTTCAACGGTGGATTATCCCACCTCAGTAGTGCTGGTGACATTTCTGAGGGTTTCGAAACTTCTCTAAGTGGTTTCACTGCAATGTGGAACACCGTTCGGACTCGGCTATAAAAAGGAGGTCCATTGTCATTGAGCTTAACATGGAATCGGGCAGCACTCAGTGATAAGAGAGAAGTTCACCAATGTGGTATCACAATGGACCGAATAGTCTCAGTGAATCTGATACATCGGGCTGCCACCTAACCTAACCTAGCCCTCAGATAAATCGATCCCCAATCAAATTCATAATTTTATATAGCTCCCATATAAGCGACCCCCATATTTCAATTCTCTACGTACCGTGCAAAAGTCCATATCGATTCGTAATTATTTGTAGACTTACTTATACATACCTTTTTTGTCTAATATATACCACGTATGGACTAACTCACAATTTAGAAAACGATGTTAAGAAGTTTTAAGATAACACAACCCAAGTAATTCGATTGTGGATGACAGTCTTTCGTAGAAATTTCTACACAATCCATGGTGGAGGGTACATAAGATTCGGCCTGGCCGAACTTACGGCCGTATATACTTGTTTTTTAATTGAAATGTCTTCAATCACAGAAATGTTAGTATCAATTAAAAAATTAATTGATCTAATTGTAAAATTAATTGATTCTATTAATTTGTGTGATTGATTTTTGTTTCAATTAAAAAAGTTGTTGAATCAATTAAATTTTTAATTGAATATTTTTAAAACTCAATTAAGATTTTAATTGGAAAAATTTTCGTGAAATTTTTTTCTATGGTACAGTAGCGTACTCAAATGAATGTCAGATCTGTCAAGTAGCCAGTGCTTCAATATTGCTTCAACGTAGATTTCGATCTGGCTTTCACATTCCAGTTTATTTCTGGTGTTGTTACCGCTTTTTTCGTCGACTTTTTGAGTGCAATGCACTACTGCCAGTATCACGGTAAGGAGGAATGGGACGAGAAACAAAAAAAATTATTCATATTCTAACCACACTGCCCGCTCTAATTCCATCACGAACAACTTGATTGACGAATGCAATAGATCGAAATGGTTTTGTAATCTTCTAAACAATAAAATAAAAAGTCAATGGAATAAAGCTGTCAGCTATCTGACGAGCAATTTAGAAATGATAGCAACCTGAATTCGGTTGCAATATATATCAGCCACTCTGTATATAAAATTTTCCCCGTTTTGACTCCCTGACCCAGACACAGCAATTATCTGATTTTTCAGAGATTGGAAATCTTGAGATGTTTTAGGTCCTTAAATATGGTATGTATCGCAATTTTTATCCCATTTTTCTGAAATTGGAAATCTTGAGATATCTTAAATCCATAAATTGATGTGTCGTATATGCACTGAAAAAAATATTGTCGTGAGGTCAAAGATTTCATGTCTTTAAAATACGAATGCAAAATTTGCTTAGCATAGAAGACGCATTTCTCTAATATAAAGCTTTTTTCCTTGTCCAAAAGTCGATAAACTTTTCAATGATGTCGTATTATCGTTATAGTTAAGTAAATTGACTTAAAAATGGGTATCTTAACATGAAAGAAAAAATGTTTGGGCTAAGGTCAACTTGACTTTAATAATTCAGAAAAATTCTTTAAATTTAATGAAATTGTCTTTAAATTTGTTGTATTTTTGCATCTTGAATACTAAGCAAAAAATCGTTCAAAAATAGGACATGTTTTCAACACTTTATTTTAAAGACGTTTTTTACTTGAAACATACCATAATTTCTACTGGAAGTCGCGTCTGAATTTGAAAAAAAAGTTGTCGTTAACTTGTTTTTAAAGGGCTTTGATAGCATATAAAGAAAAAAAAGCTGAAAAAGCGAAAAATTAAAATTTGCTTCCTAGATGCAAGTACACAAAACCCAAATTTAAAAGAGAATTGGGTCTTAAAAGAATCCTTACTTGTATTCTCCGCTTCTTTGGCTCGGAATCAATACCAAAATTTTTAAAGTAAAGACAAAATCTTTGGAACCGGGCATGCTTTTTTTCAGTGTGGTTGTGAGTATCGATCCACATTCTGATATAGCACCTATATACACAGAAAAAAATTTCACGAAAATTTTCATGAATTAAAATCTTAATTGAATTTTAAAAAATATTCAGTTAAAAATTTTATTGATTCAACAAATTTTTTAATTGAAACAAAAATCAATTACAAAAATTAATAGTATCAATTAATTTTTTAATTGACTTTCAATTAATTTTTTAATTGATACTATAATTTCTGTGACTGAAGACATTTCACTTAAAAATTAGTTGGATCAATTAATTTGGTGATTGAAGACAAAAAAAAACACTTTTTTGTGTGTAGGGTGATCTATCGATTTGACTTCTTGCGGATGCAGGTTAGGTTAATCACAGTGAGAGCCCGTGATTTAGTCCATTGTGGTACCTCTGGGTCTTCAATAAAAACTGCAATTGATCCTATAACCCTTAGGAGGTAACACTAATAGAAAAAATTACTTTTGAAAATCGTGAACGGACGGTAACAAAATGAAACGGAAACATTCACGAAAAAATCAAAACGGAATGTTCACCGTTTCGTAGAGATTTCATGAAAGGCTTTCGTTTTTCTTTGGCCATGAAAAGTCTTAAAATATTTCGTTAGACGTTCCGTCGATGGTACAATGTTCCGAATATGGTATGGTATGTATCGTCAAAGCGTATAGAGCAGGCAATCCAGATTCGATTTTTCTATAAATTTGTAACCATTACGTTGTTTCAGATCATAAACTCTGGCAGTTATTTTGACAACACATATTGCCATTTTATCGTTGTTAGATCGACACCTTCTGTTCTCCGTTTAACACCACATGTGTGTTGATTCACTTTCATAAACGGATCGTTTTGAAACGTGAACGCCGTTCATGATTTTTTCTATGGGTGAAGGCGGATATGATAACCATTT
This sequence comes from Haematobia irritans, assembly GCF_050003625.1. Classification (NCBI taxonomy): domain Eukaryota; kingdom Metazoa; phylum Arthropoda; class Insecta; order Diptera; family Muscidae; genus Haematobia; species Haematobia irritans. The sequence goes on from NC_134399.1 coordinate 4,695,520, forward strand.
CGCCATTACTTCTAATTTTTTTTTTTTCGATTTGTCCGAAATTGAAAATATAGAGTCATGTCTATATAAGTAACCTGGTATGCCGGTGGGGTTTGAAAGGGACCTATGTTCCCTGCTGAAGTTACTGACGTATGTATTTGTTTTTTTTTTTTTTACCATTAAGCGCAATTAACTATCCCACAAATAAATGTTTAACTTCAATGTGCATAATTTAAATATGTAATTACAAAAATATTATGAGCAGAATTAAGTCTTCGGGGCATGCGATCATCTGTGAATCAGTGCAATTAATGCAAATTGATTTGTGTTTGGTCCGGCCGATTCGAAATAGTCATCAATCAATCACACAGCATTGGCCTCATACATCGGTAATTGTTGGAATAGCCCTTGGCTATTTAATGCATATTTTCATAGATACCCCAACAACAACAACAACAGCATCAGCATGGACACCTTCGCTGGAAAGTGACCCATAACACATACAGCATCGCACCCAACATTTTGCTAAACTCTCAACCATGACAAATATTATTATTAATATTAAAATTAATTTGTTTTAATTTATTTTTAGTTGTGTTTTATTTATTTTATTTTTTTGCTTTATGAATTTTTTGTTGTTGTTATAATTCATTAATGTGGTGCTCTTGAAGCTTTGAGTCATTCAAAACAATTCATTCTTTCTAAACACCAACAACAACCACAATTAGAAAAAAATATAAAAAATGCATAAAATAAATTGTAAGAATAACAATAAACTTGTTCGGGGGCGTGCGAAATCCCTGTTAAATAAAAGCGCGCAGTTATCTGGCAAATGAAACATTCATGCATTTGCTATTTTCCATTCCCGCTAGGGGAGTCCGCTACTTGATTTAGCCCGATACCCCCATACTGATTGATTCGCCATGGCAGACAAATCGAGTCAAGCTTAAACAGCCAAACCATTAGCCAAAGCCACCGGCTTAACTAATATTCTCTCCCTCTTGTGCCAAGTGCAAATGACAATCGCGAATAGTGCTTGTAATATCTAAAAATAGATTAACAATCATAACTACACGATGTATGCATACTCGTACATTCATGTTGTCCCCACAGACACACCAGACATTCTCTAGCACTCTAAGCACAGATGCTGTCCCATTAATGGGACATAAATGTGTGTTACAACAAATTACGCCAAAGATAATAGATGAACGGTTAGTTCATAGGAAACATGAACTTGCATAAGAATATCGAGTACAGTAAGTCGATTAGCATATAGACAGATATCGGAATACATTGATAACTGTTCGAGAGACAACAAAAACTAATTAGACATTAGATTGGATAGACTGATCCAATAAAATGTTAATAGCTACTGATTGTCATGGGCAGGGTAGGGTAATGGCTGCAGGCTAAATTCGAAACTTAGTCACAAGTGATTACGCCAAAAAAAAAATGTTGGGTTAGGTTTGCAGGAGGAGCCAAATTTCTCAAAAACTTAAGTAACAGTATAAACACAATCATATCGATAGTCGTTAGTGTGTAAATATAACCATAACGATATTCGAACACTTGTTTACGTACATTTCTTATGGGACCCGGCTTTTGCATAGTCCCTTCATCCCTGTGGGAAATCTACGTGCCGTGAAATATAAAAAATGACATAGGTAGTACTCTAAAATAGCCTCATATACCCCCTCCACCATCCAGCTTTCAACAGTCCCATTGTGCTGTCATGTCGCCCGATCAAAATGTCCATGTCATTTTCTCCTTCAGTAGTTTTCTAACTATTTCCTTGACAAGATATCATAATTACTTTGGAATAAAGGATAATACCAATCTCATTAAATAACAATTTTTACATTTTTAAACTACAAATTTCATCTTTGAGCCACGGCTTTATAAACCGTATTGTAACCACCAAATACAGCAACCATTATGTGGATAAAGGTTCACTTATCAAAGACACACTCCATAATAGAGTTAAAAAATAAGAGCCTAAAAATATGCTACAAAATGAAACAATATCATAACAACCAGCTAACCGTTGAAAATATCTATCTATAATATGGCATAGATTATATATTCGGCAATATAAATCAATACAATTATTGTAGCAATTTTTCATTCTTTTCAAAAAGAAAAAATATATATAATAAATGCCAGAAATACCATTAATGCTAGCACATAAAGCGTGCAATGCAATCTGCAGAATAGATTTGTGTTCTTGTTTTTTTTTTCTCAATGTGTGGGTAAAATCTTCCAAAAAAAATGGTAGCACTTTATACATAAACTTTTCACAGAGTTGTTCTCTTTCCATCGAATAACCAACGTGACCAGTAAGGTAACGTAGAAACCGCATAACTAATGCACGGCTGTTACAATTGTTAAATTCAAATTGGAAGCCTATAATAAACCATATAAAAACTCAGTATATGAGAAAATAAAATTGTATATTGTTTATAACTTTATTGTAAATGTAATTAATAAATAAATAAATAAACATTGTAAGTTAATAAATGGCGCTAATGTGTAATTGGAATGTTGAGGTGGTTCGTGAATTGTGGCACTAGTTCAAAGTGCAGATAACGAGGAACGAGATGTCAAATGTCAAACAGATAGACGCTATTAAACAGTCTTTATAATTTGAAGGTGAGAAATTAAAATATGTTTTCTAAAAACTCATTAAAACTAAGGTGGGAATTTTTATTCTTTGAAATTAATTATTATGCAAAAGCAACTTTATTGTGCAATTTATTCACAGTAAATAAAGGGTGGTTAAAATTTCAAGGGCCGATGTTGATTTTGAAAAAAAAAAACACAAACTATTTAGGAAATTATTGTAATTTTATTTTATTATGAGTAATATCAATACTCAATTATGTATGGAAGAAAATATCGGCCAAATGGGCGCCGCGACCTCGGTGGCACACCTTCATCAGATGGTCCAATTTTTCGATGACGCTGAGGCATAATGGAGGTTCTATGCCGTTAATGTGCCGAATTATCCCATCCTTTAGCTCTTGAATTGTTGCTGGCTTATCGACGTACACTGTTTCTTTCAAATAACCCCAAAGAAAAAAGTCCAACGGTGTCAAATCACATGGTCTTGGCGGCCAATTGACATCGCCATTACGTGCCATTGAATTTGTTGCGCAGAAGAGCCATTGTTTCGTTAGCTGTGTGGCAAGTGGCACCGTCGTGCTGAAACCACATATCGTCCACATCCATATCTTCCAATTCGGGCCATAAAAAGTTCGTTATCATCTTACGATAGCGAACACCATTCACAGTAACTGCCTGACCGGCCGCATTTTGGAAAAAATACGGCTGGTCCAAATTAGTTGGGTTCACTTTGTAAAATTGACGTGTTTTGGATGAAAACTTGTGTGTTTGAACTTGTTTTTTAGTATGGCGAAATTTGATTCGTTTTGAAGTGCTTGTAAAGGGAAAACATTTCAAACCCCAAAACATGGTTGGTGAGAACACCGTATTACAAGAAATCAAGCTGAAGTTTTTGTTAAAATAGCAAATTTCGATCGAATCGGATGAAAATTTTTCTCCATAAGGCTCAAATTTAGGAGGTGGGTTTATTTATGAGGTTATCTATAATTATTGAACGATATGGATCAATTTTTGCATGATTTCATAAAGAATATTCTGACATCTCGTACTAAAATTCAACAGGATCGGATGAAAATTGAATTTGGCGAAAATTTACTTATTTTTGTGAAATCGGCGTTAATTTTCTAATACAGTTTAGTTAAAATTTTCTAAAATTAATTTAATTTTTCTAAAATTAACTAAAATTTTCTGATGAGTTCACTATTTTTTCGGAGCATATTTGGACCACAGGTGGCAGAAAAAATTGTCGAATAACCAGTTCCATATGATACTTAAAATTCCTTGTAATTTAATGGTGTTCTCTTTTCTTGTGAAATAAATAAGGCAGCGGTTTGATAATGAAATTATGTTAGTCATAGTGTCAAATTAAGGGCATTTTCAGCATTGTCCAAAAACGAGACTGCTGCGACAAACATTTTTTGTCACAAAAGCAAACCTATACAACTTTAAGTGCTTCCTTCTTTTACGCTTCTTCTTTTAAATGTCTCATAGAGACATCAAAATATCTTGTTCAGTTGTATTTTAATGAATTCTCACATGATTTTTAATTGGAAAAGTAATTTTTGTTGGGTTGCTTATTTGAAAATAACGCCAATCAGAGAATGAAGCCGACCCATTTTTGTCGGCGGCGGCTGACACTAAAGTTTTACCTCTGGCGGCGGCGGCTTGACGGCTAAGCCGATATAAATTTGTCCATTCGGCGGCGCACAATCATCCATTATAAAATCAATCTGAAGTTATTCGAATGGTAATGAGATTAGTTGTACAACAAATCTTATAATCAAATTTACATTTAGTTAAAAATTTCTGAGCTAAATATTTCCAAAAATGTTATAGCAGTTTGAAATTGATTGATTGTGGGTGGAAGGTTCAACATTTTGGCAAAAATACTACAATTATTATTATATTTTTCAGATTTAAATCGATATTTTTGATTAATTGGCGGCTTAAATTGAGTCGAGATGAGTCGACATATTCGGCGGCGGCGTCGACTGGCAAAAAATGATCGGCGGCGACTGAAATCAGCGGCGCGACTCGGCGGCTTCATTCTCTGACGCCAATGCATATATTTCCAATTTGAACGATAAATATGTCGAGTCCAATACAACTCTGTAGATGTATTGTCTACCGAGTACATGGTTATTTTTGGTTATCTTTAGTTTGCTGTTGTCGCATTGTTGCCTCTATTATCTTTGTTGTTTGCATTGCCAAACAGCTCATTGTTTACTCTGTTTGGCTACACTTGTGCTCTTTGAGTTTAGCGTTCTCCCCATGCACACACACACACACATCAATACGTATATTCGTCGTCTATATCAGTTGTTTGTATGAGATTTGGCGTTGCTACATCTTTGTTTTAAAGTACGTATCAATTGATAGGCAGAATTAAAAAAAAATAAAAAAGGATGAAAAAATATTCTTTGTCAGAAGTGGGATTCGAACCCACGCCTACAGAGTAGACTGCGACCTGAACGCAGCGCCTTAGACCACTCGGCCATCCTGACACTTGTTGACGGGCTGTCAAATGTTCGTTTTGTTTTTATTGTTGCCATTCTATTTGGTGGTGGGTTCTGATATCATTTCAAAGAACATGCCAAGTATTTAACCCTTATGGAAACGTACGAGTATCGTTTGTTGGTTTTATTCTAGTTAGTGAAGTGAGTGTGGTATGTTATGATTATGGGTTTAAATGTTAATCATATGCTTATCGTTTTTGTTGAAATTATTTCAAGCGTTACATTAAATTAAAATGCGAGTAATAGAGATAATTTTTTGTACACTGACAGAATTTGTTTTTCAAAATAACATAAAAACTGAAGTTGAATATAAATCGTAAATTTTCATTTTGATCTTTTCATACCCTCCAGCATAGGATTCTGTGTATAGCATTCTTTTTATAATAAATATAAATAGCGACTTCGATATACTATACCCCCATGTTCGGATATTCGGAATTGAAAATTTGAAGATTTTTTTGTAAGGACAAAATCGAGGTCCTCTCGAACTTCAGTCCTGTTTGAATTTCTCATTAAAGAGAACTATATTATCAAATTTACAGTTTATATATTTAGATTGTTGATTCCATTACACAAACTGTCATATTATATATTTATATCTAAATAAAGTAGTGAAACTACGTTCTGATGTCATTCATGAAAGTTGTGCACAGTTTGGACGTATAACACGCTGATTAAATGCATATTTAGTTGACTTCAAATAACATTAACAATATTATTACCTAAATCAAATGCAATACACCTTTTAGTATTACTCATCTCTAATAGTATTGACACTTAATTAAATTGTTTGTAGTAGAAACAGAAGAGAAGTCAACCAAACCTCTTATTTACAATAAATAAAGCTGAAGTTTTTGTTAAAATAGCAAATTTCCATCGAATCAGATGAAAATTTTTCTCCATAAGGCTCAAAGTTTGGAGGTCGGTTTATTTATGAGGTTATCTACAATTATTGACCGATATGGATACATTTTTGCATGATTTTTATAAAGAATGTACTGACATCTCTTACTAAAATTCAACAGGATCAGATGAAAATTGCTTCCCCACGAGGCTCAAAAAGTAAAATCTTGGCATTGGTGTATATGGGTGTTATATATAAAAAGGAATCGATGTCGATGCAGGTTTGTTAGAAATCATGTACCAAATTTTATTGGATCGGGTAAAATGTTCTCCTCCAAGAGGCTCTGGAAATAAAAACTTAGGATCAGTTTATATGAGGGCTATATATAATTATGGACCGATATCGACCAATTTTTGTATGGTTTTTAGAGGGCGAGGACTAACGTCACGTACCAAATTTCAACCGAATCGGATGAAATGTGCTCCTCCAAGAGGTTCCGGAAATCAAATCTATGGATAGGTTTATATGGGGGTTAAACCTAAAAGTGGTTCAACATGACCCATTAGCAATACCATCCGACCTATACCAATGATAACCACTTGTACCGAGTTTCAAGTCGATAACTTGTTTCGTTCAGATGTTAGGGTGATTTTAATAGACGGACGGACGGACATTGCTAGATCGAATTTGACTACGACCCAAAATACATATATACTTTATGGGGCCTGAGACCAATATTTCGAAGTGTTACTAACGGAATGCGACTTCATAATTTCATAAAGTTCATTTAATTCGTATTTTTATACGGGGGTATATTTTTATTATACCCCCGTCACCATAGAATGGTGACGGGGGTATAATAAGTTTGTCATTCCGTTTGTAACACATCGAAATATCGATTTCCGACTATATAAAGTATATATATTATTGATCAGGGAGAAATTCTAAGACGATATAACGATGTCCGTCTGTCTGTCTGTCTGTTGTAATCACGCTACAGTCTTCAATAATGAAGCAATCGTGCTGAAATTTTGCACAAACTCGTCTTTTGTCTGCAGGCAGGTCAAGTTCGAAGATGGGCTATATCGGTCCAGGTTTTGATATAGTCCCCATATAAACCGACCTCCCGATTTGGGGTCTTGGGCTTATAGAAATCGTAGTTTTTATCCAATTTGTCTGAAATTTGAAATCTAGAGGTATTTTATGACCATAAAGAGGTGTGCTAAAAATGGTGAGTATCGGTCCATGTTTTGGTATAGCCCCCATATAGACCAATCTCCCGATTTTACTTCTTGGGCTTATAGAAACCGCAGTTTTTATACAATTTACCTGAAATTGAAAATCTAGAGGTATTGTAGGGCCTCAAATACGTGTGCCAAAAATTGTGAGTATCGGTCCATGTTTTGGTAGTGTCCACATAAAAAAGGACCTCCCGATTTGGGGTCTTGGGCTTATAGAAACCGTAGTTTTTATCCAATTTGTCTGAAATTGGAAATCTAGAGGTACCATAGGACCATAAAGAGGTGTGACGAAAATGGTGAGTATCGGTCCATATTTTGGTATAGACCCCATATAGACCGATTTCCCGATTTTACTTCTTGGACTTCTAGAATCCGAAGTTTGTATCCTATTTGCCTGAAATTGGAAATCTAAAGGTATTTTCGGTTCATAAAGAGGTGTGCCGAAAACGGTGAGTATCAGTCCATATTTTAGTATAGCCCCCATAGAACGATCTCCCGATGTAACTCCTTTGGTTTCTAGAAACCGTAGTTTTTATCCAATTTGCCTGAAAGTGTAAATATTCTGGTATTTTAGCCTCACAAAAACGTGTATCGGATTAAGTTTTTATCGGTCCATTTGGTAATGCCTCCATATAGACCGACTTCACTTCTTGAGGGTGTAGAAGGCGCACTGATTATGAAAATTGCTTGAAGCTCAATGTAAAATTTCTAGATTTTACTTCTACAGATTTAAGATTTCAAATCAACACGTTATTTTATAACTTTCTTGCACACTTGCAAGAGATGTTAATGATTCCTCTAAAACTCAAACAAAAATGGTTCTTATAAATCCAGAATCTGATATAGTCCTCATAGGTGAAATCTTTAAATTTATCTTCGGGAAGTGTCCTCAAGTCCTCAAGCCCTCCTGAAATTTCAAAGGAAACCCTAATATTTGGGCCCGGCCGAACTTAGTGCTGTATATACTTGTTTATTTATAACAACATGTTACACTTTTTGCGGCACTTTTTTTAAAATTATGTAACACCTATTATTGCTAGTGACACTGTTTGTGCCACTTTTCAGAAATTCTCAAAGGTAACCCTAACGTGCTTACATCTTTGTATAATTTTTTCCCCATTAAAGCTGACAGTACTTTTTGCGATTATTGGTAAAATTTAAAAATTGTGTACTGCGTAATCACAAACCATTTTTTTTTTTCACAAAAGAAAACACCCTAAAAATTTATTATAAATCCATTCTCTATTTAATGATGTCTTAATAATATATGCCACTACTGTATGGTGAGAGTATTACATATAGGTCTTCAATAATTATCTCAGAGTACTATAGGGTATTGTTATTAGCTTCTCTCCAACTCCATCACTCGAGTCATTTTGTCTTATCCCATGTTGAGGTTCATAATGCTTTATGTTAGGCAAACAGTTGTTCGGTTTGTTTCGTTGCTCATTTTATTCGTTGGACAGTTTAACAGTAACAGTCATTCAAACAACAACAGTCGACGGGAAACAGTCAGACGTTAAAGTTGCGCTTTTTTTTGTTTTCAATAACGACAAACGATACTTGGTGTATTTGGAATTTAAAGCTTTTGAGAGTGGTTTATGCGGTTTAATAAAAGATCGTGAATTTATTTATTGGGAAAATAAATAATAAAGTGTTAAGAGATAAAGGATAAAAATACGGAAAAATAGAAAGATTTTATAAAACTCCTTTATATTAAAACAAACAACAACGAAAATTACATCAAAATATAAAAATCCTGTTCTGGTGAATTTGTTTTTTTTTTTTGGTATTAAAGTGAGCATATTGAGAGAATAATCATTTAAACTCCAACTCTTTCCAATTGGATTACAACAAGTTACAGGCAGAGCTACACATAAAACCTTTCAAGGCTACATTCCAGTTTCAATAGCAAAAATCTGCACTACTGCATTCGTTTAAGGCGCAAACCAAACAACAACAATTGCAACAATGCGACAAACTGCAGCTAACGAGGTGAGTTACATATTTTCTTCTTCAAGGAAATTCAATTAGGTATGGTGAATGAAAATGTAAAGCAAAAAGGAAATGATCAATCGAACTAGAAATGATAAAGTGGCGAACTCCATCAGTAGCCAAAGAAGAAGATATTTTGCTTTTAATGATGCCTTGTTATGAGGTTTTAATGATGTTCTTCTCTTATATGAGGTATCCCTCTCTTTCTCTCTCTCTACCTCCCTCACATATCATCTATCTTAAATCAAACTAATGAACACTTGCTATTATGTTATTGTTGTTCTTTGGTTCGGTTACCGTTATTGCACCGACACCACCTGTTGTTGTCATTAGTGCTCTTCTTTTTGGTGTTTGTGTAGTTGATGGTGGAGGTGTTGTTGTTGCTGTTGTCTTTAATGATACCTTTACAATTGACATATGAGCTATAATGATGGCAGCAGAATGCTCGAATTGTTTGTGTTTTGTGGTTGGTTGGCTGGGTGTTATTCATTATTTTTTAGGTGTTATCAAGAAAACCTTGAAAATCGGTTGGTGTTTGATAAAACAAATAAAAATACCGAACACATTGAAAAAAACAAAAACTTTACCTAATAGAAAAACAATACACATTTAGCAAACATATAGGGCTGTAATATCTCACTGATGACCGAATAACGAAGTTAGGATAGCTCATATGACGCCTTTGCCACCATAACACTCGTTGTTAGTATCTTTTAAGCTTCTATCCTCCCTCACCTTAATGGAAAAGGTATACAATTACATTTAATTTCCGGTTTGGCAAGGAAATTCTCACTCCCTGTTTTTGGAACAATTTCCGTTTGGTAGGAGCATCCATTAATGGTGTTACATAAAAAAATTCAAAAGCGGGTATACTGAACGCCGAGAGCATAAACGGGTTTGTGTATATACGTATATCCTCTGTTTACTAACCCTTTTCATTTTTTTCTCCTATTCCCTAACAAACTACCATGACCAGCTGTTGCTTATTCACCTTCCTTTGCCACCATCATCATCTGATCACGATTACCACCCTCATTGTCGCCTTTATGGATCGCAGACATTTCATTTGGTCAACAAGAGCCGCAATAGCATTATTATTAAAAGTTGTTTGGTTTGGTTGGTTGGTTAGAGATCCCTTATAAATTTTTTTCTATACGGCCTTTATAGAGTTGGCAGTTTTTTATTCGTTCCAGTGACTAATTTTTAAATATTTGCTCTCATTCTATGGGTCCAATAAGCTAACATATACCATAGTATTTTCCATAAAATAGTTGTGGCTGGGCTTTATGCCATGCCCTCACATAGTTTGCATCATATATGCCATACTCTTGAATGAGTTTTGACGGAAATAGTTAAATTTATTTTGCAAAAAAATGAAAATAGACAATAACAATACTCTAAGCTGAGAGGGAGAGTGATGGTGAAAATATTTCTATAGTGGTGAATATATTTCCGCATACACAGTAAAATTGTTAAAAATGTGTTAATCGATATTGACTTCTTAAAAGTAGAATAATGGATGAAATAGTGTGTTCTATAATACAGGATGCATAATCTTTCATATTAGGTAAATATTGTTTTCAGTGTACTTTAGGAATATATTTTTTTGGATCCACAAATTGAAAAAGAAAATCCGGGGTATCTACATTAAAACATCTACCTATATAGGCCATTGTGAGACTGAGTCGGGTAAATCATCCAGGGTTCGCCAAATGGCCCTTTGTTCTTCAGTGCAGCGTGGAATAGCTCAGCAAAAAAATTTGGAAGTTCTTCCAAAGGCACAACTTTAAACGCACTTCCAGAAGATGCACTCCCAACGATGTTCTTTATTTTAACTACCCAGGAAGTTCTTTTAATTCAATTTTTTATAACTTGCTTTTTTCATATTTTTAATGGGTAATTTTAACTTTTTTGTTTCAAATTGGTTAAAAATAGAGTAAGAATACATAAAATGGTACAAACCATTTAAATTTTGTTGAAAAAGATACTAACTCCACTCTGAAAAAATTTTGAATTTTTGAATATATTTGAGGTCAAACGTTTCCGACAAGCATTAGAATCCATTAAAAATTTATAAAAATTGTTTATTTGACAAAATATCACAGAATTTTTTAATTTACATCCAAAACATTGAATGCGGATCACACTTAAAGAAGTGATGCAACGCTTTTTTTGCTAGGAGGTTAAATTTTTTGGCCTAGTAAAACTCCTTGATTTACCAGTTGCAAACGGCCTTTAATTTCCCTATGCGATGTTTCTTCCGAAAATGCGAATCGAATTAACTAGTTCATGTTTTAATAACCTCAGAAATATGTAACTAATAAAGACTGGTGGTTTCACTGTCCATGTACCTCTTCGACTATATTGCTAAAGTCTTTGATTTTCCATCTACACCCTCAAAAAAAATCGCTTCTTTAACATATGTTCCAAACATATTTTGCAGGAAGCACATATATTATTGGATACTACCGAAATATTAATATGTTTGTTTTATGTGAACTATTATATGTTTGGAAGCATTTTGAGCCCAAAAAATATATGCTTGGAAGAATTTTTCCCAAAGACGATTGTACTTATTGCCTAACATACTCGTAATTTTCACTTCCACGAAATATTTTAGTTCTTGGCACCTTTTTCTGTAATACAAATAATGTTGAAGAAATTATTCACTTTTATAAATTTTTTAAATTTTACCTTTCGCCTGCACGGAGAATCGAACCGAGGACCATACAGTTTGTAAGCCGACACACTACCACTGGGCTACGTAGCTGTTATAGTCACCAGTAGATAATTATCGTTATAAGTTACATTTATATAGCATAGTTTACAGCGCCCACGAGCCCATGCAAACATAACATTATTTAACAGAAACATACATTTGTTTGCCACGTGGAGCAGTGGTTAGCATGTCTGCCTTGCATGCAAAGGGTCGTGGGTTCAATCCCTGCTCCGACCGAACACTTTTTTTTTTAATTTACACATTTATATTTATACTATATTAAATTTTTATAATGAAACTTCGAAATGTGGGTTATTAAAGATTTATAGTCAGTAGCAGTGCTTGATATAAACGAAATTGACTGATTTTTTGATAAAATATTATTTTTTTTATTGCAAAAATAACAATTTTGTAACAAAAAACTGTTTTTGGCACAAAACTTTAAAATTTGGATGGAATTTAAAAACTCTAACAAAAGAAAAACGTGGAGTCGAGTAGAAACACACATAAATAATTTTATAATATAAACATAAATTTATTTAGGCGTGAACAGTTTTTTACTAGCATTTAACACCATCGCTCTAAAATGCCTTTTATTTTTCTTTAATAATTCATTTTAAAGAAAATAAACTTTTTGAATTGTTTTAGTTGCAAAACTCGAACTTAATGCCCGCTTTTATATTTGAAGGTGTCCGTCAACTCCTCGTGGACTTGTTTTTATAAATTTTACTATGTAATTTTTCACTATTTCCTCCTTATTTCATTTTACTGTCCCAACTCTAAAAAGAGTATAGTGCCCTTTCGTTATTTTTATGAAGACCCCTGATTTCTTTTAACGAACCAAGAAAAAAATTGTGCCCATAATGCCAAAATAATAAACGAAACTCATGTCCACACTAAAATGCTGCTCTCAAGGCGAAAACATATGCTGTTTGTTTTTCAAATGTCTATTCTCTTGGTTCCGAATGTCTATTCTCTTGGTTCCGAATGTCTATTCTCTTTATTCAAATTAAATAATATTTAGACTTAAGCATATCAAATTTTTGGCCTTATCATAAATCAGTTTTCCGAAACAAAAGCGGTTTCACAGAAATTGTCCTCTTTTGATTCTTTCGCTGTGTAATGTTGATATCTTTCGTCAACTCTCCCGGTTTCCATCTTTATTTCTTTCTCTATACTCTCTCTGTCGCTTTGAATAAAATATCACAACATATGTATGTTTAGTCGAAATTTGTAAATTTATATATGTTTGCATTCACACGTATGATTTTCGTGAAACATTCATGCCCCAAACATAATATATTCTAACATATTAACATAGATGTCCCAAACATTTAGTGTTAGTTTAGGAACATTACATGTTTGCACTTAAATATATTGTGTTTTAAAATTGTGCCCGAAACACATTTTGTTTATATCGGAACATATGAAAAACATATTTTTCTAACAGTGTAATATTGAGTTAATTTACTAAACCAAATTCTTATTTTTTTTCTGGAAATGTCCGCCCCGGGATCCTCAAATTATGCCTACTTGAAGAATTCTTCACTAGTGGTTAGATGTAAAGTTTTTATATCCACCTCCATAGGAGTATGTAGGGGATATAATAAATCTGTCAATCATTCATCGAAAGATTTCCGACTATATATATTCTTGATCAGGGAGAAATTTTAAGACGATATAACGATGTCCGTCCGTCCGCCTGTCTGTTATCGTTCTGAACTTTTGCACAAAATTGACTTTTGTATTCAGGTAGGTTAAGTTCGATGATGGGCTATACAGGCCCATGTTTCGATATAGCCCCAATATTGACCTCTTGAGGGCATAGAAACACACATTTTCATCCGGTTTGCTAGAAATTTGAGCTCCAGAGGTATTTTCGGTATATAAAAAGCTGCGCTAAATTTGGTCTATATTGGTCCATGTTTTGATATAGCCCCTATATAGACCGATCCCCCGATTTGACTTGTGGAGAGATAGAAGCTGCAATTTTTATCCAGTTTGCTTGAAATTTGAAATCTAGAGGTATTTTAGGTCCATAAAGAGCTGCGATAAATATAGTATGTACCGATCCATGTTTTTATATAGCTTCCATAAAGACCGATCTCCCGAGTTGATCTCTTGGATACTATAATGTTCATTCGATTCCCTAGAAATTTATTTTAAGTCAGCTAAGAGCTTAGATAAATTTGTTCTATATTGGACCATGTTTTGATATAACCCCTATATAGACGGATCCCCCGATTTGACTTCTGAAGAGCATGAAATCTGCAATTTTCATCCGATTGGCTTGAATTTTCAGAAATCCAGAGGTATCTTAGCTTTATAAAAGGCTGCGCTAAATTCTCTGTCCATGTTTTGATTTAGCTTCCCATAAAGACCGATCTCCCTATTTGACTTTTTAAGGGCACGGAAGCCGCAATTTTCTTACGATACGCTTGAAATTTGAAATCCAGAGGTATTTTAGGTTCATAAAGAGCTGTGCCAAATTTGATATAAATTTGTTCTATATTGGACCATGTTTTGATATAACCCCTATATAGATCGATCCCCCGATTTGACTTCTGGAGAGCGTGAAAGCTGCAATTTTCATTCGATTGGCTTGAATTTTGGAAATCCAGAGGTATTTTTGCTTTATAAAAGGCTGCGCTATAAATTTGTTCTATATTGGACCATGTTTTGATATGACCCCTATATAGACCGATCCCCCGATTTGACTTCTGGACAGCATGAAAGCTGCAATTTTCATTCGATTGGCTTGAATTTTGGAAAACCAGAGGTATTTTAGCTTTATAAAAGGCTGCACTAAATTCTCTGTCCATGTTTTGATATAGGCCCCCCATAAAGACCGATCTCCTGACTTTTTGAAGGCACGGAAGCTGCAAATTTTCATAAGATTTGCTTGAAATTTGAAATCTAGAGGTATTTTAGGTTCATAAAGAGCTGTGCCAAATTTGGTATAAATTTGTTCTATATTGGACCATGTTTTGATATAACCCCTATATAGATCGATCTGCCGATTTGACTTCTGGAGAGCATGAAAGCTGCAATTTTCATTCGATTGGCTTGAATTTTTGGAAATCCAGAGGTATTTTAGCTGCGCTAGATTTTCAGTCCATATTTTGATATAGCCCCCATAAAGACCGAACTCCCTATTTGACTTTTTGAGAGCACGGAAGCTGCAAATTTTCATAAGATTTGCTTGACATTTGAAATCCAGAGGTATTTTAGGTTCATAAAGAGCTGTGCCAAATTTGGTATATATCAGTCCATTTTTTGATATAGCTCCCTTAAGACCGATCTTCTGATATCACTTCGTGAGCGAATTTCCACTATTGTTTATCCGCAACAAAAGTCGTCATTTTAGATATTTACTACACCCTCAAAAAAAAAAAAAAAATGCTTCTGTAGCATATACCCCAAACACATTTTGCTTCAAGCATATATATTTTCAGGATTGGTCCAAACAAAATATTGTTTGTATTGTTCAAACATATAATGTTTTACCTTAGGGCATACACTGGTAGTAAAAAATTTTAATGACATTTTCTTTGTGTGGATATATTTTTAAGGCGCCAATTGGTTACTTCCATTATTTTACTTGCAGCATACTATCTAGGTCTCTCTTTCTAAACACATATATGTTTATAGGCTATTTCCAAATTAATATATGTTTGCATCTAAGCACATTATGTTTACAAACATTTTATGCCCCAAACATAATATGTTCTAAAGGCCGGTACTATGTTCATTCTTGCGAAAAAAATTTATGGGAACCATTATTTCGCACATAGAAAGCGGCGTTTTTTTAGGTAGCTTGGAGCGCTATTTTACAGGGAGCGATATTGGATTAAGTTGGTGGTTGTTGCTTGTTTTTACAAAATAACATTTTATTTTTCCTTGGGCAATTGATCTGCTATTCCTTTGATCCTTTGTATAGTTTCGGAACAAAAATATGGTCCGTGTTTGATTTATAAACCCGCACAAATAGTTTTTAATAAATAAATTATTTCTTAATTCACATTGCAAATGGCGCCGTGCTATAAACGTCAGTTTTTCAACACGAAAAAACAAAGTATCACAAATGGAAAAAATTTCGCAAATTTTTCGCATTTTTTGGTTTTGTATGGAGTTTCAACGCGAAAACCGAACAGAGTACCGGCCTTAACATATTAACATATATGTCCCAAATATGCTAGTTTATGAACATTATATGCTTGCACTTAAAGATATTTTGTTAAAAAACTTGAGTTCCAAGCATATAATTTTTACACCCAAACATATGAAAAACAGTCTTTTTCGTCCGTGTACGTAGGACCATACATTTTTGTATGCAATTTGACCGCATATACTTGTTAGGTTAGGTTGGGTGGCAGCCTGATGTATCAGGCTCACTTAGATTATTCAGTCCATTGTGATACCATATTGGTGAACTTCTCTCTTATCACTGAGTGCTGCCCGATTCCATTTTAAGCTCAATGACAAGGGACCTCCTTTTTATAGCCGAGTCCGAACGGCGTTCCACATTGCAGTGAAACCACTTAGATAAGCTTTGAAACCCTCAGAAATGTCACCATCATTTCTGAGGTGGGATAATCCACCGCTGAAAAACTTTTTGGTGTTCGGTCGAAGCAGGAATTAAACCCACGACCTTGTGTATGCAAGGCGGGCATGCTAACCATTGCACCACGGTGGCTCCCTAGGGCAAGCAGTGTTATTGATGTAAATATCTTATGGTACGATCACACAGGGCGAATATTTAAGAATATTTATTGAGGTTACAAACACCTTCGTAATATTAATAATATTAAATGTTTAGTTGTTAAATAGAAAATTCTTTATAATAACGAAAAATTTCATTATATGTCTGAGATTGTTTCATTGACTCTATTCTAATGACAAATTTTGGTAATATTACGAAACTTTTTCAACCAGTGTAGAACTTTGGCCCAAGTGTATATATCAAAGTCATTGAAAAAAGGGGCAATATTTTATTCTTTATTAAGAACACATTTTTATGACTTCCCCTTGTAACTTTTCCCGAAAATATTAAAATCTCTTTAATTCCCCAGCTTATTTTGAAACAAGTATGTCGAAAAATTGATGTAGTAGAGAAAGCTACATAACTCAATTAAGTACATTAAAAATATTTAAAATAGTTCGTTTTGAAGATAATATTTTCCAACACACTGGGCAATTCAAAGAGATTTATGGGAAATATGATAAATATTTGAAAAATAATTTCATGTGTTTTTAATGTGCCATATAAAATGTTATGCCCTTGTATTCTTGAAATAAGGAAGATTTATTACATCCATCGACGATCTATTTCCATTAAAGTCAATGACCACTAATTATTCCCCTTTTTTAATGCGATTCTTCTTTAGTTATGGTCCACTTTTAAAGGGCATATTTTTTTTCATAGCCATTTCATACAACCAAGAAACCACCGGCAATGGTCGTTGCTTCTCTTTCCACGACTGACTGATTTTTAGACCAAATGACTTTGTGTTTGTTTAGCATTTTGATTTTATGTTAAAAGTGTAAAATTTCTTTTGTTTAGCTGCAGAGAGATTGCCGCCACAATTGTTTGCTAGTTTTGTTTTATACATTGCACAGGTGGTGTTATTACACTCTTTTTTGTTTTGTTGTATTGTTATGTTTCTTTTTTTGTGTTGTTTATGTTTTATTTCTGTTATTGTTAACTTCAACCCATATCGAGGTTGAGCTCATATTTAAATGATATACATACTTATGTCGGAATACATTTGGTTGAGAAGAACAACACCAGTCAGTTAGTGCCAGAGTTGAGATAATAAAACATCACGAAAGTATACGTCAGTCAACATGAAATCCAAGAGGAAAGCAACCGATAAAATGCTGTATTATGGGAGAATTGTATTTCATCACGCACCTGTTGATTGAAGTTTTCATTTCGTAATTGTTTTCTGGTGTTTCTCTGGTGGTATAGAGTTCAATGAATGATTGGCTTCAATTCTTGTGACGGTTTTGGGTTTTCCTAATGAAATAAGATACATGGTTTCTGAAAACTATTTTGTGCTACTATAGAAACTATTGGCGAAAGGTAGTGCAATAAGTAGTGGGGTAGAGTTAAATTTTAATTAAGAAGTTTAGGTTTCTTAAATTTCTTAAGATTTTTTTATGTAATAAGTGGAAGCAATACGATTTTTAAAGTTTTGAAATACTCTATTTACCTCTTTCATTACAAGTAATGTATGGGGTAACCACTCAACATGAAATACATCTCCAAAGTAGCAATAAAAAATACTGGTGTATGGGATTTGTGGTCAGTTAGGAAACTATCGATTCGTGAGTCTTCTTTACACTACACTGAAAAAAAATTTCCGTAGTTAAACTAACGCTAAATTTAACTTATTTCTATTGAAAAAAAAAAAAAATATTTGCTAATAGTTAAATTTTATTATTTTTTTCGAAATTTTCTACAGCTTAATGAAATCTTACTTTTTTTATGTATGTCTCAAAAATGTTATGAACTAAAGGTGGGTATAAAGCTCAATCCCCCGGAACACATAAGTTCAATATGAACTAACCGAAACGAAGATTTTCGTATTATTCCCAAAAATAGAAAGAAGGGACTACTGTATGGTTAAAATGGTGATGATTTGGCGCCAATGATTTTCTTCTTTATTTTTAGTTCATTTTTTCTTCTATGAGAGGATGTAATTTTATCGTGAACTGCAGTTAAAAAGTACAACAGGGCATTAAATTTTCCTGGTTTTAACAACGCTTTGTGGAAATTTCAAAATGTGGAGCAAAATTTAGTTCAAGTTTCGTGCGAGCTAATTCATTCTTTCCATAAAACAGTTCATTTTTTTTCGGTGTACCAGAAAAGGTTTCCTTTTCAAGGAAAAAAATTTAGACAAGCATAAATGTCCTTTGACTCTAAAAAAAAAGTAAAAATGTTTCGAGACAATTGTTGAATCGTTTGTCATTAATTCGTGTTTAAGTGTTTTCAAAAATTCGTTTGTCTCTGCGTATGGTGAAATTTTTAAGAAATTTTGAACTATTTTGTGGGAATTTAGTAAACCTCTATCCCCCAGTTTCCGATATTCGGAATCGTAAATTGCAAGAATTTAATTTAATACCCCTATACTTCATTTGTGTATATTTTTTTGCTTCTGTACTTAAATTTATCGAACGTACACCAACAATTTGTTAAAATGAAGGAAACTTTCTTAAAACAATAATTGCATGAACTAAAATAGAGTTAAATTGGCTTTAGTGACCTAGAGGTTTCAGTTTTTTTGAGTGTATACAATTTTCTTTGTATCTTGCCTCGGCCTGAGTTTGCAATGAATTTATTATAAGAATATCTTAGGGTTTTGTGTGCCAAAAAAATATGGGGTAATATTTTAGTTATTGTCTCAATTATAGGCTTTTGTTGATGTTTCTGATTACTGGTAATGTATATAATGTTTATTGTTTTAGAACTCTCAATGAATAGCATATATAAATTAAAAATAAATTATTATCTATATATAATTTATTTTTAATTTATTAATTTAATATATGTATCTGCTATTCATTGAGATTTTTAAAACAATAAACATTATATGCATTACCGGTAATCAAAAAAATCAACAAAAGCCTTTAATTGAGACAATAAATAAAGTTTTACCCCATAATTTGTTTTGGCACACGAAAGTATAAGATTTCGTAATTATTTATAAAATGATTGCATTTTTTGTTAGATTGCTTGTAGTGTATGAGGTGATAAAAACTATAAAACAAGAAACAAACTTCCAACTTCCTAATGCTACTTCATCATTTTGCTGTAATCTTTAAATATTCTAGCAAAATATTTTTATATTTTTTATTATCAATTTCCTTATATTCATACTTTTGTTCTTAACTGTTCATAGCCCCGTAAAAATTTTTTTCTCCACTTTTTAATATCAGCTATTGACTTGATTTGCCTTTTGAAAAAAAAAACAAGTATATACAGCAGTAAGTTCGGCCGGGCCGAATCTTAAATACCCACCACCATGAACCAAATATTAGGGTTTCCTTTGAAATTTCAGGAGGGCTTGAGGACTTGAGGACACAACCCGAAGATAAATTTAAAGATTTCACCTATGAGGACTATATCAGATTCTGGATTTATAAGAACCATTTTTGTTTGAGGTTTAGAGGAATCATTAACATCTCTTGTAAGTGTGCAAGAAAATTATAAAATAACGTCTTGATTTGAAATCTTAAATCTGTAGAAGTAAAATCTGGAAATTTTACATTGAGTTTCAAACAATTTTCATGATCAGTGCGCCTTCTACACCCTCAAGAAGTGAAGTCGGTCTATATGGAGGCATTACCAAATGGACCGATAAAAACTTAATCCGATACACGTTTTTGTGAGCCTAAAATACCAGAATATTTACAATTTCAGGCATATCAGATAAAAACTACGGTTTCTATAAACCCAAGGAGTTAAATCGGGAGATCGTTCTTATGGGGGCTATACTAAAATATGGACCGATACTTACCATTTTTGGCACACCTCTTTGTGACCCGAAAATACGTCTAGATTTCCAATTTCAGGCAAAAAGGATAAAAACTTCGGATTCTAGAAGCCCAAGAAGTAAAATTGGGAAATCGGTCTATATGGGGGCTATACCAAAATATGGATCGATACTCACCATTTTCGGCACACCTCTTTATGGTCCTAAAATACCTCTAGATTTCCAATTTCAGACAAATTGGATAAAAACTACGGTTTCTATAAGCCCAAGACCCCAAATCGGGAGATCGGTCTATATGGGGGCTCTCCCAAAATATGGACCGATACTCACAATTTTTGGCACACGTATTTGTGGTCCTACAATACCTCTAGATTTCCAATTTCAGGTAAATTGAATAAAAACTGCGGTTTCTATACGCCCAAGAAGTAAAATCGGGAGATCGGTCTATATGGGGGCTATACCAAAATACGGACCGATACTCACAATTTTTGGCACACATATTTGTGGTCCTACAATACTTCTAGATTTCCAATTTCAGATAAATTGAATAAAAACTGCGGTTTCTATAAACCCAAGAAGTAAAATCGGGAGATCGGTCTATATGGGGGCTATACCAAAATATGGACCGATACTCACAATTTTTGGCACACGTATTTGTGGTCCTACAATACCTCTAGATTTCCAATTTCAGGTAAATTGAATAAAAACTGCGTTTTCTATAAGCCCAAGAAGTAAAATCGGGAGATCGGTCTATATGGGGGCTATACCAAAATATGGACCGATACTCACAATTTTTGGCACACGTATTTGTGGTCCTACAATACCTCTAGATTTCAAATTTCAGGTAAATTGAATAAAAACTGCGGTTTCTATAAGCCCAAGAAGTAAAATCGGGAGATCGGTCTATATGGGGGCTATACCAAAACGTGGACCGATACTCACCATTTTTGGCACATCTCTTTATGGGCATAAAATACCTCCAGATTTCAAATTTCAGGCAAATTGGATAAAAACTACGACTTCTATAAGCCCAAGACCCCAAATCGGGAGGTCGGTTTATATGGGGACTATATCAAAACCTGGACCGATATAGCCCATCTTCGAACTTGACCTGCCTGCAGACAAAAGACGAGCTTGTGCAAAATTTCAGCACGATTGCTTCATTATTGAAGTCTGTAGCGTGATTACAACAGACAGACAGACAGACAGACAGACAGACAGACGGACAGACGGACATCGTTATATCGTCTTAGTATTTCTCCCTGATCAAGAATATATATACTTTATATAGTCGGAAATCGATATTTCGATGCGTTACAAACGGAATGACAAACTTATTATACCCCCGTCACCATTCTATGGTGGTGGGTATAAAAATATTGTCATACTCGAAGTTTTCTTTTTATGTCAATGCATTTAAATTTTATTATACTCTTTCTTGTCATTATTTAAGCTGATTTCTTTGTTGATTGTAGCCTAAATTTGGCAAGTTGTTATATTCTATCTCGGCATAGTTATTTTGCTATCATTAAATATAATTTTATTTTTTTTTGTAGAAGAATATATTATTAAGTCAAAGATGGTTAAAGTAAACAAAATGCAAGATCAGCATTATTAAGTGAAAAATTATTTTTTTTTTTTAAATAATAATTTTCTGCAAGTGTTATTAGAGTAGAACTTTATAATGGCAAAGAGATGGATAATTTAGGTTCTCAAATAAGAAAAACTGATAGAAGAAGAATATTATAATGATTCCTAAGTTCAGGAAGAAATGTTTGCCTTGAGTGCAAAAATATTTGCAAATGGGGAAAACTAATTTTCATAGTCACAATCAGCGTTGCCACAATGAATTTTTATTTTGGACAAAGATTTTTCTAAAATTGGACCTAAATTCGTACCAGCTGACCATTTTCCAAATAAAATTAATATCATTTAAAAGTTAAAAATTTTCCAACATTTTACTTCGATAGAAAATTTTATCAAAATTTTATTTCTATAGAAAATTTTGTCAAAATTTTATTTCAATAGAAAATTTTGTCAAAATTTTATTTCTACCGCAAATTTTGTAAAAAAGTTATTTCTATAGAAAATTTTGCAAAAATGTTATTTCCATAGAAAAATTTGTCAAAATATTCTTTCTATAGAAAATTTTGTCAAAATTTTATTTCTATAGAAAATTTTGTCAAAATTTTATTTCTATAGAAAATTTTGTCAAAATTTTATTTCTATAGAAAATTTTGTCAAAATTTTATTTCTATAGAAAATTTTGTCAAAATTTAATTTTTCTATAGAAATTTTTGTAAACATTTTATTTCTATAGAAAATTTTGTTTCTGTATAAAATTTTGCAAAAATTAATTTCTATAGAAAATATTTTCAAAATTTTATTTCTGTAAAAAATTTTGCAACATATTGCAAAATTTTATTTCCTTGGGAAATTTTTTCAAAATTTCATTTCTATAGAAAATTATGTAGAAATGTTATTTCTATAGAAAATTTTGTCAAAATTTTATTTCTATAGAAAATTTTGTCAAAATTTTATTTCTATAGAAAATTTTGTCAAAATTTTATTTCTATAGAAAATTTTGTCAAAATTTTATTTCTATAGAAAATTTTGTCAAAATTTTATTTCTATAGAAAATTTTGTCAAAATTTAATTTTTCTATAGAAATTATTTTCAAATTTGTATTTCTGTAGAAAATTTTGTAAACATTTTATTTCTATAGAAAATTTTGTTTCTGTATAAAATTTTGCAAAAATTAATTTCTATAGAAAATATTTTCAAAATTTTATTTCTGTAAAAAATTTTGCAACATATTGCAAAATTTTATTAAAATTTTATTTCTTTGGGAAATTTTTTCAAAATTTCATTTCTATAGAAAATTATGTAGAAATTTTATTTCTATAGAAAATTGTGTCAAAATTTTATTTCTATGGTCACAATAACTGTTTATTGTGAATGATTTTGACAACAATGAATACTCAATATTAAAAATATATATATATATATTATTTTAATATTTCCCATAAATGTGCAAAGAAACAATGAAAATGTTCATCTTTTAAGAATTAAAATTTCTATGACTTTGAATTTATTTTTAATTTTTCTGATTTTTTTTTTCGGAAGTTAAAATTTTTAATTTAAATTTTCCTCAAGCATTCACTATTGTTGGCAATTAATAGATTTCCTTCCTTTTTTCTTGATTACCATAACGGTTAAATATTTCATTGTTTTTAACTTAGTCCAAAAAAGAGATTTAATTGCCAAACATTCGAGATAATCGTGTATCTTACAATACTTCCAGTTTGTGAATAAACTCCATCCTCCCATTTTGGCAATTAATCATCTTAAGAACTTCCTAAAATAAAGGAAAAAAACACCAACTCCATTGAGGGTTTAAATTTATCTATTTTATGGGTCATGGTTGGGTTTGAAGCCATGGACAAGAGGCTCTTAGCTTTTATATCTCACAAATAAAACGAACAATGGCTGATTCTTTTCATCTTGGTTTGGACCATGATTACGACCTAGAGTAATCTTGGTGCAAACCAAGTTATTAGGGAACCAAAAAAAATTTTTTTTTCTTTGCTGTCAGAGCTGTCATTAGTAAAGAAAAACTTTTTCTTTTTTCTCTTTCCCGCCGCCATGGTGTTTAATAGTAAGCCATTACTGCACGAGTAGACTCTTTCGAAAATCGAAATAATCCCAAGAAAAATATAAACAAAAAGCCATGTACATTAACAACAACAAAAATTTAATAACAATTTCCACTCCGCACCGAAAAGTAAGAGACTCGAAGCTTGAAACAAACAACCATCAGCAATATTAGCCGAGCTAACCTGTTATAAAGAAAAGTGAAAAAAGCGGGTGCCTGATAATGGAAAATCATCATCAACAGAAGATGTGGTAGCTAACGTCTCGGCCTTTTGGTGTGGGGCAGTTGCTCTAAAGACAACACGCATGCGCAATAGACGAAAAGTTTTTTCTATATGAAATTAAACCGGAAGCCAACGGTACGTTACGCATATTTTTTCTTTTTTGTTTCTTTAGATTTTGGGATGGCTGCGGGAATTGAAGAAAAATTGATAAATCCATGAAAATTAGCCATCCAAAAATGTATGCAGTAATAGTAGGTTTGTTAAAAACAAAAATTGAAAATCAAAACCAACACCATTGCTGGCTGTATGTGAAACTATGATATAATTACTGAAATAATTATTTTAACATACCTTTATACATTTAGGGGTATATCTTTCAAGATAATC
Organism: Haematobia irritans; assembly: GCF_050003625.1. NCBI lineage: Eukaryota > Metazoa > Arthropoda > Insecta > Diptera > Muscidae > Haematobia > Haematobia irritans. The sequence continues at coordinate 4,720,202 of NC_134399.1, forward strand.
ATATATTACTTACAAATCGCAACTATACCAGGTCTTTTGTATTTGAAAATTTAATAATCGGTTATTGAGACATTAATATTGATAGACGATTGATAACGAAAATCATGATGAAAAGTAAATAGAGCAAGGGAAAATTTAGTAGGATAAATTTCAATCAATCAGGCGTATACAAAATATTTGCCCCAAAATGTTGTAAAGGCGGAGAATGCATTTAAGAGGAAACAAGTATGTACGGCCGTAAGTTCGGCCAGGCCGAAGCTTATGTACCCTCCACCATGGATTGCGTAGAAACTTCTTCTAAACACTGCCATCCACAATCGAATTACTTAAGTTGCGGTAACGCTTGCCGATGGCAAGGTATCTTAAAACCTCTTAACACCGTCTTCTAAATTGTATGTAGGTCCATACGTGGTTATATTTAATAAAAAAAGATCGATCAAATGCGTATATAATTCAGTTTGACAAAATTTTCTATAGACATAAAATTTTGACAAATTTTTCTATAGAAATAAAATTTTAACAAAATTTTCTATAGAAATGAAATATTCTATAGAAAGAAAATTTTGACAAAATTTTCTACAGAAATAAAATTTTAACAAACCTTTCTATGGAAATAAAATTTTAACAGAATTTTGTATAGAAATAAAATGTTGACAAAATTTTCTATAGAAATAAAACTTTAACAAAAATTTTCTATAGAAATAAAATTTTGACAAAATTTTCTATAGAAATAAAATTTTGGTAGATTATTTTTTGCTCGAGTGGCAACCTGATTATGAACCGAATAAAATTTTAGCAAAATTTTCTATAGAAATAAAATTTTGACAATGATGAAAATTTGATTATGAACCAAATAAAATTTTAACAAAATTTTCTATTGAAATAAAATTTTGACAAAATTTTCTGTAGAAATAAAATTTTGACCAATTTTCTATAGAAATAAAATTTTGGTAAATTATTTTTGACTCGAGTGGCAATCATGATTATGAACCGATATGGACCAATTTTTGTGTGATTGGAGATCGGCTATATATAACTATAGACCGATATGGACCAATTTTTGCATGGTTGTTAGAGACCATATACCAACACCATGTACCAATTTTCAGCCGGATCGGATGAAATATGCTTCTGTTAGAGGCTCCACAAGCCAAATCTGGGGATCGGTTTATATGGTGGCTATATATAATTATGGACCGATGTGGACAAATTTTTGCATGGTTGTTAGAGACCATATACCAACACCATGTACCAAATTTCAGCCGGATCTGATGAAATTTGCTTCTCTTTGAGGCTCCGCAAGCCAAATCTGGGGATCGGTTTATATGGTGGCTATATATAATTATGGACCGATGTGGACCAATTTTTGCATGGTTGTTAGAGACCATATACCAACACCATGTACCAAATTTCAGCAAGATCGTATGAAATTTGCTTCTCTTAGAGGGTCTGCAAGCCAAATCTGGGGATCGGTTTATATGGGGGCTATATATAATTATGGACCGATGTGGACCAATTTTTGCATGGTTGTTAGAGACCATATACCAACACCATGTACCAAATTTCAGCCGGATCGGATGAAATATGCTTCTGTTCGAGGCTCCACAAGCCAAATCTGAGGGTCCCTTTATATGGGGGCTATACGTAAAAGTGGACCGATATGGCCCATTTGCAATACCATCCGACCTAAATCAATAACAACTACTTGTGCCAAGTTGCAAGTCGATAGCTTGTTTCGTTCGGAAGTTAGCGTGATTTCAACAGACGGACGGACGGACATGCTCAGATCGACTTAGAATTTAACCACGACTCAGAATATATATACCTTATGGGGTCTTATAGCAATATTTCGATGTGTTACAAACGGAATGACCAAGTTAATATACCCCCATCCTATGGTGGAGGGTATAAAAACAATATCAGATCGGAGTTTTTACTTTTTATACCTAATGTTGTCAGGAAATATATAAAAAATGTCTTGAATTGAATTGTCTTGAATTTTATGCTGGATATATTTATTATTAAGATGAGTTTATTTTTCAAAAACTATAGACCTATTATTGGTACGATTTGTTGCCTTATAGCGTGTGTGTGTTATGTGATCGACCTAGAGTCGATTGATATAGTATAGATTTTCCCAAAATTGGGGATATTTTTTCGTGATTGGGGACGAAATTTCTGAGTTGGCGACTTGGGGATTTGGTGGCGAATTTCCATAAATTTTGGCATTTTTGTGGGGAAAATCGGTTTAAACTTTTTTAACAACATTTTATTTCTATATGAAATTTCTATATGAAAATTCTATTTCAATAGACAATTTTGTCAAAATTTTATTTCTATAGAAAATTTATTTTTCTATAGAAATAAATTTTTTATTTTAATTTTTATTTTAATTTTTTATTAACACGTCAATATCAGGATTATTTTTAAATTATAAGTGGAACCCAATTCAGTTAAACAATTTTTTGTAACAATATTTTTTCCATGGTATCTAGCTAATTATAGGGAAATATGAACCTATTATTTTAATTTTTCTATCTAAGATGCCAGGCTTGAGTTCAACTTAAATTCATTTTTATTTAATGCACTTCTAAAATCCATTCCTCATTTCTAACTTGACATTGAAAACTAAGCAATTTTAAATTTGTGCATAAAATATTATTATCATGGTTTTTGAAAGTTAAAATCTACTCTAACAAAAAAAAGAAAAAAATGACCACTAAACATAAGTAATACAATTTGTGCCAACCTATTTTTGTCTACATTCATATCAAAGAGACAAGTGTTGACTTTAATCTTATCACTTGAAAAGATTTCCTGGTCATAGCTTAAGGCTGATAAATCTTCAGATGATTGTGATGGAAAATAATAAAACAAAAGAAATGGATAGCATCACAAGGCCTTAGGATGGAGTTATTAAAACTGCATTAATCACCCCCTGCCCAATCAAAAACCAAAAAAAAGAGAAGGCAGGTAATAATCAAACTAACGGTCTTGGTTTAAGCATTGAAAAAATTAACAACATCACCAACAGCAGCTTCAACATCAACCTCTTATCCATGTTGTTAGATTCCATGATTCCATGATGAATTCTTCAATGGGCAAATTGTTGAGTTTTATTTGATTAGCATTTGAATGGAACTGTTAAACTTCCCAGGGCATTTTGATATGCGCATGCAATCTTTTTTCTATTTCACACATTCACACCAACCCATTGATGTTGGTTCAGCAACAATAATCAAATATCTGTCAAAAGATGTTTGAAGATTTGAATCTTAGTTTAACGGTTAACAAGGCATTAAGTTTTCAAAGTAATGGCTTGATAACCAACTGCTGTGGCCATATTATTTATGGTCATTATCTATGAAGTTTAGGTCAGTTTAAGCCCTAATTTTAATGGTCCATGAATATGGAAATCTCCTCCAGATTTTTTTCCTCTAAATTTTTCGTCAGTATCATTTACGTTTTATAGAGCAGAGAAGTTAAAAGAAGAAATCTGTTTTTGATTGATCCCCATTACTGACAAATGGCTAGGCCAACTATAACCAAGATGGTGAACGATGATTATGGTATTTGCTGTTGCTGTTGCCGCTGCTGCTGCACATTCAGTGATTGTTATCTCCTGGTTTATTGCTGCGGCCTTGCTGCACTATGTTAGCAACAAAAATGTTACCATATTTTCTGGCTTGATTGTTGTTTGTTGATACACATTGTTTTGATTTTCTTTAGAAAGTATGAAACAATTTAAGTTTTTACCGCCGGGTTTTTGAATGAAAATAATAGTTTTACAATACACTGAAAATATTATGAGCTTCAATATCAGGAAAGTATGATAACATGGCTATGAGAATATTATAAAAAATTTGCATAATTTTGGTATCACATGCTAGTAAGTTTGGTGGAAAAACCCCTCCCTGCCCGTGGCATATTTCTACTTAAATCTGTTTAATATTTTTGTTCAGTGTATTAGAGCTAAAATGAATTCCCCATGTTCCATCACCAATGTAAACAAACCAGATGCGCTATTGCTTCTGCAATAACTACAACAAAATTTATTGCAAAAAAAACTTGATTACATTCAATGTTAACTTTTTTTTCCGGTGAACTTTAATTGGTAGGTGAATGTGAAGTAAAATATCACAACTACAACAACTCAAGTTCAAGTTTAGCGTAAAGCGAGTTTAATGTAAACCAAAAATAGAAAACGAAACGCTAAGAAATAATGGAGCAAAAAGTGTTGCAAATCATTCCCATTTGACACATAAACAAAATTTGACAAGTATTCATCGATGGTTTGGCATATTTATGGTGATATTATTTTCAGTCTAACAATAACGTTGCAGGTTTTCAAAATCCCGGTTTTCATCGTTTTTAAAATCCGAACTATTTTCTAAAATCGATGAACAGGGTATGTTTTCTAACAAATAACCGGCATAACTGGTTCAACCACCCAGCAAAAAAAGTAGTAACAAGTATATACAGCAGTAAGTTCGGCCGGGCCGAATCTTAAATACCCACCACCATGAACCAAATATTAGGGTTTCCTTTGAAATTTCAGGAGGGCTTGAGGACTTGAGGACACAACCCGAAGATAAATTTAAAGATTTCACCTATGAGGACTATATCAGATTCTGGATTTATAAGAACCATTTTTGTTTGAGGTTTAGAGGAATCATTAACATCTCTTGTAAGTGTGCAAGAAAATTATAAAATAACGTCTTGATTTGAAATCTTAAATCTGTAGAAGTAAAATCTGGAAATTTTACATTGAGTTTCAAACAATTTTCATGATCAGTGCGCCTTCTACACCCTCAAGAAGTGAAGTCGGTCTATATGGAGGCATTACCAAATGGACCGATAAAAACTTAATCCGATACACGTTTTTGTGAGCCTAAAATACCAGAATATTTACAATTTCAGGCATATCAGATAAAAACTACGGTTTCTATAAACCCAAGGAGTTAAATCGGGAGATCGTTCTTATGGGGGCTATACTAAAATATGGACCGATACTTACCATTTTTGGCACACCTCTTTGTGACCCGAAAATACGTCTAGATTTCCAATTTCAGGCAAAAAGGATAAAAACTTCGGATTCTAGAAGCCCAAGAAGTAAAATTGGGAAATCGGTCTATATGGGGGCTATACCAAAATATGGATCGATACTCACCATTTTCGGCACACCTCTTTATGGTCCTAAAATACCTCTAGATTTCCAATTTCAGACAAATTGGATAAAAACTACGGTTTCTATAAGCCCAAGACCCCAAATCGGGAGATCGGTCTATATGGGGGCTCTCCCAAAATATGGACCGATACTCACAATTTTTGGCACACGTATTTGTGGTCCTACAATACCTCTAGATTTCCAATTTCAGGTAAATTGAATAAAAACTGCGGTTTCTATACGCCCAAGAAGTAAAATCGGGAGATCGGTCTATATGGGGGCTATACCAAAATACGGACCGATACTCACAATTTTTGGCACACATATTTGTGGTCCTACAATACTTCTAGATTTCCAATTTCAGATAAATTGAATAAAAACTGCGGTTTCTATAAACCCAAGAAGTAAAATCGGGAGATCGGTCTATATGGGGGCTATACCAAAATATGGACCGATACTCACAATTTTTGGCACACGTATTTGTGGTCCTACAATACCTCTAGATTTCCAATTTCAGGTAAATTGAATAAAAACTGCGTTTTCTATAAGCCCAAGAAGTAAAATCGGGAGATCGGTCTATATGGGGGCTATACCAAAATATGGACCGATACTCACAATTTTTGGCACACGTATTTGTGGTCCTACAATACCTCTAGATTTCAAATTTCAGGTAAATTGAATAAAAACTGCGGTTTCTATAAGCCCAAGAAGTAAAATCGGGAGATCGGTCTATATGGGGGCTATACCAAAACGTGGACCGATACTCACCATTTTTGGCACATCTCTTTATGGGCATAAAATACCTTCAGATTTCAAATTTCAGGCAAATTGGATAAAAACTACGACTTCTATAAGCCCAAGACCCCAAATCGGGAGGTCGGTTTATATGGGGACTATATCAAAACCTGGACCGATATAGCCCATCTTCGAACTTGACCTGCCTGCAGACAAAAGACGAGCTTGTGCAAAATTTCAGCACGATTGCTTCATTATTGAAGTCTGTAGCGTGATTACAACAGACAGACAGACAGACAGACAGACAGACAGACGGACAGACGGACATCGTTATATCGTCTTAGAATTTCTCCCTGATCAAGAATATATATACTTTATATAGTCGGAAATCGATATTTCGATGCGTTACAAACGGAATGACAAACTTATTATACCCCCGTCACCATTCTATGGTGGTGGGTATAAAAATGTTCTTTTTGGATCCGGAAGTGGTACCAGATTCCCGCAGAAGCGATGAATTTAACATGGGCTTGTCATAGGACGGATGTCCACCATTTCAACAGCCGCTGACTGAATTTGCATCACTTAAAGTGTGAGGCGAATTGAGTGTTTAGGATGTGAAGTAAGAAATTTTGTGATATTTTGACAAATAAATAATTTTTAAATTTTTTTTTATGATTTTTAACGCATTAGCGCTTGTCTAAACGTTTGTCATCAAATGTTTTCAAAAATATGAAGTAAGAAATTTTGTGATATTTTGACAAATAAATAATTTAATTTTTTTTTATGATTTTTAACGCATTAACGCTTGTCTGAAATGATTGCTTCTCAAATGTTTTCAAAAATTCGCAATTTTTCTAAAAAGGATTTAGATTTTTTGGCAAAATTTTAATAATTTGTACCATTTTATTAATTCTTAACCAGTTTTTAACCTATTTGAAACAAATATCAAATAAATTTCCCATTAAAAATATGAAAAAAGCGAGTTATAAAAAATTTACTCAAATGAACTTCCTGAGCAGTTAAAATAAAGATCATCTTTGGGGGGGCATTTTTGGAAGTTCTTTTAAAGTTGTGCCCTGAGAATAACTTCCAAATTTTTTTGCTGGGCAGTTACCAAAAATCAACACTATAAAAAAATTAATCTTGTGTTTTTATTGTAGTTTATTACAACACCACCGATCAGTTTTGCCAGTAATTTTCTGGCCACTCGAGCCAAAAATAATCTAGCAAAATTTGGAGCAAATTTTACGAAAGAACTACCAAACAAAAAATTTTTATTTTGGCATAATTTTATTTCTATAAAAATTTTGTCAGTATTTTTTTTCTATAGAAATTTAAGTCCTAATCTTATTTCTAGTGTAAATTTTCTCAAACTTTTATTTCTATATAAGATTTTGTCAAAATTTTATTTTTGCAGAAAATTTTGTCAAAATTTTATTTTTATTGAAAATTGTTGGTTTTTATAGAGATTTTGTCAAAATTTTACTTTTTCCAAAATTTTATTTTATATAAAATTTTGTAAAGAGATTTTTGTCAAAATTTTATTTATATATAAAAGTTTTTTTAAATCTTTATTTGTATAGAAAATTTTGTCAAAATTGTATTTCGAAATTGTATTTCTATACAAAATTTTGTCAAAATTGTATTTATATAGAAAATTTTGTCAAAATTTTATTTTTATGGAACATTTTTGGTTTTTATAGAAAATTTTGCCAACATTTTATTTTTATGTACAATTTTTTCAAAATTTTATTTTTATGTAAAATTTTTCCAAAATTTTATTTTTATGTAAAATTTTTTCAAAATTTTATTTTATATAAAATTTTCTATAGAAAATTTTTTCAAAATTGCATTTCTATAGAAAATTTTGTCAACATTTTATTTCTGTAGGAAATTTTGTCAACATTTTATTTCTATAGAAAATTGTATTTCTATGGAAAATTTTGTCGAAATTGTATTTCTGTAGAAAATTTTTTCAAAAGAGCATTTCTATAGAAAATTTTGTGAAAATTTTATATCTACACTCAAAAAAAAGTGAGCTCACTTTTTCCCTAAAGCCACTTTAACTATATTTTAGTTCATGAACTTATTATATTTGGTGAAAGTTTCATTTACTCTAATAATTTTTTGCGTACGTTAGTTAAATGAACTAAAAGACGGGAAAAAATTATACACAAGTTAAGGATAGAGACTTACTAAATTCGTATTTGTCATAAAATAGTTCATTATTTCTTCAAATTTGTAAATTTGACTACAAAAGCGTCCATCATGAACTTCGTATGTCACTAAAGACATTCTTGCAATTTTGAACTCCAATTTTTTCCTTCAAACTACAAAATTTTCTTTAAAAAGTGAAAAAAATTATTTATGTCTAATAAATTTCAAGAAAATTTTAAGAAAATTTGTCGAAAAATATTTACTTATTTTTGTGATATCGACGCGATGTCAGCACTTGTAATACTGTTTAGTTAAAAATTTCTAAAAATATTCAAAATTTTCTAAAATTAATCAAAAGTTTTCTTCCTGGTGGGTTCACTGTTTTTTCAGTGTATAGAAAATTTTGCCAACATTTTATTTCTATGGAAAATTTTGTCAACATTTTATTTATATAGAAAATTTTGTACCTCTATGTTGGAGAGGAATAATTTGCGAAATCTACCAAAATATGAAGAATTCTACCAATCTACCAAACAGTAAAAAATCGACAATTTCTGGTAGAATTCTACCGACTGTGGCAACCGTGCTTCGTCCCCAAAAATACCCAATTTCAATTAAAATTCCCCACAAAAATCCCCAATACATTTGTGAAAAGTTTTTATGAAAAATAACATAGAAATAGGCTCTACTGTAGAAAATCTGTAATAATTTAAAAATTCAAAAAATGTTGGTCATAATATTTTGGGAGCAGAAGACCGGTGACTAAAATGAGTTTTCGGTACATGGTGACCGAAAATTTAAAATTTGATCCAAAATTTACTCATAAATACTAAAGTAATTGGGTGGTAGATGAATATGAAAGTAAACCATTTTCACTTTTTTTTATATTTATGGAACATACTGTCGTACTGTCCATATTAGTGATGATCATGAGGTGACAATATTTAGGCCCGATGCCTCACTTAATGGTTTCATAATTGTAGCAAAATATCTTGTGAGTAAATTTATAAATTAGCGCTTTGGCCCCAAAAATCAAATCCTGTTTCTAGTTCAAATGCTCTATTAGCAACCTATTGTACGCCATGGAAAGTAATGTAGAAATAATGGGAATTTCATGTAAATCATTATTGTAAGCCAGCGATTTCGCAAAAATCTCTAAATTTATGGAAATTTCCCACCAAATCTCCAAGTCTTCAACTCAAAACTTTCGTCGCCATCTACGAAGATATATCCCCAATTTGTGGAAAAAAATCCCCAATGCTGGTCACACTGCCACCGATTGTTGGTTTTCTAGAAAATCTAATTTGCGGTGGACTCATAGAACCGGTGTTTCCAATGCCGGTGCACCGGTAGAACTCGTACCTTGAAAACCAAATCTCCAAGTCCTCAACTCAAAAATTTCGTCGCCATCTATGAAGATATATCCCCAATTTGTGAAAAAAATCGGCAATGTTGGCGACACTGTCACCGATTGTTGGTTTTCTAGAAAATCTAATTTGCGGTGGACTCATAGAACCGATGTTTCCAATACCGGTGCACCGGTAGAACTCGTACCTTGAAAACCGGTTTTTGTAATTTCAATGTAAAACTGCCTATTTAATGTCAAATGTAGGCAATTAGATATAACCGGTTCTAATTGCCTACACTTGGCATTAGATTGGCAGTTTTATTGAAATAACAAAAAACCGAAACCCAGGCACAAGTTCTACCGGTCCATCGGAAATGAGATTTTGTAAAAAACCGAGGTCGGTGGTTTCTAACAATTTGTTATGTTATCGTGTTGTTGCGATCTGGTACATCAGCTTGTATCCAGATCGAAGAACTCCGCGACTAAAATGGGATATGTCTAGAGTGATCTGATGATGAGTGGGGTAATTTTGGCTGGTCAAGCAAAAAGGTGACGCGTGTTATGTGAGGGAGCCACCGTGGTGCAATGGTTAGCATGCCCGCCTTGCATACACAAGGTCGTGGGTTCGATTCCTGCTTCGACCAAACACCAAAAAGTTTTTCAGCGGTGGATTATCCCACCTCAGTAATGCCGTTCGGACTCGGCTATAAAAAGGAGGTCCCGTGTCATTGAGCTTAACATGGAATCGGGCAGCACTCAGTGATAAGAGACAAGTTCATCAATGTGGTATCACAATGGACGGAATAGTCTAAGTGAGCCTGATACATCGGGCTGCCACCTAACCTAACCTATGTGACCCTTGGTTGCAGTTGGGACACACTGATAGGTAGGAATTGAGGCTGGTGCACTTGTCTGATCTTAGTTGAGCCAAAAGTTGTGAGAGGTCTCTTTCCTCCGGTTCTATGGCCGTTGGTCGAACTCCGAAAACAGGATTAACCTTTTAGCTTCTCACCACTTCAGCTATAGTATCCTTCTGAATCCTGTTCAGGACTTTCTAATTGCTCCCCATTTCGATTTCTTCTATTATTTTGTAAAAGATTTTTAAGTATTCCAATATCAAGTAGTTGAAGAAATTTTAATGAATTTTCGCTCTTATAACATTTCCGCATACATGCATATGCTCTTAATGTGGTATTGCATCTATCGTCCAGGGCTTAAGTAGATAGACTACAAAGACTACAAAAGACAAAAAAAACTACCGAATATATAGGAATACAATAAATCTTTTATCTTAAACTTAAGGTCACAAAAATTTTAATAGCAGGTTAATTGTCGGCAATTTCGTTTTCTTTTTCTTGTAAAAGATACCACTCCCAATTCTCTGTGTTATAGATTAAAAAGAAAATTTTTCATTTTTTTATTTTGTCAAATAAAAGCTCTCGTTTTTTGCAATAAATAAAAGCGAATATTTAACCTACTTTGAAAACAAAACATAAATACTTTTTCTTCATTCTTTTATTTCAATTTTAATCTCCTCTCTCTCTTCCCGCTATCAAATAAGAATTTAAACGTTCGGCTATTAATCAACTCATTATGCGTTTATTAAACCCTAAATGTCTTTCAAGTATTTATTAAAATCTTTAAAAATAAAGTATTTATTTGTTTTATCTTTGGCATTTTGGCATAATTGGATCTTTTGTTGCCATTGTTTGATCGATGAGAGGAGGCATCAATTTGCCAAGCTCTGTCATAACTTTCCATGGTAGCATCAATAATTGATGAGATCTATGGAGTTGGAGAAGAATAAATTATGGTATTTTAACGGGAACTACTGAGTCAATAGATGGATGGATGGATGGATGGATTGGTGATGGAGATTGTCAACTAAAATGCATGGATTTTTTTTATAAAGAATCTTGGCCATGATTATGATGGAAGAAAGTGAATGCTATTTCTAAAGAAAGTTGAATTGGAAAATGGCTGAGGAGTCTATAGGCAACTATTGAGGAATTGTATATACACTAAAAAACGTTTAGTTGTATCCAACGATTTTAACCTTAGCCTAAAAATTTTGGTATTATTTGCGAGCCAATGTCCGAAAATAGTAGGTGCTAATAGACGTAAGAATTCCATTCAACTAATTTGTTAACATGAACCCTTTTTCATTGTTACCGATGTTATATATACCCTTTCTCCCTTGGGAAGATTTTCTTGAAGACCATCTTCCTTGAACCAAATGAAGCTCCCAAGAAATCAATTTAACAAAACTCCAGCTTCACATGTGAATAGTTGAGGTTGCAAAATTTATTTATTTACCTTTTTGTAACTTCCAAATAATTTTAAACATTTTCTTTCAGCAATCGTGACCCAAACGATTTCCTCAAAAAAAAAAAAAAATCACCCAAATCGTAAGCCTTAGTTTTCCCAAAACATTAACTTCAGTAACGTGAGGTTACTAATTAAAATCATTGAAGATTCATTTCCCTATTTTGTTTGTTCAAATCCAAGCAAGCATTGTTACTATTTCCAAATATTTACCATAGGCATTCTCTATTTACCATTTCCAGTATGGCTCATGGAAAGCACTTAGCTTTTGGTATTAGCATCTTCAGTAAAGACAGATCATGTGTTGTCAGTCAGTGAGACAGCTTTTAAAATTTCTTAGCAATGAAAAATTTCTCCGGACTTTTTCTTTTTTTTTGTTTAAAAATCTCTAGCCGTTTTTTTTTGTTTACAACAACTGGTTATAATTGAGGAGACATTACACCACCTCTCCACCTTCGAATGTAAGTGGTAAAGTAAGCACATGTCTCATTTTCCCAGATGTGTATGGAGTCTTGGAATGTAATTTAATTTTGTACTAAAGCTAAATGCGCATGTGCACACTCTTGTACAAGGGGGTTTAAATGCCGCTCTATTGTCTAGGCTAGTTTGGCTAGTTATTGACCACTAGAACCGGTTAATATTGTGTGTCCACATTTCTTGCCAACTTCATAGAAAATAAAAACAAATTGCCAAGCAAATTTTCGGTCATCAATAGCCGGTAGTTATTATGCAGTCCAAGTATATGCAAAAAAAAAACTATGATTGCAAGATATCCAATGAAACTAAACTCAGACAAGAAATTTCCCTTTCATTCACCAGAGAGGATAAACACAAATGGACTAACTATGGGTGATATGTAATAAATGTATTGACTAGAATGTGATATGAAATGGTAGGGATATGGAGGTGACATTTCGGAGTAATGATTTTTGGTCATCTGACCGAATAGGGGATTAAATCCAAGATCCTTTGTAAGCAAGGCTGGAATACTAACCCTTGCACCAGAGATATTCCTTTATGAATGTGAAAATCTAAAATTTTGAAACATACTCTTAACAGGGGTTTAAAGGAGCGTATGAGTATTTTGAATTTAAAGATACTTTTACATATTTCTAGATTTGAAGAAAAAATTTTAACTGTAGACTTTTCTCATCAAAGAATAAAATGTAGATGACACTTAGATTAGTTCATCTCTCATTGATAGTTAAGCTCTAGCATGACTTCTTCCTTTTCAAAACTTAATTTTTCTATGAGGCCAGGGGTACGTATGATTAATTTTAATATAAGGGTAACAACAATTATTCTCAAATTTGGGGCAGTAGAATTAGGAATTTTAATTTCTCATCTGAGAAGATAATATAGAGGACACTCAAAAAAATATATCAAAGTTAACAATAAAGCTCCATCGACCCTTTTTCCTTTTGAAAATAGGCTAAAGTAAATGAGTAAATGACAATTGACGAAACGGTGACACATGATTTTTTTTTCTGGTCCCATAAATAGATCTGCTTTGATAATAATGTTTGTCTATATTGTCACTATAGTGTTATAATCCCCTTTTTATTGTTTTATATAAAAATTGTTCCCCATTTAAATTTCTTCTATTAGTTAGTAAAAGATTTTCAAATATTCCCATATAAAGTAATAGAAGAAATTTCAATGAATCTTCGTTCTTATAACATTTCCGCATACATGCATATGTTCTTAATGTGGTATTGCATCTATTGCCCAGGGCTTAAGTAGTTATACTATTTAAGGCCTGAACATACATACAAAAGACTTTCTAATTGAGTATGAGTATTTTCAATTTAAAGATACCTTTACATATTTCTAGATTTGAAGAAAAAATTGTAACTGTTGGCTTTTCCAATCAAAGAATAAAATGTAGATGACACTTAGATTAGTTAATCTCTCATTGATAGTTAAGCTCTAGCATGACTTCTTCCTTTTCAAAACTTAATTTTCCTATGAGGCCAGGGGTACGTATGATTAATTTTAATATAAGGGTAACCACAATTATTCTCAAATTTGAGGCAGTAGAATTAGGAATTTTAGTTTCTTATCCGAGAAGGGAATATAGAGGACACTCACAAAAATATATCAAAGTTAACAATGAAGCTTCATCGACCCTTTTTACTTTTGAAAATAAGCTAAAGTAAATGTGTAAATGACAATTGACGAAACGTTGATATATGATTTTTTTTCTGGGCCCATAATAGATCTGCTTTGACAATAATGTTTGTCTATATGGTCACTATAGTGTTATAATCCCCTTTTTATTGTTTTATATAAAAAGGGGATTAGAGGGGGCTGAAAATAAATCTCATAAAATATAGCTTATAAGCATAATAGTGTAACAATCACACAATGTTTTTAATTTTTCCTCTATGACTACGGCAAAAAATGTAACATATGAATTTACTTAGCTATGTTAATCATTTTAATCAAGTGTTTCCTTTAATTAGCAATTATGTGTAATTACAGAAATATTTCTTTCTGTATCTCACTATGGTGTTCGAATTTATTTTGAAAAGCATAATATAGCAGAGTCAGTAATCTGTTGGACACTACAGATTGTTTACAACTCAGCAAATTGGTCTTATGTCATACATTTCTCATACAATTGCCAAAAGAGAATACCAGCATTTGAAGTGGATTTTTTTTTACTGTAATTTGGACAATTAAAAGAAAATGTAGAAAAAAAAATTTTCTCCATGCCATGGATTAGAGAAGGGTGATGGGAAATTACATGATTTTCTCGTGTTATAATATATAGACAATTTATACTTTCTTTATTAACAAAAACATATAGAAAATTATAACATATATAAAATTGATCTTTTTTCATTTAAAAAAAAAAAAAATCATATACTGAAAATCTTTTCTATGCCTTGCAAATGAAGATCTCCAGAAATAGTGTTTTTGTATGAAGTCAGATGGACGGACAGTTGTTTGAGAACATTTTTAAATTTTATTCTGTCTACGATATACATAAAAACTGGGGATCTTTATCATTTGAACCATGGATAGATGGAAAGTTGTTTTAGTAAATATTTAAATTTTTTCTGTGTACGAAACACAGCATTGAATTTTCTCATACTCTTTTTTCCTCCTCGAACTCAAATATTTCTTTAAAATATGCCCGACAAAATCGATCGGCTTAAATTAAAAGAATGACAATCACACAACTTATCGTTCGTAATGAGAATTTTTGTTTTTAGACATTTAAAATTTTTTAAAATTTTGTTTTCCAATGTTTTCACTAAAAATTTTGACTTTGTGGGTGTTTACCCCCTGCAGTGTTTTTTTGGGTTTTAATGCAACCATTAACATTATCCCTCCAGTGTTACTAATGAGCCTTAGCACGTGCGCACCATCATTAAAGGTGTGATAATTACCAGAAATGTTCGTTAAAGGTGTTAAATTTTCAAAAATGAAAACCAAAACCCAAGGCATATACCGTTGCCCAACAAACAATCGGAAAACCTGTCAAAGTTCTCTAAAAAGACGAATGAATTCGAAAAAGAAATACAAGAAAATTAACACCTTTTTTCTTTAGATAAAATATTGAAAATTACAAAAATAAAACCCAACCATATGGAGAAAGAAAGATGAACATATTTGTACTAAAAGTTAGTTATGGTTATCAGTGCAATCATATTTTTGGGGATTAAACTATGACGACTTAGATACGTTTGGAGTCATGGTGTGTAGGCATGATGGCTTCCAGTATTTCCCCAGGCTGTTTTTAGAAATATGAGATGATTACAAATCTTTCATATATTTGATAATTTATTTATTTTTGGGATCTAAGGTCTAATGAAAAAAATTGAACAGATAATGCAGTTATTGATGTTAAAGTAACATGCTTCAAGGGCCTATTTCATAATCACATGCAGTGTAATTGAAATATTCAATAATAACTTCACAAATATTTGGAGGAATAGGGGTTTCTCACCTAATAATTTTATAAAACTATATATGTATATTTTTTGTTTGAAAAAATTTCCTTATTGATAGAAATGTGTTTTATTAAAACAATAATTTCTCAAAAAAAAAAAAAAAAAAAAAACCAAGAAAATTTTATATAAAATATTATAAGGAAAATTTTGGTAAAATGTTCCCTACATAAGAAATTTCAATAAATTTTTCACTTAGTAAGAAATTTTTATTTTCTCTAAGGAACAAATTTCTATTAATTTTTATGTAAAGCAAAAATGTCCATGACATTTTTTTTTAAGGAAAAGGATTTCCATGAAATTTTCTATAATAAACACATGTCCCCAAATTAATCTCTAAGGAAATATTTACGATTAAGTTTCTATACAATTTTCTTTAAAGAAACATATTTTATGAAAATTTTCTGTAAATAAAAAATTTCCATGAAAAACTTGCCTTCAAAAGTTCTCTAAAGGACACATTTCCATAAAATGTTCTTTAAACAATGTCCTTATAGAAAATTTCTTACAGAAAAATGTGAATGAATTCTTCTTCAAAGGAAAAAATTTATAAAATTGTGTCTAACGAAAAATTTTCCATCAAAAATTTCTCTAATGAAAACATATCCAAAATTTTTTCTGTAAGGAAAAAAGCAGAAACTTCCATTAAGTTTTCTCTAAAGAAAAAATGTCCGTGATTTTTTTCTAAAGAACACTTAATACACAAAGACTGTAAAATAAAAGCAATACAACAACAATAAAATTCTATATAATTTTTTATGATTTTTTTCTTAATTTTTTTATGATTTTTTTCCTAAAAAAACAAAATTTCTATAAAATTTTCTATCAAAATTTTTTATGAAATTTTCTCTATGAAAGATTTTCTATCAAATTCTGTCCTTAGAAAAAATGTGTACAAAGTTTTCTCTAACGAAAAATTTTCTATTATATTTATATAATTTTTATGATTTTTTTCATTTTTTTATGATTTTTTTTTCCTAAAAAAACAAAATTTCTATAAAATTTTCTATCAAAATTTTTTATGAAATTTTCTCTATGAAAGATTTTCTATCAAATTCTGTCCTTAGAAAAAATGTGTACAAAGTTTTCTCTAACGAAAAATTTTCTATTATATTTATATAATTTTTTTTTTCATTTTTCTATGATTTTTTTTTTCCTAAAAAACAAAATTTCTATAAAATTTTCTATCAAAATTTTTTATGAAATTTTCTCTATGAAAGATTTTCTATCAAATTCTGTCCTTAGAAAAAATGTGTACAAAGTTTTCTCTAACGAAAAATTTTATATTATATTTATATAATTTTTATGATTTTTTTCATTTTTTTATGATTCTTTTTCCTAAAAACACAACATTTCTTTAAAATTTTCTATCAATTTTTTTTTATGAAATTTTCCCTAATGAAAGATTTTCTATCAAATTCTGTCCTTAGAAAAAATGTGTACAAAGTTTTCTCTAACGAAAAATTTTATATTATATTTATATAATTTTTATGATTTTTTCATTTTTATACCCTACACCATAGGATGGGGGGCATATTAACTTTGTCATTCCGTTTGTAACACATCGAAATATTGCTCTAAGACCCCATAAAGTATATATATTCTGGGTCGTGGTGAAATTCTGAGTCGATCTGAGCATGTCCGTCCTTCCGACCGTCCGTCTGTTGAAATCACGCTAACTTCCGAACGAAACAAGGTCGGACGGTATTGCAAATGGGCCATATCGGTCCACTTTTACGTATAGCCCCCATATAAACGGACCCCCAAATTTGGCTTACGATGCCTCTAAGAGAAGCAAATTTCATCCGATCCGGCTAAAATTTGGCACATGGTGTTACTATATGGTCTCTAACAACCATGCAAAAAGTGGTCTACACCGGTCCATAATTATATAGCCCCTATATAAACCGATCCCCAGATTTGGCTTGCGGAGTCTCTAAGAGAAGCAAATTTCATCCGATCCGGCTAAAATTTGGTACATGGTGTTAGTATATGGTCTCTAACAACCATGAAAAAATTTTTTCACATCGGTCAATAATTATATATAACTCCCATATAAACCATATCACCAGATTTGACCTCCGTAGCCTCTTGGAAGACCAAAATTGATCTGATTCAATTGAAATTTGGTACGTGGTGTTAATATAAGGCATCAAACACCCGTGCAAAATTGGTCAAAATCGGTCAATAATTATATATAAGCCCCATATAAACCTATCCCCAGATTTGACCTCCGGAGCCCCTTGGAAGAGTAAAATTCATCCGATCTGGTTGAAATTTGGTACGTGGTGGTAGTATATGATATTTAACAACCATGCCAAAAGTGGTCCATATCAGTCCATAATTATATATAGCCCCCATATAAACCGATCCCCAGATTTGACCTCCGGAGTCCCTTGGAAGAGCAAAATTCATCCGATTCAGTTGAAATTTGGTACGTGATGTTTGTATATGGTATCCACCAACCATGCAGGAATTGGTTCATATCAGTCCATAATCACACACAAACAAATTTTTTTTCTGATTCAATCACGAAATTAATTGATCAAATTAATTTTTTAATTGAAATGTCTTCAATCACAGAAATGATAGTATCAATTAAAAATTAATTGAATGTCAATTAAAAAATTAATTGATCCAATTAAAAAATTAATTGATACTATTAATTTTTGTGATTGATTTTTGTTTCAATTAAAAAATTTGTTGATTTAATTAAAGTTTTCATTGAATATTTTTTTAAAATTCTATTAAAATTTAAATTGGAAAATTTTTCGTGAAATTTTTTTCTGTGCATATATAGCCCCCATATAAACCGATCCCGAGATTTGGTTTGGGAGCCTCTTAAAGGAGCAAATTTCATCCGAGTCAGTTGAAATTTGGTACATTGTGCTAGTATATGGCCGTTAACAACAATGTCAAACTAGGTCCATATTGGTCTAAAGTTATCTATAGCCCTCAGATAAATCGATCCCCAATCACACAAAAATTGGTCCATATCAAGTTCATAATTGTAAATAGCCCCCATATAAGCGACTCCCATATTTCAATTCTGGCTCTCTACGTACCGTGCAAAAGTCCATGTCGATTCGTAATTATTTGTAGACTTACCCATGGCTGAATAAGGAGGTTGAATCACGATAACAATAACAACAAATTTCAATATGTTGTTTACAATTTTAAGAAGTCAAAATCAGCTGATAAAAGAATCGTATGGCATTGGTAAAAGTGGCAATTATTTATTCTTTCAATTGTCCTGAAAAAATAATTAAAATCCAGAGAAAAATAAAGGTTCAAATTTAATTGTGTCACCTATGAGTGCAACACATCGAAAGTGGATAATTCATCCGAGGAACGCCGATATGAGACAAATAAGACTATTATACCCACAAAAGTTAAGAATGGAAGTCAGTCAAATGGATCTTCGCCATCTATTAACAAAAGCAGTTTATCATGCAGTTTAAACTTATGTGCGTGGTATTTTGGGTCTGGAATATGTTATCAAGATACTCAAGTCATCTTTGAACAATTCTCCAGCTATGAATGCGCGAGTTTGTTTGAGATACATTTGCTATGCAGTGTCATTTTGAGAGCTGCAATCACCATAAACATATGATTTTGACATCTTAAAATTTTGTCGAAATAAAAAAATTGTAATCATATGGACCCATGATTTAACCTTCTTGTTCAGCCATGGACTTACCTATACATAACTTGTTTGTCTAATATATACCACGTATGGACTAACTCACAATTTAGAAAACGATGTTAAGAAGTTTTAAGATACCACGACCCAAGTAATTCGATTGTGGATGACAGTCTTTCGTAGAAGTTTCTACGCACTTCATGGTGGAGGATACATAAGACTCGGCCTGGCCGAACTTACAACCGTATATACTTGTTTTTCCTAAAAAAACAAAATTTCTATAAAATTTTCTATGAAATTTTCTCTAATGAAAGATTTTCTATCAAATTTTGTCCTTGGAAAAAATGTGTACAAAATTTTCTCTAACGAAGAGTTTTATAGAGGTTTTTCTGGGAGAAAAAAAATCCATAATTTTTTCCTAAAAAACAAAATTTCTATAAAATGTTATATGAAATTTTTTATGATTTCCAATTCAAAATTTCTATAAATTTTTTTATGATGAGAAGTTTTTTTATGAGACTTTCCCAAATAAAAGATATTCTATCAAATTCTGTCCTTGGAAAACATGTGTACAAAATTTTCTCTAACGGAAAATTCTATATAGTTTTCTCTGGGAGAAAAATTTCGTTAAAATTTTTTTAAAACGAATTTTATAAAAGATCTTCTTTCTTTCCTATAATAATACCACAAAAAAAGTTTAAAAATTTTTAGATAGCGACATATTTTTATAAATTTTTAGATACCGACAAAGAAAATTATAACAAATTGTCTATAAAATATTTATTAACCTTTTTCCCTGGGACTTTAAAAGTAGTTTTGTGCTTCTCCCATTGACGTAAATTAGAATTGAGTCATTTTCCCCCAAAACAGAAAATAGTCTTTAAATAAACCTATGCAAAACTTTAATCAATAATAGACCTTCGCATCACAATCATTTCAATTAAAATATTGTGTTTTAATTTTTTTGTCGCTTCTGCACTTGTTGTTCTTTTTCCATACCAATAATTTCTTATCTCTTTGTGATAATTATAAAAAAAACCCGGACTTTCAAATATACCTCTGCACCTAACGTCAACAAGTAAGGAAAAATGGTAACAAACAAATTGCGAAAATTATTAATTAATGGCATGTATATTTGTTCGTATTTCGATTGTTGTAGGTGGGACTCTTTGCCTAGTTACCGATAGATAACATAGAAAAAAAAAACAAAGCTAATAATGATTTTTCTGTTATATTTGTCTGAGAAATTCACAGATGACGCTCTTCACTTTAATTTATGGAACTTTTAATGAGGCGGTGTTGCTGTCAGCCACATCACCATCATTTTTATTGTCAACCATTATTGATAAGAAAATATTACTTTATAGCCAATAATAATTTTCTGTAAAAAATATGTGTGGGTATATATGTAAGAAAACTAAGAAAGGTTTTTGAAAAAAAAATATATAAAATAGAATTTATATCGTATAATAATTTTTTTACTTTTTTGTCTATTAAATAATCAAAATTATAAAGAAATGTGTAGTCTCTAAAAAATATATTTTATTTTTGAGGATATGATTTTTTTTATTATGTGTAAATTTGTTGGTATTATAAAGACTGATAACAAACCATTTGTCAGTAGATGGCGCTGAAGTGGAATATAGAAGAAGCAGTATGAAAATGGGCCCAGGAAAATAAGCCCCAAACCCAAATCAAGCACGACCACAAATATGGGGCTACGCTTCATAATGATTACGAGCCCCATTACTGAATGTAACTGGTGCATGAAAATCGACCCCAAAATAAAATTCGGGATCATTTTCACTATTGAATTAAAGAACAGCGTAAAAATGAACTTTAAGTGATGGGAAAATATAAAGTTTTAAGAAAAAATTAAATATGTGTTACTGAGAAATGGTTTAGGAATCTTACTTTGAGCTATGTCCTTTTTCCATTAAAGGCATAACGAAACCTTTTCATTGATACAATGAAAATGTTCATTAATAATATGAAATGTTTCATTAGTTAATAGAAAAATCGTAACAAAATAGGAAATTGTTTCATTGGATCAATTTCAATTACAAATTTCGTTAATATTGCGAAGCTTTTTCTAACACTAAAACATCGGTGGTGAACTTCTTTCATACAGAATAATATTGCTGGACTTAATTTTTAGCTCAAAAAATTCTCTGCTTCGAAATGAACTTTTCCTTTCATAATAAATTTTTTTTGAAATTCTTCAAGTATTCCCCAGGTGATTTTATTATTTATATTTACCGGAATTTAGACTATGTTCCTTAGTACAAAGTCAAGGTTTTCAAATTAATGCACTTCCATTGACCAAACCATAATTTTTTGTTTTAACTTTATGCTGTCCCCTAAAACCATAAATTGATCGTTGTCTTGGTTTATTTTTCACCTGTAGCGATTTACTTGGCATTATTGGAAATGCCTAACATTTACATTTTCAATTAATTGTTGTTGTGTTTTTTTTTTTTTTTTTGATAAATTGTTTGTTATCTTCTGTTGTTGGTTTTTATTTTAGTCATATGTTAAAATTTTATTTATGGTGATATATAGAAAAAAAATCTATATAAGTGCAGGGGTATAGAAAGGACTAGCATAGCAATATCTTATCTAGTCTTTTGGATGTGTTTTTTTTTTCTTTTTGCAATCTCTATCGATAACAGAGTGGCAGACTATAAATTATTTATTTTTTTCTGCTATCAAAATACAATAGAAAATAGGCTATATGTGGGCAATTTTACCCCTTACCAGAGGTTGGATGTTTAAAATTATTTTCACATGATTCATGACGATATTCGAATAGAAACAAAATTCAAATTCATGTAAATTCCCTAATTCTGGAAAGTTTAGCTCATATTTGGAAAATGGTTTATTAATAACCCGCTTCTAAGGACTGATAGCTCATTTGGTCATAAAAACAAGATAGAAAAGGTCGTGTGAACCCGACTATATGATACCTTAATAAAAGATATAAATTAATAGGTGTTACTGAGAACTTAGACTAAACACCGCATTCCATATTGGTGTACTCATAGACATCTCATTCAACGGATCAATCTTCTACTCAAGAAATGGAAGTTCTCCGTTACATTTTCTCAGTCTACTGAATATAGATTCTGGTAGAGATGGGTTTACAGGTAACCTTGCATGGACTCTTAGTTTGCGCCCGGAAGATCAAACTTCAGTGATTACCATTAAAGGGTTGTGTGAATATGGGCCCCATAAACAATAGACCCAAAACCCAAATGAGGTAGGTCCCCAAAAATGATATGTTTAACAACAAAACCATTTGTTGACGTGTTTTTGGAGAATAGCTTCATTATATTTTTGGGGACCTGAAATTATGAAAATGCACCCCAATATTGCAAAGAAAAATTAACCCAAATGTCCTTATTGCAATTGTTAGTCTCGAGTGGGTCCTATTTGGGCTTTCCGGGATTTGAAATTTATGGAAAACTACAACACCAATTTTTTTATTATTTTGGGAAGTAAATACATTTTTGTTTGGAGCCCCTTGGCATTATGAAAATAAACCCCAATATTGAAAATAAACCCTCATTTAGCTTTGGAATTGTATTTCGTTTACAAGTGGGCCTATTTTCGCCTTCGACCGTGGTTTAAGATTTTTTCCTATGGACAGAGTCCACAGTTAATTAGCGCGATTCCAAAAAGATTCATACTGAGTAACACATATTTAACTTTTCGTAAAACTTCATATTTTTTTCCATCAGTTAAGGTTCATTTTCAAACGGTCTTTTAAATCAAAAGTGAAAACGATCGTTAATTTTATTTTGGGGTCCATTTCTATGCCACGGTTATATTTTGTTGGGGCTCATATTACTTATAAAGCGTTGCCCCACATGTGTGGCCAATGTGTTTGGGGTTTATTTTCCTGGGACCCATTGTCGTATATCCTTTTATTGTTCCGTATAGCAGTGTATTAAATCAGATTGGTTTCCTTCGTGCTTGGCCAATGAATCCAATCATTCCATTGGTATTAAATCAACATTTCAAATGGTTACCAATATAGTTTTGGAGTCGATTTTAATGCTTTTGTTACATATTGTTGGATCCCATTGTCATTTGGATTTTTGGTCTCATTTTCATGGACATCGCCCCACATTTCGGACTCTGTGGCACTTGGAGTTTTTTGGGACTCCTCTTCCTGGGGACTTTTTTCACATCTCCGCTCCACATTTAGGGCTCATTGTCATTTGGGTTTTTGGTGTCATTTTCAAGGACGTCACCTCTCATTTGGGACTCTGTGCCACTTGGGATTTTATGGGGCTCATTTTCCTTTAATTGCCTTCAAAACTAACCACCGTCTTTATGTTAATGTTTTGAACCAGGAAACCTTTCAAGCGTCAGAGACATGGCGCCCAAGCCTGCATGCTTTGTGTCACAACATTTGGAAGTTGGAACAATACTCTACGCGGATTACCTGATATAATGGCCTCTCTTTGCTAGCTCATAGAGGTTGGGGTCCCATCGGTAGGTCGTTATTAATTGCCAGCTATAAGAAATCCCTACGCCTACTTTAAGGAGTTTTTCTGTTTAGCCGACACAGTGCATATGTGCACATTTGCAGTGCATATT
Organism: Haematobia irritans; assembly: GCF_050003625.1. Lineage (NCBI taxonomy): Eukaryota > Metazoa > Arthropoda > Insecta > Diptera > Muscidae > Haematobia > Haematobia irritans. Next base: position 4,744,144 of record NC_134399.1, read on the forward strand.
TCCAATTTACTGAGGATATGGAATCACGGTTGCCACATTTCGTAGAATTCTACCAAAACTGGTAGACTTTTTACTATTTGGTAGATTGGTGGAATCCTTGAGTTTTTGGTAGATTTTGCAAAACATTCCTCTCCATCTAATGCGCTTGACAGACTGTCAGTTATTCCGGACGACAGTGCTCTTGTCGAACATATCACATATATTGTGCAAATTATAAGCTGCATGTTTATGGGATCGATAACACATTTACCGATTATTTAGTCATCGCCGACAAGTCGTATCGATCCGACACATTGTAAGATTCTTTACAAACACCGAAATTCCGTCCGAAATAACTGATAGTCAGTAAAGCGCATAAGAGGTACTTCACAAATTTTTTGTAGAAATAAAATTTTAACACAATTTTCTATAGAAATAAAATTTTCACATAGTTTTTTGTATAGAAATAAAACTTTTACAAAATTTTCTATGGAAATAAAATTTTGACAGAATTTTCTATGGAAATAAAATTTTGACAAAATTTTCTATGGAAATAAAATTTTGACAAAATTTTCTATGGAAATAAAATTTTGACAAAATTTTCTATGGAAATAAAATTTTGACAAAATTTTCTATGAAAATAAAATTTTTACAAAATTTTTTATAGATATATAATTTTGACACAATTTTCTATAGATATAAAATTTTGACAAAATTTGTTATAGATATATAATTTTGACACAATTTTCTATAGAAATAATTTTTTTACAAATTTTTCTTTAGAAATAAAATTTTGACAAAATTTTCTATGGAAATAATTTTTTTCATTCGTTTTGTTATTTGTATTGTTGTTTTTTTCTTTAATCATTGTTGTTGTTTTTAATTTGTTTTTGTTTATCGTTTTATTTATCGTTTTTTTGTTTATCGTATAAACCCTTTTTTCGGAAGGTTCATGTGTGGTTCACTTTTGGGTTTAGTGAACTGCCTGAATTTATTCTGATAATTGGTTGATAGTTTTGCTGCAAGTAGAAGATGCTGATGAGGAATGTGGTAATTCCGAAACTTGCGTCCAACCAACCATCTTGCAGTCTATAGGGCTTTGCCCAAATAAATTAGACAAACATTATTTTCCTCTATTGGTTAAGCTACACTTGTAGTTTAGTCAATGCATGGTTTTAAGCTGAAATCAAAAACAACAACAAGAAATAAAATTTTCTATGGAAATAAATATTTTTTGTAAATAAGATTTTTTCCCCATCCTTAAGGGATTATCTCCAATAGTTTAGGGGAAGTCCCACTTGCCGTCAACGTTAACGTTCAGATTTTCTAAAAAATGACACAAAAGTGTCACTGGAAATAAACGTGGCAAAGTTATTCTAAAAACGTGGTAATTTTCTTCAGACTATAAATTAAATGTTAAATTTTTCTTTAAATATAACGATCATTTTCATTATATTTATAAAATTGTTTCGTAGATTCAATTTTAATGAAAAATTTTGTTAATATTACGAAAAATTCAGAGAATGTAATTTTTGCATTGACATAACATTCATTAGGACCATGAAAAGCTGTTTCATCATTATTGAATAGAAAAATTCGTAACGATAATGAATAATTTCACTGTATTTATGAAATTTTTTCGTTAGATTAATTTTATTGATTTTTTTCGAATTCGAATTCTTTGCAATTTTTTATTTGTCGTCTTTACGTATTAAAATATTTAAATTACCTTTGAGTTCAATGACTTTGCTTTCGTTGAATAAAACAAAATATTTAAAAAATCAATTAACTTTACATGACATTCCATTTTTATTAAATACAAAATAAAATAATATAAACTTGTTGAGAGATTAAAATTCTTTTGGTAATTTAAAGTTTATTCATCTCCTCCAGCAGTGGCATGTAATCTTACAAAGCAGATTACTTTCTTTTTCTCACATTCCACTCAAAGGTGCCCGGGAGTTGTGAGCAAACAGTTGTCACTTTAATTTGACAGATTTTAGTGAAATTTCTGTGTTAAAACTTTAATTCAACAAAATTTTTTGCATGCTTAGCCTTATTTTTACAAGAGCGTGTAATGTGCGTTGTCATTTATGCGAAGATGTTTGCAGAAATTAATTTTCTCTGTCACCCATCAGCTGCCTTAATTATCACTATCTGAAAAAAATTTTTTACAGAATAATAAAAGAAAGATCATATAAATTTCATTTATAAAGTTTTCACACTAAACGTTTATTTTTGCTGTAAGCTGTTTTGTAGCAATCATCTTTGCATGGTCATTGGAAGTTTTTTTTTGTTTTTTTTTTCTCGTCCGTGATGACAACATCACGGCTTACTAAAGGGACAGACACTTTTGCTTTCATTTTGTTTAAATAAAAATAAAAGACCCAGAGGAGACAAAAGATTTTCATAATATAAAAATAATAGAAAAACGACTTTTTTGAATTATTGTTCAAATTCAATCATACGTCAAATGATAATGACAATACAATGTGACAGAAATTCAGACATTGGGCTGAGATGTAAGCATATGAAGTTTTGTGTGTTTTTTTTTCTTTGTCATCATAGCAGATCAATGTTAGACAAGCTCTCACCTTCATCAAAAAGTGATAGCAGTAGTTTGATGCGAATCATCATGGTAGGTGGGATGATGGTCTTTTAAACTCCACTAGCCCAAGAAATGAAAGAAAAATCATCAGCAGCAGTAGCCGCCGTTATACAGCCCCCACACGAAAAGTCATTGCGCATGCCTAACTCTTACTTTTGAAGTGCTTGCGATTTCTTTTAAGTCATCAAGTGATTGTTACTTCAGAGTGACTGGGGGTAGCACTCGTCGAACCTTAATGGTAACAAAATTTCCAGGGTAATATGCAGACAATGTTGATGTTGGAATGCATAGGTGTTCATTAAATTTGTTTTCTAAAATAAATGCAGTTATGATTTCATTATTTTCGCTTCAAGTACTCTCCAAGTGGGATTGTTATTATTTTGTCGAAATATTTTCATCTATTGTGACAGCTACGAATTAAGGGAAAACTGGTAATAATGGTATATTGTTTGCAAATTTGATTTGATATATTTTTTTGTTAAACTAGAGGAAATAATAATGGGAAATATTAACAAATGATTTTCTAGTTCAATGATCATATATGGCCAAAGTTTCACTTTCTTTTTTTTCTATTGTAATATTTTTTTTGTTTCAATTATAAATATTCAATTCTATTTTATAGTAAATGATGTAATTTTAAAATAAATGAAATTTCTTATTAGGGGCTTTTTTAGATCCTCCAGTTACTGAACTTTTGCATGTCTCTTGAAATTTCCTAATTAGCAATTTCTTTGGTTTTATTGGCTTGGAAAAAATAAAGGCCAATGAACCATATGTCAATATGGCTTTTGGCCTTTTGGGTAATGTGACCTAAGCAAAATTATTTTATTATGTTTTTCTTTGAACAAAAAAAAAAAAAAAACATGAGAATTATATTGCTCCAGGCTTGATCATATCATTAGTCTATGATGTAAGGAAGCTGGAGAAAAGAAATATTAGAAATGATGACAAAATAATCTACATAATAGACAAAGAACAATGACATGGTAGTAAGATCTAGACATGACAGATAATACGAATGAGGAATATAGGTTGTATATTTTTTATATGCGTAGAAAAAATATGATTATCGTGATCATATCAGAAAAAATATTTTCACGATAATCATATATTATTTTCACACAATGATCAATACAAAAAAAATTGGCAGAGAAAATCCTATGATTTTAGTAAGAACATGGGCAGAAACCACGGTTGCCCCTCGTGCCAAAAATAATCTATCTCCATTTAAAGAGAATTTTACCACAACTACCAGATAAAAAAAAACATATTTTAAAGTTTTTGATCAAATTTTTGTGGTTTGTATGAAAAAATTATTTTCTTCGAATGAATGAATGATATCTCCTATTAACGCAAATTTTTTGGGTGTATAAATATCCCTTGAATTGTAAATGTGTCCAATTTTAAATGTTCTAACGATTTTTGTTTGCACCAACAACTTTTACAAAAAATGAGAATTTCCTTACAATGGACTTTGACAAACACGTACAAGAAAATTAATTTTTTTAAGAAATTAAATTTATAGAAAATTTTGTCAAAATTTTATTTTTGTAGTAAATTTTGTCAATTTTTCTTTAAACGAAAAATTTGTTAAAATTTTTATTTTTTTGGAAAATCTTGTCAAATTTTTATTTTTGTAGAAAGTTTTGTCAAGATTTTATTTCTATAGAAAATTTTATAAACATTTAATTTCTATATAAAATTTTGTCAACATTTTATTTCTAAGAAAATTGTGTTAAAATTTTTATTTTTGTGGAAGATATTGTCAAAATTTTATTTCTATAGAAGATTTTGTAAAAATTTTATCTCTACACCCTCAAAAAAATCGCTTCTTTAACATATGTTCCAAACATATTTTGCAGGAAGCACATATATTATTGGATACTGCCGAAACATTAATATGTTTGTTTTATGTGAACATATTATTTGTTTGGAAGCATTTTGAGCCCAAAAATATTATATGCTTGGAAGAATTTTTCCCAAAGACGATTGTGCGCATACCCTAACATACTCGCAATTTTCACTTCCACGAAATATTTTAGTTCTTGGCACCTTTTTCTGTAATACAAATAATGTTGAAGAAATTATTCACTTTTATAATTTTTTTAAATTTTACCTTTCGCCTGCACGGAGAATCGAACCGAGGACCATACACACACACTATCCACTGGGCTACGTAGCTGTTATAGTCACCAGTAGATAATTATCGTTATAAGTTACATTTATATAGCATAGTTTGCAGCGCCCACAAGCCCATGCAAACATAACATTATTTAACAGAAACATACATTTGTTTGCCACGTGGAGCAGTGGTTAGCATGTCTGCCTTGCATGCAAAGGGTCGTGGGTTCAATCCCTGCTCCGACCGAACACTTTTTTTTTTTAATTTACACATTTATATTTATACTATATTAAATTTTTATAATGAAACTTTGAAATGTGGGTTATTAAAGATTTATAGTCAGTAACAGTGCTTGATATAAACGTAATTGACTGATTTTTGGATAAAATATTATTTTTTATTGCAAAAATAACAATTTTGTAACAAAAAACTGTTTTTGGTACAAAACTTTAAAATTTGGAAAGAATTCAAAAACTAACAAAAGAAGAACGTGGAGTCGAGTATAAACATACATAAATAATTTTATAATATAAACATAAATTTATTTAGGCGTGAACAGTTTTTTACTAGCATTGAACACCATCGCTCTAAAATGCCTCTTATTTTTCTTTAATAATTTATTTTAAAGAAAATAAACTTTTTCAATTGTTTTAGCTGCAAAACTCGAACTTAATGCCCGCTTTTATATTTGAAGGTGTCCGTCAACTCCTCGTGGACTACTTATTAATAAAGAGGAACTAAACTTTGTTTTTATACATTTTACTGTGTAATTTTTCGCTATTTCCTCCTTTTTTCGTTTTACTGTCCCAACTCTAAAAAGAGTATAGTACCCTTTCGTTATTTTTATGAAGACCCTTGATTTCTTTTAACGAACCAAGAAAAAAAATTGTGCCCATAATGCCAAAATGATAAACAAAACACGTGTCCACACATACATAAAATGCTGCTCTCAGGCGAAAACATATGCTGGTTGGTTTTCAAATGTCTATTCTCTTGGTTCCGAATGTCTATTCTCTTTATTCAAATTAAATAATATTTAGACTTAAACATATCAAATTTTTGGCCTTATCAAAAAACAGTTTTCCGAAACAACATACAAGCGGTTTCACAGAAATTTTTCTCTTTTGATTCTTTCGCTTTGTAATGTTGATATCTTTCGTCAACTCTCTCGGTTTCCATCTCTATTTCTTTCTCTATACTCTCTCTATCGCTTTGAATAAAATATCACAACATATGTATGTTTAGTCGAAATTTGTAAATTTATATATGTTTGCATTCACACATATGATTTTTATGAACATTCATGCCCCAAACATAATTTATTCTAACATATTAACATAGATGTCCCAAACATTTAGTGTTAGTTTAGGAACATCACATGTTTGCACTTAAATATATTGTGTTTTAAAATTTTGCCCGAAACACATTTTGTTTATATCGGAACATATGAAAAACATATTTTTCTAACAGTGTAATGAAAATCGTGTCAAAATTTTATTTGTATAGAAAATTTTGCCACAATTTTATTTTGACAAAATTTTATTTCTATAGAAAATTTTGTCAAAATTTTATTTTTACAGAAAATATTATATTTTTTGTTCTATATAAAACTTAGTAAAATTTTATTTGTATAGAAAATTTTGTTAAAAATTTTATTTTTTTGGAAGATATTGTCACAACTTTATTTCTATAGAAAATTTTGTCAAAATTTTATTTTTAATGAAAATTTTGCCAAAATTTTATGTCTAATAAAAATTTTGTCAAATTTTTATTTCTAATGAAAATTTTGTTAAAATTTTTATTTTTGTGGAAAATATTGTCAACATATTGTTTATATAAAAAATTTTGTAAAAATTTTATCTCTAATGAAAATTGTGTCAAAATTTTATTTCTATATAAAACTTTGTTAAGATTTTATTGTATAGAATATATTTTATTGTTTTTGTGAAAAATTTTATTTATATAAAAAATTTTGTAAACATTTTATTTCTTATGAAAATCGTGTCAAAATTTTATTTGTATAGAAAATTTTGTCACAATATTGTTTCTGTAGAAAATTTTGACAAAATTTTATTTCTATGGAATTTTTTTTCAAATTTTTTTCTATAGAAAATTTTATCAAAATTTTATTTGTATAGAAAATTTTATCAAAATTTTATTTCTATAGAAAATGTAGTAAAAAATTTATAACTAATAAAAATCGTGTCAAAATTTTATTTGTATAGAAAATTTTGTCAAAATTTAATTTCTATAGAAAATTTTATCAAAATTGTATTTCTATAAAAAACTTTGTCAATATTTTATTTGTATAGATGTAAAATTATTAAAATTTTTATTTTTGTAGAAGATATTGTCAAAATTTTAATTCTACTGAAAATTTTGTTAACATTTTTATTTTTGTGGAAAATATTGTCAACATTTTATTTATATAAAAAATTTTGTAAAAAATTTACCCCTACTGAAAGTTGTGTCAAAATTTTATTTGTATAGAAAATTTTGTCACAATTTTGTTTCTATAGAAAATTTTGACCAAATTTTATTTCTATAGAAAATTTTGTCAAAATTTTATTTCTACAGAACATTTTATAATTTTTTTTCTATATAAAACTTAGTCAAAATTTTATTTGTGTAGAAAATTTTGTTAAAATGTTTATTTTTGTGGAAAATATTGTCAACATTTTATTTAAATTTAAAATTTAAATTTTGTCAAAAATTTATTTCTGCAGAAAATTTTATAATTTTTGTTTTACTTTATTACACTTAGTCAACATTTTATTTGTATAGCATATTTTGTTAAAATTTTTAGTTTTGTGGAAAATATAGTCAACATTGAATTTATTTTGTAAAAATTTTATCCCTAATGAAAATTGTGTCAAAATTTTATTTGTATAGAAAATTTTGTCAAAATTTTATTTCTATAGGAAAATTTGCCAAAATTTTATTTCTTATGAAAATTTTGTTAAAAGTTTTATTTTTGTGGAAAATTTTATTTATATAAACAAATTTTGTAAACATTTTTTCTCTAATGAAAATCGTGTCAAAATTTTATTTGTACAGAAAAATTTTTAACAATTTTGTTTCTGTAGAAAATTTCTACAACATTTTATTTCTGTAGAAAATTTTATCAAAATTTTATTTGTATAGAAAATTTTAGTTCTTTAGAAAATGTTGTCAAAATTTTATCTCTAATGAAAATCGTGTCAAAATTTTATTTCTACAGAAAATTTTGTTAAAATTTTATTTCTACAGAAAATTTTATCAATATTTTATTTCTATATAAAAGTTAGTCAAAATTTTATTTGTATAGAAATTTTTGTAAAAATTTTTATTTTTGTGGAAAATATTGTCAAAATTTTATTTCTATAGAAAATTTTTATCAAAATTTGATTTCTATATAAAACTTTTTCAAAAATTTATTTTTATAGAAAATTTTGTTAAGAGTTTTTATTGTGGAAGATATTGTCAAAATTTTATTTCTAATGAAAATTTCGTCAAAATTTTATTTCGAATGAAAATTTTGTCAAAATTTTATTTCTATACAAAATTTTATCAAAATTTTATTTCTGTTTAAAACGTTGTCAAGATTTTATTGTATAGAAAATTTTGTTGTATGGAAAATTTTATTAATTTTTACTTTGTGGAAAATTTTGTCAAAATTTTATTTATATAAAAAATTTTGTAAACATTTTATCTCTAATGAAAATCGTGAACAAATTGTATTTGTATAGAAAATTTTGTGACAATTTTGTTTCTGTAGAAAATCAAAATTTTATTTCGAATGAAAATTTTGCTAAAATTTTTATTTTTGTGGAAAATATTGTCAAATTTTATTTATATAACAAAAAGTGTAAAAATGTTATCTCTAATGGAAATTGTGTCAAAATATTATTTGTATAGAAAACTTTGTCAAAATTTTATTTCTATAGAAAATTTTATCAAAATTTTATTTCTGTATAAAACTTTGTCAAGATTTTATTGTATAGAAAATTTTGTTAAAATTGTATTGTATGGAAAATTTTGTTAATTTTTTTTTTGTGGAAAATTTAGTCAAAATTTTATTTATATACAAAATTTTGTAAACATTTTATCACTAATGAAAATCGTGAACAAATTTTATTTGTATAGAAAATTTTGTCACAATTTTGTTTCTGTAGAAAATCAAAATTTTATTTCTTATGAAAATTTTCTCAAAATTTTATTTCTTATGAAAATTTTCTCAAAATTTTATTTCGAATGAAAATTTTGCTAAAATTTTTATTTTTGTGGAAAATATTTTCAAATTTTATTTATATAAAAAAATTTTAAAAATGTTATCTCTAATGGAAATTGTGTCAAAATATTATTTGTATAGAAAATTTTGTCAAAATTTTATTTCTATAGAAAATTTTATCAAAATTGTATTTCTGTATAAAACTTTGTCAAGATTTTATTGTATAGAAAATTTTGTTAAAATTGTATTGTATGGAAAATTTTGTTAATTTTTTCTTTGTGGAAAATTTAGTCAAAATTTTATTTATATAAAAAATTTTGTAAACATTTTATCACTAATGAAAATCGTGAACAAATTTTATTTGTATAGAAAATTTTGTCACAATTTTGTTTCTGTAGAAAAGCAAAATTTTATTTCTTACGAAAATTTTCTCAAAATTTTATTTCGAATGAAAATTTTGCTAAAATTTTTATTTTTGTGGAAAATATTGTCAAATTTTATTTATATAAAAAAAATTTAAAAATGTTATCTCTAATGGAAATTGTGTCAAAATATTATTTGTATAGAAAATTTTGTCAAAATTTTATTTCTATAGAAAATTTTATCAAAATTTTATTTCTGTACAAAACTTTGTCAAGATTTTATTGTACAGAAAATTTTGTTAAAATTTTGTTGTATGGAAAATTTTTTTAATTTTTTCTTTGTGGAAAATTTTGTCAAAATTTTATTTATATAAAAAATTTTGTAAACATTTTATCTCTAATGAAAATCGTGTAAAAATTTTATTTGTATAGAAAATTTTGTCACAATTTTGTTTCTGTTGAAAATTTTGATAAAATTTTATTTCTATAGAAAATTTTGTCAAAATGTTGACAAAATGATATTGCTATATAAAGTTTTTCAAAATTTTATTTCTATATAAAATTTTATCAAAATATTGTTACTATATAAAACTTGCGTCAAAATTTTATTTCTAATGAATATTTTGTTAAAATTTTATTTCTATAGAAAATGTTGTCAACATTTTATTCAATGAATCAAGAATTCTACCAATCTAGCAAACTGTAAGATATCTACCATTTTTGATAGAATTCTACCAACTGCACCACGGGAGCCACGGTGGTGCAATGGTTAGCATGCCCGCCTTGCATACACAAGGTCGTGGGTTCGATTCCTGCTTCGACCGAACACCAAAAAGTTTTCCAGCGGTGGATTATCCCACCTCAGTAATGCTGGTGACATTTCTGAGGGTTTCAAAGCTTCTCTAAGTGGTTTCACTGCAATGTGGAACGCCGTTCGGACTCGGCTATAAAAAAGGAGGTCCCTTGTCATTGAGCGGAACATGGAATCGGACAGCACTCAGTGATAAGAGAGAAGTTCACCAATGTGGTATCACAATGCACTGAATAGTCTAAGTGAGCCTGATACATCGGGCTGCCACCTAACCTAACCTACCAACTGCAGCAACCGTGGTAGAAATGGGATTGTGGAAGACTTTAAATACTTTGGGATTTGTTATGGACACTTAAGGTCATAAATTTAATATTGTATTAGAATTTAGAGGCAATTTGATGAAACTTATTCCACCCTTAAAACAGTCGGTTTAAATGAATTTCTTGGATCACAAGATTTTATATAAATCCGATGAAAACCACGATCCACAGCCTAAAGTTATGAAAGAATATATTTATATATGGGGGCTATATCAAAATATGGACAGATATGGTAGAGGTATTTATGAATTTAAAATTTCTCTGGATTTCCAGCCGGATGAAAATTGCGAGAGCTGTCTATATGGGTGCTATATCGAAACATGGAGCAATGTAGTCGATCCTAGATTTTGGTCTGCCTGCATAAAATAGACGAGATTGTGCAAAATTTTTGTACGATAGCTCAATTATTGAAGGCTATAGCATGATTATTTTTTTATGCATATAAGTTTCCCTTAAATATAAAATCGGCAAACTTTGAAAGCCTATCAAATTTCCCTAAACCTCAAACTATACAAACATTTCACCAGTTGTCTCTCGGCTAATTCTAGTAATGCTTCAAAGACCTTTTATGCACAATTTCCCAGTTATTAACAATTCCCCTCTAAAATATTCTTCTCATTTATTATTTATGAAGACAAGTAAATTTTCCATGTTATGCCATTTAGAATGTTTTCAACAGTCAGAGAAAGATTGTTTGCTAGAAAACTAACATTTGAAGTTTATTTCGAATTTCATATTTAGCAGAAAACAAAAACAACTAAAAAACAATAACGTGCAGATAACAATTCTTAGAAGAGACACACCAAAGCCTATACTCACAGACTAGAAAAAAAAACACAAAACAACAGCAAAGATACCGGCAAAATGTTGAAGTGAAGAAGAAAAAAAAAAAAAACAAATGAACAAAAAATATAATTAAGAAAAAATGTTAAAAAAAACACCACAGAGAACCTCAATGCGCCTTAGGGGGAATCTTGCAACTGTTATTTTAATGAGTTTCAAACGGCCAGAGTAGAACCGTTTCTTCGATCATTCGTTTGGTATGATCTTGAAAAAAAAAAATAGAAAAACATAAACAATAAGCCAAGTTTTGATGAAAAAACAAACGAAACAAATACAAGTTCGTTAAATTAAATTTCTTCTAGGGGAATATGTGAACCAAAACAAATTGAAAACAATTGGGTAAATATGCCAAATTCAATTGGGATCTATTCACTTCCAACTCAAATGATTCATATAGAAAATTTTTAAAAGGAAACAAGGTCGTTTTAGAGTTTATTTTTTACACAGATGTAAGGTATTTTTAATTTAAATTATTAACACTAAGATAATGTAATAATAAAAAAATGTGTAACCAATGGTCATAAATACATAATGTGTTAAAAAATTTGGAAAAAAAATACCTGAAAAAATGTTTTGTGGTAATAATCAATATTAAGGCGACCGAGCATGGATATAAATCATTAGTATGTGGATATTAAAAGGAAGTAATATAATTTTCTGAAAATAATGTAGAAATTTTAAGTATTATGGCCTTATATATCCCTTGCGACAGGCACTGTACTGTATTATCGCTCTAAATAGTCCTGAATATCTCTTATTTGGTTAATGTTGAATTGTAATTTTTTTAAGTTAATTTAATTTTTACTCATTTTAATTTATTTTTTTAAATTTTTCTTTTTAGGTAAGACTTCAAGAATATTTAGTTTAGAACAATTTTCAAAAAAGTAGTGGTAAGTTGAAAGCTTGTTTTTTAATAATAAGGAGTTCATGTCATGCTCCATGATTGGTTGGCCGAAGGGTACCGATCATTTTACACCGTGGGAGCCACCGTGGTGCAATGGTTAGCATGCCCGCCTTGCATACACAAGGTCGTGGGTTCGATTCCTGCTACGACCGAACACCAAAAAGTTTTTCAGCGGTGGATTATCCCACCTCAGTAATGCTGGTGACATTTCTGAGGGTTTCAAAGCTTCTCTAAGTGGTTTCACTGCAACCACTATAAAAAGGAGGTCCCTTGTCATTGAGCCTAACATGGAATCGGGCAGCACTCAGTGATAAGAGAGAAGTTCACCAATGTGTTATCACAATGGACTGAATAGTCTAAGTGAGCCTGAAACATCGGGCTGCCACCTAACCTAACCTACCCCCATCCTATGGTGGAGGGTATCAAAATAACATCTAGTTCTTCAAAGTCGAAAGAAGTCGCAAAGTCGAATATTCATATTTTGAAAGAGACAACATTTCATTATAATAACCTCAAACTTGTTTTAAGAGCAAAAGTATTCATTGCTATTAAATCAAGATTTTAATAAATTTTGAAGTGAACATGCACATTTATAAATGAAAATAAAATTTAACTTGAGAAAGGCAACCATTTTGACATTACACACCAGAATCTGATGATCGTGACTGTTACTGCAATCAGATCAGGAACCAGATCATACTGTACTCATGTCGAACAAAACCCAAATTGAAGATTATTAATACAAATCAGTTTTTTCATTGCTGCTCCAGCATAAACATTCCCGCTCGAAGTATGTATAGCTAATATATGGATTATGGAGTGAAAATTCAACTTTATTAATGAATATAAGTTTTAACTGGAGAATGAAAACCATTTTTAGATTCCACACCAGAGTCTGACGATCCCGCCCATGACTGCAACTTTGGGAATTAGATTGTGGATTTATTTATTTGGCAGCGAACTTTCCTCCTACAACAGATTAGCCTCCTGGAAAATGTTAAGCACTTTTTCTGAAACACTTTTCCTATGTTGACTTTTCCTATGTTGACTCCTACACCTCAGGGAGCCACCGTGGTGGAATGGTTAGCATGCCCGCCTTTCATACATAAGGTCGTGGGATGGGAGCCACCGTGGTGCAATGGTTAGCATGCCCGCCTTGCATACACAAGATCGTGGGTTCGATTCCTGCTACGACCGAACACCAAAAAGTTTTTCAGCGGTGGATTATCCCACCTCAGTAATGCTGGTGACATTTCTAAGGGTTTCAAAGCTTCTCTAAGTGGTTTCACTGGAATGTGGAACGCCGTTCGGACTCGGCTATAAAAAGGAGGTCCCTTGTCATTGAGCTTAACATGGAATCGGGCAGCACTCAGTGATAAGAGGAAAGTTCACCACTGTGGTATCACAATGGACTGAATAGTCTAAGTGAGCCTGATACATCGGGCTGCCACATAACCTAACCTAACCTAACCTATCATTTTACAATATAAGTCGGTAGTACTATCCATTCATCAAAAATTTTGGCAGATTTTAGTGAGTGTAAATTAGCGGGACTAGAAAAAGTTAAAATTTTTTGTTTTGTAAAAATATTTCGTTGTAATGTTGATACACACTTAATTAGGGTATGGTCACACAAGGCAAATATTTGACCAAAATGACCGTCAAACTTTTTTCCAGGAACATTTTGGGAATATCTGGATAGGATTTTTTTGGAAAACATTCCAGCAAACATTTTAAGCTCATATTGGATATATAACATATATGAGCTAAAAATGTATGCTGGTTTGACTCTGGTAATGGCTTATTTGTTTGCCCAGTGTGACCGCACCGCTAGACTATGAACCTAGGTTACACACCAAAAAAATTTTTCTGATTCAATCACGAAATTAATTGATCCAATTAATTTTTAATTGAAATGTTTTCAATCACAGAAATGATAGTATCAATTAAAAAATTAATTGAAGGTCAATTAAAAAGTTAATTGATCCAATTAAAAAATAATTGATACTATTAGTTTTGTGATTGATTTTTGTTTCAATTAAAAATTTTGTTGAATCAATTAAATTTTTAATTGAATATTTTTTTAAAACTCAATTAAAATTTTAATTGGAAAAAATTTCGTGAAATTTTTTTGTGTGTAGGTAAGGTGGCAGCCCGATGTATCAGGCTCACTTATACTATTCAGTCCATTGTGATACCACATTAGTGAACTTCTCTCTTATCACTGAGTGCTGCCCGATTCCATGTTAAGCTCAATGACAAGGGATCTACTTTTTATAGCCGAGTCCGAACGGCGTTCCACATTGCAGTGAAACCACGTAGAGAAACTTTGAAACCTCAGAAATGTCACCAGCATTACTGAGGTGGGATAATCGACCGCTGAAAAACTTTTTGGTGTTCGGTCGAAGCAGGAATTGAACCCACGACCTTATGTATGCAAGGCGGGCATGCTAACCATTGCACCACGGTAAACCTATCAGTCCGTTTTGATGCAATCAGAAAGAGGTGGTATTATTCTTTCATATCAGAGAACACTATATGATTATCAGTTTAGACCAATAAATGAGAGTAACTGCAAAAACAAGTCTACTTATTTAGCATAATCGTTTTTTGGCGCCCGAGCACAAAGATGACCCTAATAAAGAATACAAGAACTTTAATACGAAAAGAAATGAGTAAAGTTGAAAGACGGGTGGGGACGACTATATCATACTCTAAAACACCTCTACTGAATTAGTAAATCTAAGCATTTAGGGACTATTATGGGCTAATCCCTGGTGTGTATGAACCAGTCCCAGTTCTGGTCAAAACGTATGAAAGGGACCGGTCACTTTAACATGGGTTTGGCATTGGCGGGGTAAATTTACACTTTAGGACACGTCTTGGACTCAATCCAAAGGACATGCCCTGGGACAATTTAGCAGGATCATTCCATAGACAGGTCCTCAGGAACCACGCTCGGATAAACTCTAAGAAATCTGTTTCATTTTGGGCATTCGAATAGCATTCGAAATGAAAAAAAAAACTCTTGAAATATGTTGAAAAATAGGTTTTTCTGATAATTTTATTTTACTAAATGTGTAGATCCAATAAGATTTTAATATCAAGCGAGTACAAGAATCAATAAATACAACTATAGCAACTAACTGGAGCTCCGGTACCAGTTCTGCGATAGGTCCATCAGTAGCAATTTGCACCAATTTGCCGTATGGTAAAATCAGTTGATGCTACGCACTTCTATTCTATGTCCGTATTGAGCCCTGTATCTAAAATCTGAAAAATCCGATATTAATGATTTATTGCAGGTGTAGTTGGTACTATAGAAGATTGAGATTGAGCGAGATCGGTTAAAAATTAGGGTTTATGGTCAAATTTGGATTATATCTAAACCTAAACAGATTTCTATGATATTTTGCAGACTTAAAGGATACTTAAAAATTACTTCCTGCCAAATTTGAAGACGATTGGTAAATAAGCCACATTTGTTGAAATCGGGTGATACATAATACGGGGCTTTGCCGAAATTTGATCCATTTTTCCGAAATTCAAAAGCATTCGTCCTTGTGCCAAAAAAAAAAAAAAAAAAAAAAAACGCTGTATGTTACCAAATTTGGTACAACTACTAGGTCGACACAACAAGATCTTTGCCATACTACATTATTCTTCTCTTACTTCCAAGGTTCCAAGGTATTGATTCACTTTATCCGATTCGCTCTCTGTTGTTCCCTCAGTTTTGTTGGGAATTTCAATCGGTATATGTCCATCTGGTTATCATCTCATTCTACTATTCCTAAATGCCTTTTCTATATTCATATTTTTTAGCTGGTTTGATTCTATTGGCTTTTGAAATATTAATATCTACTGGCGTATGTCAGATTTGGCGCCCGTGCAGAGCTTGCTTAAGATAGCCTTGCTAATATAAAATAATTTTTGCCTTTCCAACACATCATTGTTCTTCGATGCATTAAGTATCCATTTTCTGAAATTTGGTATCATTGCATTGCGCGTTCTATAATCTCATACTAGTATATTTTTTGCGCCCGTGCTGAACTTTGTTTAGATTTTTTCTTAAAGAAAAATTCTGTGCAAGACTACCTGTGCAGACCTTCAATTGACAATAAAGTTATTTGATTAGGTTCAATTATTTTTCTACTTTCATTTTCATCATATTGAATTAAATATTTGTACTATGCACAAAACTAGTTACAAGTCTCAAAATTTGGCGCCCGTGCCAAGTTTGGGCTAGATTGTTTTATTCCAATAAACTTTAAATATAAACCGATCCCCCGATTTGGCTTGCGGAGCCTCTAAGAGAAGCAAATTTCATCCGATCCGGCTGAAATTTGGTACATGGTGTTAGTATATAGTCTCTAACAACCATTAAAAAATTTGTCCATATCAGTCCATAATTATATATAGCCCCCATATAAACCTATCCCCAGATTTGGCTTGCGGAGCCTCAAAGAGAAGCAAATTTCATCCGATCCGGCTGAAATTTGGTACATGGTATTAGTATATAGTCTCTAACAACCATTAAAAAATTTGTCCATATCAGTCCATAATTATATATAGCCCCCATATAAACCTATCCCCAGATTTGAACTCCGGAGCCTCTTGGAGGAGCAAAATTCATCCGATCCGGTTCAAATTTGCAACGTGGTGTTAGTATATGGCCGCTAATAACCATGCCAAAATTGGTCCATATCGGTCTATAGTTATATATAGCCGATCCCCCATCACACAAAAATTGGTCCATATCGGTTCATAATCATGGTTGCCATTCGAGTCAAAAATAATCTAGCAAAATTTTATTTCATAGAAATTGTGTCAAAATTTTATTCCTATAGAAAATGTTGTCAAAATTTTAATTCTATAGAGAATGTTGTAAAAATTTTAAATCTTTTGAAATTTTTGTCAAAATTTTGTTTCTATAGAAAATTTTGTCAAAATGTTATTTCTATAGAAAATTTTGTTAAAATCGTATTTCTATAGAAAATTTTGTCCAAATTTTACTTCTATAGAAAATGTTGTCCAAATTTTATTTCTATAGAAAATTTTGTCAAACTTAAATATATACGTATTTACCCAAGTAATTCGATTGTGGATGATAGTCTTCAGTAGAAGTTTCTACCCAATCCATGGTGGATGGTACATAAGCTTCGGCCTGGCCGAAATTACGGCCGTATATACTTGTTTCACCACTCAGTTATACTGGTAACAATTTCTTCAAGAGGTTTTACCGTAATAAGAAACGCCGGTAGGGCTCGCCTATAAGAAGAAGGTCCCTTGGTTCTTTACGAAAATACGGACAGCATTATTTGATAAGAGAAAAGTTCACCACTTTTGGTATCACAATGAACTGAAGAGTTCAAGTGATCCTAGAATATCAGGCTGCCATTATATCTAACCTAATCTAATCCGCTAAAGGTTCTCTGGGTCATTATAAGCATTTATGGGGTTAGCTGGACGCCCGAGCATAAGTTCATATTTTTGTTTTTAATGTTTTTTTTTTTATTTTCAACAATGTTGCATCTTTCATCATCTCTTGGCTACATAATTTCTTCTTCCATCATCAACAACATTTCAACTGTATTTGAAATTTGTTAATTGGGTTTGTTAACTGTTATCTTACAAAAAATCCAAAAAAAATCTGGCTCAATTACTTAAATTTTTTTCCACAGCCATTGCTGTAGAGCTCATTAAAATTTAATGAGGCCTAAAAAACCAAACCGAAAAAATGAAGACATTTTATTGTCATTCACCCACCAATGTTGGATGCTCATTTATCTTCACTAGGTCTAAATCAGAGTAACTGTCTTCCATGGTTAACTCCTCTCGGATGTAAAAATTTTATTTCACTACTCTTATTTGGTTATAGGCAAAACCATACACGGGCGAACCACCATAATGCACTTGCAGGCAGCACCTGCGTACTCACGATCTGGTAATCAGACATGGCCATGTGCACCTTACTACATAAATTACAGGCAATTGAGTATGTAATCATCATCTGGTTGGAATTGTTTTGTTGTTTTCTGTGTTTTTTTTTTTCGAATTTCAAAGCCAACTCCCAATAAGGTAGCCTAATGGATGAAACGGGCTCTGGCTTTATGTACATGATAATGAATATATTGATACCACCATGTGGTTATCTGGTCTCAAATCTTCCTAGGCAATCTTTCCGCATTTCTCATAGTTGCAAAAGCAATGAATCAAATGCTTTGTTTAAATTGAACTCAAATCCGCACTAAATTGAAAATCTCACAAGATCTTGTTGTGCTGATGACAAGCAAATAGCACATTTAGTGGCGGTGGCCTTAATCTAAATCTAAGCTTTATTTAAATATTTTAAATAAAATTAGTCTAAATTAAGCCTTTGTTTTTAATTGACAAATGTGAGAACTTCCAACTCTAGTTCCATCATTCCATCAACGTTCTTATGAGAATCTGTTTGTTTTTTTTTCTGTTTCTGATTATCATCACAAATGAATCTCAGCTTGTTTTTATGAGACTGGAGCGAGCAACTGTAAGTGTTTGTTTGCTTGTAGGGGCGTTTGTTCGCCATAAGGTTAATGAACTGCAAATGCTATTTATGTAATGTACCAGGCATTAAATATATCTAAGTTTTTCAATCTTCTCTCACTCTAGAGTAAATGCATTTAAGTTTTTCTTCTAATTCCATAAGACAAGGAAACTGATTTTACACATAGAGAATAAATAAGGTTTCTGAGGAAGGTATAGGAAGATATAAAATCGAAAAAAAAAAATAATAATAATAATAATAATTTTAATCGTTGTAACTAAGTGTGATAGAAAGAAAATAATAATAAAAAACAAGTTATGAAAAGCTTAAAATATTTTCATGGCAATTATGTTGGAGTATAGTTGCGTTGACAATAGTTTTTTTTTCTCTCAAAATAAATTTCACATAAACAAAGTTATAACCAAATAAGTTTAGTTGTAGATAATGCCTGCTAAGTTTGCTTTAAGTTCTTGGTTCAATTGATCGTAGTGCAAATTTTGTTTGTTAAAAAATTCATTTCGGAAAAATGGTTGTGATGTTATTTTATTTGCTTCTATTTAGGCTTACATACTTTCTATTCATATAAAAATAATAGCAGAAGATACTTTTCATGAATGTGTTTGGAAAAGGTACAGGTATATTTTTGCCTTTTTCTTGCCGAAACGAAAAAATTAAGTAATGTCAAATAAAACTTGTTGGAGGCCATATATACTATGGTTGCGTATATACAAACTATTTTTAGTCCAATTTTGGACAAACAAAAAAAGAGAACTAATAACTCTAAGTTGGGATTATTGCTATATGTTTGCTTTAAGTTCTTGCTTTATTTGCTTCTAAAACAAAATTTAAAATTCTTTTATCAGTAACGAAAAATCGCTTGCGATGTTATTTCGGGTGCTTTACCTTGGCTGACATACCTACTATTCAAATACATAAATAAAAGCAAAACTATATTTCTTTAATATGTTTGCAAAAGATTCAATAACTTATTTGCTTTTTTTCCCTCTGAAACGAAAAACATAGTTAAAGACAAATAAAACTTGTTCGGAGCTGTATTTTATGGTTACCGTAAATACAAACTATTGTTAGCAACATAGAACAAATTCATATACAAATAATCGTAGGAAATATTATTTATTTATTGTTTAATTTAATCATACAGTAACATAAATATATGATAAAAAAAAGAAAAGAAAGAAAAGGCCATCAGCTATTAAACGCAGGAAATATTTTTCATTATTTTTTTGGAAAATATTGATGAACATTTTGATTTTTTTCTCCGAAACGAAAATCATAATTAAAGGCATATACAATTTGGTGGAGGCCACAATTATTATAGTTGCTGTAAATACAAACTAATATTAGCCTAATAGAAAATTCTTTATGTCAAACGATTCATATATAAATAATCGTATAAAATATTTTTCGTTAATTTGTTCGAAAAAAAAAAATCAGGAACATCTTTTTTGTCCGAAACGAAAAGCATATAAAGGCAAGTAAAACTTGGCCAAAGTTATTATAGTTGCCGTAAATACAAGCTATTTTTAGCCCCGTGGTGCAATGGTTTGCATGCCCGCCTTACATACACAAGGTCGTGGGTTCGATTCCTGCTTCGACCGAACACCAAAACGTTTTTCAGCGGTGGATTATCCCACCTCAGTAATGCTGGTGACATTTCTGAGGGTTTCAAAGCTTCTCTAAGTGGTTTCACTGCAATATGAAACGCCGTTCGGACTCGGCTATAAAAAAAGGAGGTCCCTTGTCAATGAGCTTAACATGGAACCGCGCAGCACTCAGTGATAAGAGAGAAGTACACCAATATGGTGTCACAATGGACTGAATAGTCTAAGTGAGCCTGATACATTGGGCTGCCACCTAACCTAGCCCAACAAAATATTCTTTACGACAAAAGATTCATATATCAAAACTAACTGAAATTTGTTTTATTAAAACCACAGTTATTATAGTTGCCGTAAATAAAAACTAATGTTAGTCCCATAGAAAATTCTTTATGACAACAGATTCACATATCGCAGAAACTGTTTTTATACCCTCCACCATAGGTTGGGGGGTATATTAACTTTGTCATTCCGTTTGTAACACATCGAAATATTGCTCTAAGACCCCATAAAGTATATATGTTCGGGGTCGTGGTGAAATTCTGAGTCGATCTGAGCATGTCCGTCCGTCCGTCCGTCTGTTGAAATCACGCTAACTTCCGAACGAAACAAGCTATCGACTTGAAACTTGGCACAAGTAGTTGTTATTGATGTAGGTCGGATGGTATTGCAAATGGACCATATCGGTCCACTTTTACGTATAGCCCTCATATAAACGGTCCCCCAAATTTGGTTTGTGAGGCCTCTAAGAGAAGAAAATTTCATCCGATCCGGCTGAAATTCAGTACATGGTGTTAGTATATGGTCTCTAACAACCATGCAAAAATTGGTCCATATCGGTCCACTTTTACGTATAGCCCCCATATAAACGGACCCCCAAATTTGGCTTGCGATTGCTCTAAGAGAAGCAAATTTCATCCGATCCGACTGAAATTTGGTACATGGTGTTAGTATATGGTCTCTAACAACCATGCAAAAATTGGTCCATATCGGTCCACTTTTACGTATAGCCCCCATATAAACGGACCCCCAAATTTGGCTTGCACGCCCTCTAAGAGAAGCAAATTTCATCCGATCCGGCTGAAATTTGGTACATGGTGTTAGTATATGGTCTTTAACAACCACGCAAAAATTGGTCCACATCGGTCCATAATTATATCTAGCCCCCATATAAACCGATCCCCCGATTTGGCATGCGGAGCCTCTAAGAGCAGAAAATTTCATCCGATCCGATTGAAATTTGGTACATGGTGTTAGTATATGGTCTCTAACAAACAAAATTCATCCGATCTGGTTGAAATTTGATACGTGGTGGTAGTATATGATATTTAACAACCATGCCAAAAGTGGTCCATATTAGTCCATAATCATATATAGCCCCCATATAAACCGATCCCGAGATTTGGTTTTGGAGCCTCTTGGAGGAGCAAATTTCATCCGAGGCAGTTGAAATTTGGTACATTGTGCTAGTATATGGCCGTTAACTAACTATCCATATCGATCTATAGTTATATATAGCCCTCAGATAAATCGATCCCCAATCACACAAAAATTGGTCCATACACACAAAGAAAAAAAAAAACGCTTGGAAAACGTGTACCGAAAACGTTTTTCTTTTGTTAGAGTTTTTTGAAGTACTTCGAAAATTTTAAACTTTTATCACCAAAAAAATTCGTTTGTTACAAAATTTTTATTTATTCAATAAAAAAAAATATTTTTGAACCAACAACACAGTCCATTTCGTTTAAGTCAATCACTGTTCTTTTCTAACCTTAAGTCTTTAATAAGACACATTTTAGAGTTCATAGTAAAAATTTAATATAGTAGAATGTAATGTTGAACATCTTTTCGTAATTTTCCGAACATATCTGAAATATATGTAAAAAAAAGTTCGGTCGAAGCAGGGCTCGAACTCACGACCCTCGGCATGCAAGGCGGACGTAGCAACCACTGCTCCATGGTGCCCAAACTTAATGTATGTTTCTGTTAAATAAAGTTTGTTTAATCGGCTCGTGGGCGCCGCAAGCTATGCTATATTAATATAACTTATATGGATAATTATCTATTGATGACAATAACAGCTACGTAGCCCAGTGGATAGTGTGCTGGCTTACAAATTGCAGGGTCCGCGGTTCGATTCTCCGTCCAGGCGAAAGGTAAAATTAAAAAAATGTATACAATCGAATAATTTCGTCTACAATTCTGGCTCCCTACGTACCATGCAAAAGTCCATATCGATTTGTAATTATTTGTAGACTTACCTACACATACCTTTTTCGTCTAATATATACCACGTATGGACTAACTCACAATTTAGAAAACGGTTTAAGATACCACAACCTAAGTAATTCGATTGTGGATGACAGTCTTTCGTAGAAGTTTCTACGCAATCCATGGTGGAGGGTACATAAGATTCGGCCTGTCCGGCCATTTATACTTGTTTATTTATACGTTTGGAATAGATTCAGGAACATTTTTGTTTTTTTTTGTCTCCCAAACAAAAAACCTATTAAGACAAATAAAACTTGTTGGAAACCACATTTATTATAGTCGCCGTACATACTAACTATTTTTAGCCCAATAGAAAATTCTTTGTGACAAATATTTCATATGTAAATAACCGCAGAAAATATTTTTCATTAATTTCTTTTGAAAATATTCAGGAAAAAATTGTTTGTTTTTTCTCAAAACCTATTAACGGCCATTTTCATGTAGTTCCGTTAGGCTTTAACTGTCAGTTAACAGAAAGTAAATTGCAAATATCTTCTCTCCAGTTAACTTTAACTGAAATTTTTTCGTCAGTTAAGTTCCTAACTGGCAAATGGAATATATATGGAAGATGACAGCTTCGTCCATAATACGGTTTAAAAGTTGGTTAGTTAACGGAACACTAACGGAGCTTTATGAAAATGGGGGTAAGGCAAATAAAACATGTTGGATGCCACAGTTATCAGTTACTATGGTTGCCGTAAATAAACAATATTTCTAGATCAATAGAAAATTCTTTATGACAAACGAGAAAGTAACTAGGCTTTAATCTCGTTTGAGGTAAACGATAAATCCTCTTATTTTCTATTTGGTAGCGACCTTAAGTTGCCGAAACCAAAAACCTTTGTTATGTTAATTGCTTTTCTCTTCTTTATTAAAAAGGTTCGACTAGAACTAGTTGGAGGCCATATTTAATATGATTACTGTAAATACAAACTATCTATAAGCCAATAGAAATTTATTCAAGACAAACGATAAACTAGTTATGCTTTAATTTCGTTTGGGAAAAATGAAGTTCTATGTTGTTAGTTTGGGAGCAACCTCGAATCGTTGAAGCGAAAAAAAACTAAAGTGATGTTAATATAGAGGCTTTAAGAAAACGAGAAAACAAAGTTAAAATTAATTAAAATACATTCGATACCATACTTACAATGATTGCCGTAAACATGGATTTGTGTAATCCATGTTCCACATAAACAGTTTGTGAGAAACCTTAAGTCGACATTGAAGTTTCAATAATTGTAGGATTTATAATCTTTCTGTAAAGGTATATTTATTGAATTTCCTCTGTCAAATCCTCTTGATTAAACCTCTCTTAAAAAATGGTCCATTTACTACGCAATTTTTTTTTTCAATTTAACTAGAATCTTAAATATTTTCCAGTGCATCACGTAGATCTACTAACAATGTGAAGACCGTTTTTCTTTAAATATGTGATATATACAATTACAACTTTACAGATATGTTGACTAACAACAAGAAAATCTGAGACTAGAACTGCACCATAAAATGTTTAAACTATGGACTGATAGACAGATAGACTGACAGACAAATATGTACATAGAACACGCAACTAGAATTTTCAGATGTCACTTAGAGTGGCAAATACTTTTCTCGGTGATCATCATATTGATAATTATGATCGGATATTCTCATTATGAACTTGTAGTCTATTGTATACTATCGTCATTATCATCTAGTTAATCTTGACAATATTTAACATTATGTTCATCATAGTCTAGTTAATGATCTGTTTAGTTTTTTTTTGTTGGGTTTTCTTTATCTTGAGAAGCTTTTGTTTATAGTTTTTCCCTCTACTACGTAAAGCAGCTAAAGTCGGAAAGTACGTAAGCACTAACTTTTCTACATTATTTGAATGGTTGTTTTTTGTATGTTTGTTTAGGATAAGTGTCATGAACACTGATCACAATATATTAAGTTTTACTCTTTTTTTATACTTATAAAAAAATATATGTTTTAAGGGAAAAATAAGTTCTCCCAATAGGGATGTGGATATAGTTAAAATGTGCCTAATAATCGCAAAAGAAAATTCCAAAATTAAAAAAAATTCTTTAAATTGATAATTATTTTCGTTGGCGCCCGATCATAAACATTGTCACTTGAAGTATTCATAGCTATTAAATCAAGATTTTAATAAATTTTGAAGTGAACATGCACATTTATAAATGAAAATAAAATTTAACTTGAGAAAGGCAACCATTTTGACATTACACACCAGAATCTGGTGATCGTGACTGTTAGTGCAATCAGATCAGGAACCAGATCATACTGTACTCATGTCGAAGAAAACCCAAATTGAAGATTATTAATATAAATCATTTTTTTCATTGCTGCTCCAGCATAAATATTCGCTCTCGAAGTATTCATAGCTATTATATATGGATTATGAAGTGAAAGCTCAACTTTATAAATGAATATAAGTTTTAACTGGAGAATGAAAACCATTTTTAGATTCCACACCACAGTCTGACGATCCCGCCCATGACTGCGACTTTGGGAATTAGATTGTGGATTTATTTATTTGGCAGCGAACTTTCCTCCTACAACAGATAAGCCTCCTGGAAAATGTTAAGCACTTTTTCTGAAACACTTTTCCTATGTTGACTTTTCCTATGTTGACTCCTACACCTCATAAGGTCGTGGGGTGGGAGCCACCGTAAGGTCGTGGGGTGGGAGCCACCGTAAGGTCGTGGGGTGGGAGCCACCGTGGTGCAATGGTTAGCATGCCCGCCTTGCATACACAAGGTCGTGGGTTCGATTCCTGCTACGACCGAACACCAAAAAGTTTTTCAGCGGTGGATTATCCCACCTCAGTAATGCTGGTGACATTTCTAAGGGTTTCAAAGCTTCTCTAAGTGGTTTCACTGGAATGTGGAACGCCGTTCGGACTCGGCTATAAAAAGGAGGTCCCTTGTCATTGAGCTTAACATGGAATCGGGCAGCACTCAGTGATAAGAGGAAAGTTCACCACTGTGGTATCACAATGGACTGAATAGTCTAAGTGAGCCTGATCATCGGGCTGCCACATAACCTAACCTACACCTCTAAGTTTTCCTAGTCTTTGTTTCTTACGTATCTCTGTTTGAACTTCGCCAATCCATGTTAAAAACGACGGCCTTGGACAAGAAAGAAGCCACTTCTTTGATTTTGTCATCCTTCCTGCGAAAGACTTTCAATGTACAGCTTTCTTTTATATTGGTGTGTGAATGCTTTGTTAGGAACCCAGTCAGTAGCTAGAATGTGAGTATTCTTGCTCGGGCGCCACCACTGTATAATACTTAATATGTTCGCCTTGCAAAGTCGATGTCTTATAGACATCTGCATCAGGAACACGGTAGATTTTTTAGTCTTTGGTAGATTGGTAGAATTTTTGATGTGTTGGGTGATTTTACAAAATACAAAATTATCTATAGAAATAAAATTTTTACAAAATTTTCTATAAAAACAAAAATTTTGACAAAATTTTCTATAGAAATAAAATTTTTACAAAATTTTCTAGAGAAATAAAATTTTGACAACATTTTCTATAGAAATAAAGTTTTGACAACATTTTTTACTGAAATAAAATTTTGACAAAATTTTCTATTGGAATAAAATTTTCTATAGAAATAAAATTTTGACAAAATTTTCTATAGAAATAAAATTTTGATAAAATTTTCTATAGAAATAAAATTTTGACAACATTTTCTACAGAAATAAAATTTTGACAAAATTTTCTATAGAAATAAAATGTTGATAAAATTTTCTATAGAAATAAAATTTTGACAAAATTTTCTATAGAAATAAAATTTTGACAACATTTTCTATAAAAACAAAAATTTTGACACAATTTTCTGTAGAAATAAAATTGTGACAATATTTTCTATAGAAATAAAATTTTGACAAAATTTTCTATAGAAATAAAATTTTGACAAAATTTTCTATAGAAATAAAATCTTGACAAAATTTTCTATAGAAATAAAATTTGACAAAATTTTCTATAGAAATAAAATTATGACAACATTTTCTATAGAAATAAAATTTTGCCACAATTTTCTATAGAAATAAAATTTTGACAAAATTTTCTATAAAAACAAAAATTTTGACAACATTTTCTGTAGAAATAAAATTTTGACAAAATTTTCTATAGAAATAAAATTTTGACAAAATTTTCTATAGAAATAAAATTTTGACAACATTTTCTATAGAAATAAAATTTTGACAAAATTTTTCATAGAAATAAAATTTTGCCAAAATTTTCTAAGAAATAAAATTTTGTCAAAATTTTCTAAGAAATAAAATTTTGACAAAATTTTATATAGAAATAAAATTTTGACAAAATTTTCTATAGAAATAAAATTTTGACAAAATTTTCTATAGAAATAAAATTTTGACAAAATTTTCTATAGAAATAAAATTTTGACAAAAATTTTCTACTAAAACAAAAATTTTGAAAAAATTTTCTATAGAAATAAAATTTTGACAAAATTTTCTACACAAATAAAATTTTGACAAAATTTTCTATAGAAATAAAATTTTGACAAAATTTTCTATAGAAATAAAATTTTGACAAAATTTTCTACTAAAACAAAAATTTTGAAAAAATTTTCTGTAGAAATAAAATTTTGACAAAATTTTCTATAAAAATAAAATTTTGACAACATTTTCTATAGAAATAAAATTTTGACAAAATTTTCTATAGAAATAAAATTTTTACAAAATTTTCTATAGAAATAAAATTTTGACAAAATTTTCTATAAAAATAAAATTTTGACAACATTTTCTATAGAAATAAAATTTTTACAAAATTTTCTATAGAAATAAAATTTTTACAAAATTTTCTATTCGTTTTGTTTGTTATTGTTGGCTTCTCTTCAATCGTTATTGTTGTTTTTGATCTCAGCTTAGAAATAAAATTTTGACAAAATTTTCTATAGAATTAAAATTTTGACAAAAATTGTTAACAATTTTTAATTGTTAACAATTATTTGTTGTTTTTTTTGTAGTTGTTAACAATTTTTTATTTTCTCCAATATTATACTCATATACGTATTCATCAGGAACCCAGGCAGGAGATATTTGGAGTATAAAGATTCTAAGCATTTATCTGGTGTCCAGGCTCGTATCTTATGATTGTCACCAATATTACCCTAATAGACATCTTCATCAGGAACCCAGGGATTTATTGAGTAATTAGAATAGCAGTATCTATGATCGGGCGCCACCACTACATAATAGTTAAAATGTTCTCATTACAATCGGATAAACAGGATCGTATCTTATGACCCATGTAGACTTCTTCAACTGTTTTGTATTATTTCTTAAATATTTCATTTTTTTATGGAGCTTTGATGTATGGTATCATTTTATCTACTTGAATTTAGCTATTTCTATTTTATTAATGTTCGAATTTTGTTTCACACTCTAATATTCACTTGATAAACGAAAGAGCTACCGTCTGCTTACTAAATGACTCATTTCTATAGATGATTATTGAAAATTGATGGATGAAAACCGAATGATAAGATAATGACAAATGATTAAATACTCGTATGTTAGGTAAAATTTAAAATTCCAATTTTAATATTAAAACTTATAGTTTTTATACAGACCATTAATGGTGTTTACTCTGATCTTCAAATTACTTAGAAGTTTACTTTGTTTACTTTCCTTTCAATTTCAACACAATGTTTATGTTTACTTTCTTGATAATTCTGTTTGGTGGGATCCATTAAATTTATTAAGGTCAAGTTAACATTTGCCCAAACATTTTTACTTTAATCTATGAAGGTTTCACAAAAAGAGAACCTCTTAACTTCAATCACCATTCACCCAGTGACCCCACCATTTAGAATGTTTCCCTACTTCAAAGCTTTTGTGGTCAGCTATAATAATAATTCGAAAAAAAATAATCAAAGACAACGCCTTATCGCCTAATTTACGATGGATTTTCCTCATTTCATTTTACCTTCAAAGTGGTCAGCAAAAATTGGTGAAAAAAAACAAAAAATCACCAAACAAAACAAACCATTACAAAATTTGGCGTTAATTGTTCGTTTGTTGGCGATATTGGTGGATAGACGTTTTAACTTTCATTAAAATCATTTAGCTAAACAAAACGAACGTTAACTTGTCTTGCGATAGACTTGCCTAATTTTTTAGGGGGTTTGTTTCCTTTCTTTTGGGTCATTTGGGCTATTAAGCGTGAATTGCAAGTTTTGTGTATTTTGCAAAATTGAAAATTGTGTCAATAATTTTTGGCATAATATGAAAATTGTTTTGATAGGTTTTTTTTTCGGAGGAATATATTTACACACCCCCAGGCCATGGTTTTTGGAAAACAATGATTATATGGATTGATAAAAATTTGATTTCTTTCAATTACAAAATTTAATATAAGGTGATTACATAGATTTTGTTCAAATAGCTACCTTGCTACCTTAAGATAAAAAGATTATGAAAAATTATTATTGAAATATGAAATCTGTGTCTGAGAATTCTACTGAATTCGCTTCGAAGAAGGACTTTTTTTTTAAGCCAAAGGCACATTTTTTATTTTGGTAAAGGACTTTTCCATTTTGTTGAAGAAAAGATGCGCCACGATAAAATTTTGAGTAGGCCCGTTTGCCATACAATTCCTTACACTAAAGAAGAGTTTTCTTTTCTGAGGAATAAAATTTCAGACAAAGCGAAATTTTCCTTAACGCTTAAAACAAAAAATCTTCAAAGCAAATAAAATGTAAAGACAATCGTTGAGTTACTTATCATAAATTCGTGTTTATTTGCCCTAAAATAAATTAATCATTACGGCTGATTGGTTATTGAAATCATTCTTAACTGATCAATTTTTAGTTCATCACGGGCGCCATTACTTTTATATAGGCCACGGTTTCAGAGATCAATTTTCAAACGTTGTGGTTTAAATTTTTTCCAGCATTTCATATTTCATGCATTTGTTGTTCTGGATGATTTTTGAATCCTCGTAAAGACACGCTTACTTGGTTACCAAAGTTTCTTATGCTTCCAACTAAGACTTAACTTAAAGTTTCTCATTCTTTCCTTATTTCCTTGTCTTCGTAGTCTGTTTTGGTTAAAAGGTTCCAGCATGCCATGTTGGTGTCATTTGTTACCTCGTGCTGTCTGTGTTGTTTGGGTGTCATTATGTTTACAATTTGCCATACATAAACATAAGAAACATTATTGTAAACCCCCTACATGTAAGGCGAGATAACAAGACATTTTAATCTTTCACCCCTCCTCCAAAGCAGACAATTTTGAACGGAATGTTTGGACAGACTTTAAACAGAACTGTTGTATGTAATAAATTACCAAAACAAAAAAAAAAAGAAAAACGAGAACAAAAATTGCAAACAGGAAGACATAAGACTTTGTTAGGTTATTAATGTAGTCCAACAAATGCGGGTTTGGGTTTCCCTTTAAGAGATCAATTTCTCGGGTTGGTTTCATGGTTGCCACAGTTGGATGGAAATAAATTTTTGACAAAATTAAATAAAAAATAAAATTTTGACAAAAATTAAATAAAAAATAAAATTTTGACAAAATTATATAAAAAATAACATTTTGACAAAATTAAATAAAAAATTAAATTTTGACATTATTTCTTTAGAAATAAAATTTTGACAAAATTTCCATCGAAATAAAATTTTGACAAAATATTTTATGGAAATACAATTTTGACAAAATGTTTATAGAAATAAAACTAAAAAAATCTATAGCAATGAAATTTTGACAAAACATTCTACAGAAATCAAATTTGCCAAAATTTTCTATAAAATAAATTTTGGCAAAATTAAATAAAAAATAAAATTTTGACATTATTTTCTATAGGATAAAATTTTGACACAATTTTCCATAGAAACAAAATTTGACAAAATTTTCTATGGAAATACAATTTTGACAAAATTTTCTATAGCAATGAAATTTGACAAAATTTCTCTAGCAATGAAATTTTGACAAAATTTCTATAGAAATAAAATTTTGACCAAAATCTTCCATAGAAATAAAATTTGGACAAAATTTTCTATAGAAATAAAATTCTGACAAATGTTCTATAGAAATAAAGTATATTTCACAAAATTTCCATGAAAATACAATTTTGACAAAATTTTCTATAGAAATAAATTTTGACAAAATTTTCCATAAAAATAAAATTTTGGCAAAATTTTCTATGAAATAAAACTTTGACAAAATATTTTATGGAAATACAAATTTTGACAAAATTTTCTATAGCAATGAAATTTTGACAAATTTTTCTATAGAAATAAAATTTTGACAAAATTTTCTATAGAAATAAAATTTTGACAAAATTTTTTATACAAATAAAATTTTGACAAATTTTCTATAGTAATAAAATTTTAACTAAATTTTCTATAAAAATAAATTTTAATTTTTTACAAAAACTTGAAAATCAGATTTCTTTTTAAATTTGGTAGATATTTGTTAAATTTTTCCTCCAATTTAAATAAAAAATAAAATTTTGACATTATTTTCTATAGGAATAAAATCTTGACAACATTTTCCATGGAAATAAAATTTTGACAAATATTTTCTATAGAAATAACATTTTGACAAAATTTTCCATAGAAATAAATTTTGACAAATTTTCTATGGAAATAAAACTTTGACAAAATATTTTATGGAAATGCAATTTTGACAAAATTTTCTATAGCAATGACATTTTGACAAAAATGTCATTATATAGAAATAAAATTTTGACAAAATTTTCCATAGAAATAAAATTTTGCCAAATTTTCCACAGAAATAAAATTTGGAAAAATTTTCTATAGAAATAAAATTTTGACAAAAATTTTTTTATACAAATAATATATTTCACAAAATATCCATGGAAATACAATTTTGACAAAATTTTCTATAGAAATAAAATTTTGACAAAATTTTCTATAGAAATAAAATTTTGACAAAATTTTCTATAGAAATAAAATTTTGACAAAATTTGCTATAGAAACAAAATTTTGACAAAATTTGCTATAGAAACAAAATTTTGACAAAATTTTGGATAGAAATAAAATTTTGATAAAATTTTCCATGGAAGTACAATTTTGACAAAATTTTCTATAGAAATAAAATTTTGACAAAATTTTCTATAGAAAAAAAATTTTGAAAAAATAATAATATTATTCTGACAAAATTTTATATAAAAATAAAATGTTAAAAATTTTTTTGTAGCAATGAAATTTTGATAAAAGTTTATATAAAAATAAAATTTTGACAAAAATTTGGATAGAAATACAATTTTGACAAAATTTTCGATAGAAATAAAATTTTGACAAAATTTTCTATTCCAATAAAATTTTGATAAAATTTTGTATAAAAATAAAATTTTGACAAAAATTTGGATAAAAATAAAATTTTGACAAAATTTTCAATGGAAATAAAATTTTGACAAAACTTTTGATAGAAATAAAATTTTGACAAATTTTTCTATAGAAAGAAAATTGTGACAAAATTTTCTATAGCAATGAAATTTTGACAAATTTTTCTGTAGAAATAAAATTTTGACAAAATTTGGTAGATGTTTGTTAAAATTTTCCTCAAATTTAATTAGATGATGTTTGGAACGAGTGGCAACCATGGTTGGTTAACATTTAGAAAAAAAAAGGAATTTGCAAAAATATATAAAATACCCAAGGAAAGTATGTCATATATCGGTAACTTGCGTAAAAAATGTAATACCAAATATCCTCTTTCATGTTGTTTAGCACGTGATGTTGCAGAACTGTTTATTGTGAGCTAATAAGGGTGGCTATCAACATACACACATACATACGTACATATGTTCTTATATTTTAACAGAGGAAATTGAAACAAAATATCTTTCATGGGTGGGCGTAAAAAATGTATTTTGAAATTTATAAAAGCCCAGCTGGTTATTATGACCCATAAAAATGTTACAGTTGGAGAACAGACAGCAGACATATGGACGGACGAATATTAAATCGCATTTTATTTTGTCTTAGCCAACACATGTGTAAGCAAATATTCATACAAAACTTGGAGAAATGAATTATTATGGTTCACCGAAATAGCCCATAATTCATAAGTAAGTGTTAATGATCATTAGAGATTTATTATGGCTTGTTAATTAGATTGGTTAAGCATCTAACACAAATTTTCAAATGAAAATCCAAAAGACTTAAGACCCAAACACCAATGAGTGTTAGGCATCCAAAAAAAAAAACAAAAGACTTAAGACCCAAACACCACCTATGACCACTTTGTAGGGATTACCACAAATGAATGATTTGCTTAGAATTAAAACTTGTGTATTAAAAAAATCCTTAATGGCTCTTTGATGGGAAAAAGAGTAGAGATTATGAAATTTTTGGCTTTTAGCAACCTTCAAAAAATCAAATAGGCATATTTAAAGCAAAAATCTTTTGTTGTTTTTCTATTCGATAAAGAGGTATTTTGTCGGGGTGTTAATTAAAAATTTTCAACACGTATTATTTACAATAAAAATATAGACACACTATAAAGATTTTTTGCTGGTTTTGTTACAAAAACAATTGTTTCACTACAAAGTGATCTGTATACAAAACATGGCCGCTTTAAAATTGTTATTCATTTACTCACTCACCATCATGTGGTTTACTACGCACCACACAAAACGGTTTAGTAGGACAACAAACGACATCGTTAGTTCAGTATTGTGAGTATTTATAATGATGAATACGATATTGTTGCATTAGCAGACATCTCAATGAAACAAATACTCTTATTATTATGTCACCTAGGTGGTGGCCCCCTTTAATATCATAGTTGTCGTTTGTTTTAAGTATCGGAAACCACTAAACTCTAACCGCATGTGATTGACACAGTTTTGAGGCTAAGATAAATGCCGGAAAATTGCTTTAGATTTTATTTTGAAGCCATCAAGCATTGTCGGCGAAGAATTTATGGTCTTTGAAATAATTCTTTATTCATATCTCCTTCTCTCCATCAATGTGGTTATTTACAATTTATCTTTTGTTTTTACCTTGAAGTGTTACTATTCATATTAGCAACTGGCTAATGATTTCGTTTATAGATCGTTCTATTTTTATTTTTATTCTTTTCATTTTATTACTTTTTTAATTCCAATTTATTTTTTTTTAAGTTCTTAGCGGTGAACCATTATGTCTTCAATTTATTTTCTTTATTTTTCTTTTGTGTACTGTTGATAATTTATAGCTCCATATATTCTATCTAATGTTCGTTTTTTTTCCTGCACTCACTGACCCGAAAACAGAAAAGAAATCTTTTGTTAGCATATTTCTGTAGCACATGTTGTTTTGTTTTTTGTTTTTCTCATCAGCCCAGAAATTTGCAAATCATGGCTAAATAACGTGAATAATGAAATAAGTGTAATGAGAGGGTTTACAGCGACTAGATGTAGCCGCTACTTTGCTGTTGAATATTAGAAAAAAAAATATTTTGAAAATTTCTTTAATTGTACTAGGATTTTCTTAAATAATGGATTTAAATTATTAAGGTTGAATTTAAATTATTAAGGTTGGGTTACATATCATGCGTTAATCCGTGCGTTGATGGAAGGGTTGATTTTTTTCAGTTTAAAGCACTCTAACAAAACCTTTGCTTTCAAAGAGAAAATGCAACTCTTCTATCAACTGACGCCTTAATGCATGGTATGTAACACAACCTTTAGGCTTTACTGCAGAAAAAATTTAACTAGCTCAAATCGTATTTAAAAATGTAATTGTGACAGTTTGGAGTCTATAATGGTGGATGGTATTCCATCATTAAAATTTGTGTGAAATCGGATACTAATTGGAGTAAAACAAATATTCGGGTAAATTGGAAAATTTTGAGTCAAAGGTAGGGTGAATTAACATTTTAAAATATTTCTTCTTTTTTCTTGAGATGGGAGGACTTTAAGTAAAAATTTCCAAATGGAAGAAGTACGCTGGGGTTAATAGAATTCTACAAAAAATGGTAGAATTTTTACTGTTTGGTACATTGGCAGAATTCTTGATGTATTGGTAGATTTTGCAAAATATTCCTCTCCAACTAAGAGGTACTTCACAAATTGTTAAAGAAATAAAATTATGACAAAATTTTCTGTAGAAATGAAATTTTGGCAAAATTTTATATAGAAAAAATCTTGACAAAGTTTTCTATAGAAACGAAATTTTGGCAAAATGTTATATAGAAATGAAATTTTAATTAGAAATTTTGATTTTATTCGATCTTTCTTTTTTCCAATAGAAAATAATTAATCAAGCTTGAGATCGTTTTTTGTATGTATTGGTTTCTTTATTTTTCAATATTTCGCAATTACATTGAATTGCTTCATCAGGAGTCGATCTATAATAAAAGTGGTTTGATAATTTTTAATCATGTAAAATTCTTTCTCAAAATTGTTTTTAAAAACAAATAATTTTAGTGGTAATAACAGCTATTGGTTTTAGTATTAAAAAAAAAGTATTAAAATCTTTAATTATTTATAAAAAATTTGTAAACTAAAACCAATAGCTGTTATTACCACTAAAATTATTTGTTTTTAAAAACAATTTTGAGAAAGAATTTTACATGATTAAAAATTATCAAACCACTTTTATTATAGATCGACTCCTGATGAAGCAATTCAATGTAATTGCGAAATATTGAAAAATAAAGAAACCAATACATACAAAAAACGATCTCAAGCTTGATTAATTATTTTCTATTGGAAATGAAATTTTGGTAAAATTTTATATAGAACAAATTTTGACAAAATTTTCTATATAACAAGTTTTGACAAAATTTTCTATAGAATTCTACAAAAAATGGTAGAATTTTTACTGTTTGGTACATTGGTAGAATTATTGATGTTTTGGTAGATTTTGCAAAATATTCCTCTCGAACTAAGAGGTACTTCACAAATTTTATATTGAAAAAATTTTGACAAAATTTTCTATAGAAATAAAATTTTGACAAAATTTTCTATAGAAATGAAATTTTGGCAAAATTTTATATAAAAATGAAATTTTGGCAAAAGTTTATATAGAAAAAATTTTGACAAAATTTTCTATAGAAAGGAAATTTTGGCAAAATTTTATATAGAAAAAATTTGGACAAAATTTTCTATAGAACAAATTTTGACAAAATTTTCTATAGAAATGAACTTTTGGCAAAATTCTATACAGAAATAAAACTTTGGTAAAAATTTTTATAAAAATAAGATTTTGGCAAAATTTTATTTTTTATCAAAATAAAATGTTGATAACATTTTCTATAGAAATAAAATTTTGACAAATATTTTTATAGGAATAAAAATTTGACAAACTTTTATATAGAAATAAAATTTTGACAAAGTTTTCTATAGAAATAAAATTTTGTCAAAACTTTATATAAAAATAAAATTTTGATAAAAATTTTTTATAGAAAAAATTTTGACAAACTTTTCTATGGAATTGAAATTTAGGCAACATTTAATATAGAAATAAAACTTTAGTAAACGTTTTTTATAGAAATAAGATTTTGGCAACATTTTATTTTTTATAAAAATAAAATGTTGATAACATTTTCTATAGAAATAAAATTTTGAGAAAATTTTCTATAGAAATAAAATGTTGATAAAATATTGTATGGAAATAAAATTTTATATAGGAAGAAAATTTTTATAAAATTTCCTATAGAAATAAAATTTTAACAAAATTTTCTACACAATAAAAATTTGACAAAATTTTCTATATAAGTAGAAGTTTGAAAAAATTTTCTATAGGAATTTTCACTAAAATTTTTATAGAAATAAAATTGTCACTAAAATTTTTATAGAAATATAATTTTCACTAAAATTTTTATAGAAATAAAATTTTTACTAAAATTTTTATAGAAATAAAATTTTGCAAAATAATATTTTTTTGTTTGATAGTTTTTTTGGTAAAATTTTCTCAAAATTTTGCTAGATTATTTTAGGTCGAGTGGAAACCGTGATTGTGGCCCGTTTTCTGTATATATCCCCTTCATGTTTTAAAGCAAATTTAGTATCATAAATTGACTTTTTAATTAATATTAATAATGTGTCCATATATCTTCTCGGAATATTCCAAGAAAATGGATGAATTATGATGATTTTGCAAAAAGTAGCGCAAAGCGATGTGCCTCCCTACACGAGCAGACATCCGAAGAACTTAGGCGATATTTTAATCCTAGTTTTGTTCCATTTTGATTTTCAGTAAATCACAGAAATTATTATTTTTTATTTTTTATAATTATTGTATACAAAA
Source organism: Haematobia irritans (assembly GCF_050003625.1). Lineage (NCBI taxonomy): Eukaryota > Metazoa > Arthropoda > Insecta > Diptera > Muscidae > Haematobia > Haematobia irritans. The sequence goes on from NC_134399.1 coordinate 4,780,962, forward strand.
TTATGATGTTTGGATTAAATTAACATTTTGTCATGACGCAGAAATGTGTCCATGATTTTAAGAAAAGAAAAAAAAACGATTTCTAATAATGACAAGAGGAACGATATTTTTCTGAACCACGTATGAGGTATAAAAATTGCTTGGGATCAGTATCAAACACACAAAGAAAATTTCATTAAAAGTCAGCCAACGAAAAAATTTTCATTTATATAACGAAACATTTTCATTAATACAATGAAAATATTCGTTAATAGTACGAAACGTTACGTTGATTTGCAGAAAATTCGTTATATTAACGAAAAACAAATCGTTCTATGAACGAATTTGTTTCATTGGCTGATTTTTAACGACACATTTCGTTAACTTTTTCTATTAGTGAAATGATCCAAATTCACTCACCACATTAAAAAATCCAATCAGATTTGATAATCCAAAAGTGACAAACCCTCAGATACCCACGATTTTGTAGATCTGACCATTAAGCCAATCATGTATGCCCCTCCTAACTATGTCCGAAAAAAATTGCAATAGGATAAAGTTTTTATCTTTTATGATATTGGCCGAAATTTTTTATCGCTTATCCCAAAATCTGTTGTCGGATATTTAAATATTTTCTTCCTATTTAAAAACCGATAGTTCTCCACTCCAATATCAGGTCTCAATGATGAAATTCAGGATAATTGATTGAAGTTTTCTTTGCTAAACTTCAATTAGACCCCCTGTCATTATCCATCAGCCAGATGAACGGCATAATTCTCAGAATCTGTTCTGAATGGCTTACTAGAAACGTATATTTTTACTATTTTTAACTCTATAATAAAATAATGATGATAAGTTAATTACTTTCATCTACCATATTCACTTTTTCTCAAACTTCATGCTTTGCATATTTTTTTCTCAGGAATTCTATTAAAAATTTTTGAAACGAAATTACCAGGCCCCATTAATATAGGGTATAAAACATAACATATCCAGCATATGTTTGTTTCTCAACAAATGCTAGCTACTGCGTGGCTTAGTTCTTTCTTTGTTGTTCGTGAAAACAATTACCATCACGCTTCAGCAGTCATTGTCGATCGTGGTGGTAGCTGGTAATAGCCTCTTCGCCAATTTGTGGCCATATGCAAATGAAGAAGCCAATATCCAGTTGGTATAGTACCGATGAACTTACCAACCAATCCACTGGGGAGGGGGTCTCACTTATACTACAAACGTCAGATATATTTCTCACTTAGTGTCTTTTGGTTTCGGCTACATCATTTTTTTCCCATATTCCCATTCATATTCAATAAATAATGAATTTCATAGCTATTATGGCTGCTGTTGTTTTATTCTTTCTGTTGAGTTAGTTTCAGTGCGTTTTTTGGGTTAACGTTGAATTGCATTTTACTTTGATGCTGCAAGTTGAACTGAAAACGTGTCGGAAATTCTGTTTTTTATAATTCTAACTTATGATTTGCTGCGGTAGACAGAAGCTGATACTCTAAAACGAAATAGATTTAAAATTTAACATAACATCACGTATTTGACCATCGGTAGTGAATGAAATCGATTTTAGTGTTATTACATTATTACATACAAAAAAGCTGGTGATGAGAAAATATGAGTTAAACTCCATAGGGTTAAGAGGATTATAATATAAAGCGATCATAATAATAAGCACTAAAATAATTTATTCTCATACAAAATTAAAGTTTTGGTAATACCAAAAATTTGGCGCCCGATCATGAAGACCTTTACAAACAATCTCAATAAAAGTTAGGTAAGATTATGATGAAGAAGGTTAAGAGAATAATACGGTAGTAAAATAGGGATTTTAAATTTCTTTAGTCTTATCTGACAGAAACCTAAATTTTTGACAATTGTTTCGGCTCCCGAGCACGGATGCCACTCGTGCCCAAAAACTTAAAAAAAAATACCAAAAATCTTCCAAATAAAAATTACTATTTTGAAGTTTTTTATCAAAATATTGTGGTGAGTATGAAAAAATGTTTTTTACATTTGCGGAGAGAGAGAAAAATTAACCACATTCGTTAAAGATTTTATTTCTTTTGAAAGTTGGTCAAAATTTTATTTTTTAGGAAATTTGTGTCAAAATTTTATTTCCTTAGAAAATTTTGTTAAAATATTATTTCTTAGAACATTTTGTCAAAATTTTGATTTCTATACAAAATTTTGTCAAAATAACATTTCTTTAGAAAATTTTGTCAAAATATTATTTTTTAAAAAAATTTGGCAAAGTTTTATTTCTTTATAAAATGTTGTCAACATTTTATTTCTTTATAACAGTTTTCAAAATTTTATTTATATAAAATTTTTTCGAAATTTTATTTATATAAATTTTTTTCGAAATTTTGTTTTTAAAAAAAATGTTGTCAAAATTTCCTTTCCATAAGAAACTTTGTCAAAATTTTATTTCTAAAGAAAAATTTTGTCGAAATATTATTTTTTGGAAAAATTTGTCAAAGTTTTATTTCTTCATAAAATGTTGTCAAAATTTTATTTCTTTAGAACATTTTTCAAAATTTTATTTCTTTAGAAAATTTTGTCAAAATTTTGTTTATTTAAAATTTTTTTCGAAATTTTATTTTTATAAAAAATTTGTCAAAATTTCCTTTTCATAAGATATTTTGTCAAAATTTTATTTCTATAGAAAAATTTTGTCGAAATATAATTTTTTTGGAAAAATTTGTCAAAGTTTTATTTCTTCATAAAATGTTGTCAAAATTTTATTTCTTTAGAACATTTTTCAAAATTTTATTTCTTCAGAAAATTTTGTCACAATTTTATTTATATAAATTTTTTTCGAAATTTTATTTTTATAAAAAATTTTGTCAAAATTTCCTTTCCATAAGAAATTTTGTCAAAATTTTATTTCTATAGAAAAATTTTGTCAAAATATTGTTTTTTTGGAAAAATTTATCAAAGTTTTATTTCTTCATAAAATGTTTACAAAATTTTATTTCTTTAGAACATTTTTCAAAATTTTATTTCTTCAGAAAATTTTGTCAAAATTTTATTTATATAAATTTTTTTCGAAATTTTATTTTTATAAAAAATTTTGTCAAAATTTCCTTTTCATAAGAAATTTTGTTAAAATTTTGTCAAAATATTATTTTTTTGGAAAAATTTTATCAAAGTTTTATTTCTTCATAAAATGTTGTCAAAATTTTATTTCTTTAACATTTTTCAAAATTTTATTTCTTTAGAACATTTTGTCAAAATTTTATTTATATGAAATTTTTTTCGATTTTTTTTTTTTTATAAAAAAATTTTGTCAAAATTTCCTTTTCTTAAGAAATTTTGTCAAAATTTTATTTCTATAGAAAATGTTGTCAAAATATTATTTTTTGGAAAAATTTGTCAAAGTTTTATTTCTTCATAAAATGTTGTCAAAATTTTATTTCTTTAGAACATTTTTCAAAATTTTATTTCTTTAGAAAATTTTGTCAAAATTTTTTTATTTTTATAAAAAATTTTTTTATAAAAAATTTTGTCAAAATTTCCTTTTCATAAGAAATTTTGTCAAAATTTTATTTCTATAGAAAAGTTTTGTCGAAATATTATTTTTTTGGAAAAATTTGCCAAAGTTTTATTTCTTCATAAAATGTTGTCAAAATTTTATTTCTTTAGAAAATTTTGTTAAAATTTTATTTATATAAATTGTTTTTCGAAATTGTATTTTTATAAAAAATTTTGTCAAAATTTCCTTTTCATAAGAAATTTTGTCAAGATTTTATTTCTATAGAAAAATTTTGTCGAAATTTTATTTCTATAGAAAATGTTCTCAAAATTTTATTTCTATAGAAAATTTTGTTAAAATTTTATTTCCATAGAAATTTTTGTTAAAATTTTATTTCTTTAGAAATTTTTGTTAAAATTTTATTTCTTTAGAAAATTTTGCTAAAATTTAATTGACTTAGAAAATTTTCTCAAAATTTTATTTCTATAGAAAATTTTGTCGAAATTTTATTTCTACAAAAATTTTTGTCAAAATTTTGTTTCCATAAAAAATTTTGTCGAAATTTTATTTCTTTACAAATTTTTGTCAATATTTTATTTCTTTACAAAATTTTATTTTGATAGAAAATTTTGTCAAAACTTTTAATTCCATAGAAAATTTTGTCAAAACTTTTAATTCCATAGAAAATTTAGTCTACATTTTTATTCTTAAGGGAAATATGTGTTGTACCTCTTAGTTTAAGAAGAATATTTTGCAAAATCATCCAAAACATCAAGAATTCTACCAATCTACCGAACTGTAGAAATTCTACCATTTGTGGTAGAGTTCTACCAACTGTGGCAACCGTGGCGTGGAGGCTTTTACAAAATGTGTCAACTAAAGTTATGTAAGATGATGCTGCAAATGATTTACCATTTTAGTTTTAATTCAATAGACAATAACTTCTCTATTTTAGATTTCATACGGAGTAGCGATCCATGTCCGACAACATTTTAAGAAGAGTTGTTATATATGAGTTAAACCATAAATTTAAAAGGATCCTGCAATAGGGTTATGAGAAAAATTTTCTAATGTCTTTCAAATGAAAAAAACCTTTTAAAACAAAGTTACATTTTGAATAATGGATTTTGGATTGGCGCCCGATCATGAAGGTCTTCGGAAACTATTTTAAGACCTCGTAATCTTTTTAAACCTCCTTCACATATATTTTTATTCCATTTGCACAAACAGTTTGCCAATATTCCTTCTAATGGATACCCTGGCCATTATTCTTCACTCTTCCTATTGATTGTAGACACAGATATTTTTCCCCTTTTTCTGACTGTAGATTTGGGATTTCCCAAGATCAATAATATAAGTAGCTACTCTAGTGAACTTTTTCGAATCCCCTTCACATATGCCTCAGCTTTATTTTTCTAATTCCATTTTTCCAACCATTTGGCTAATATTCCTTCTTTGGTTAATGGATACCGTGGCCATCATTCTTTGCTCTTGCCATTGATTGACGACATAGATATCTTTTCTCCTTTTTTCCTGATTGCAGATTTGGGATTACCGTTCAATTGTTTTTCCTTATAGCCTATATGGAGGCTGATTTCCTTATTTGGTACTCTGTTACTTGGTTTATGGTTTACAATATCTGGGCTTTTATTTATGCGTGACCTTTCGTTATTGTGCCATGTTTGGCGGCTGTCTGTTTTTTTTGTTTTTCTCAAGTACATAAAACTCCGAATAGCCTACTCAATGTCTGCAGTAAATAAACTTTGGCGGTATTCCTTTTGTGAGTGTGTGCATATACCAACAGGGCATAGACAATTTGATTGTTTCCCATGAAGAGATTTGAACTCTCGATAGAGTGCGATGTGGGAGTATGGACCAGAATAGGGGGATAGGATCAACAGATGTTGTGAAGGAATAGTAGAAAACAAAGACAACCATGATAATCTTTTTGAAGTTACTGATGAAAGAGCTATAGGAGGTCATGATTTTTGTAGTACAATAGAATACTTTAGTCGTAGGAAAATGTTGCAAGAGTGAGAAAGTGTTGTAAACTAATTATGTTATACATCACCGTCGGTTATATGTCAATAGGGTGTTCACAACTAAGATGGGCCCTGGGTTAATTGTTAATAGTATGGAAAATATTTTCATTCGCCAGAGTCCACTTGAAAACGATGACTGTTTGATTATCAGATTCTTCCGGAAAGCCTTCTAGGTATTACTGGAGGCTTCCCCGAACTAAAGTTACAATATATGCTGTTTTTAGAGATCTTTAGAGCACGGCAATAATTTTCTTGAAGAGAACTTTAAAAATGTTAAAAGTGTTCCAAAACTTTCTCAAGATACGACAATAATCCCTTATGGTTCCAACCAAGTGAACAACCTTTAATTTAGAAAGTGGAAATATGAAATACTAAGGAGTAGATAATCCACATTTCCTAGCTTAAACTGTTGCATCTTGCCCGAGATCCGGATTATTATAATCATTCCATAGTTTTCAGTAGCATAGACTAGACGTAGTGGTCCGAAGACAAAATGAGCGGTGAACACGCCTTCACAGGTTTATAAATGGTTATCACCGGCACCGTAATAGGCTTAAAATTCCACCTAAAAACCCGTATTAGGATCGAGTAGGATTTTCCCCTCACATACTTGCGGTGCTTAAACTGTAGCATTTTACTCGCCCTATTGTCCTCTAATAGAGAAAGATAGAGAGAGAGAGAGAGATGTTTCCTACTTAAAGATCTATTACCTTTCAGTGTCGCCATACTTGGGCTATAGGTTTAGGTATGAATATCTTCCTAGGTCTCGTGTCCATGTTGAACCATCCTGCGCATTCAGTTATTGCTCGAAATTCTGCACCAGAACCGTATTGTTCTCCGGCAGCCGGTTGAACTAGAGTACGTTTCCTAGCATTAATCCATGATCTACGGTTTTCAGTAGAAGAAATAGAAAACTTACCGATATAGTTGTTGAGCTATTTTGGGCGCATACGAACTTCCATCTTCAAAAGTATTACCATAGTCATGGCGTTCCTAATCCGCTTTCCATAATGACTGGTATTGGGGTCGAGTAGTCGGAGGAGAATATTTTCTTCACATAGATGTGACGCTTAACCCTCTAATGCATAATCCCGCCTTTAGGCGGGCTTCGTAAAATCAGGAAGCTTTTAGTAAAATGCACCTTAAGACAACAAAAATGGATAAAATAAAAAGAGAACTTAGTAAAATCTGTCCAAGAGGCTTTGCAGCATATACTGAATTTTACCACATAAATTATTCTTGTTTCGTTTTCTTACTTTTGTGTCGTTAACATTGAATATTTAATCAGCTGGCAAAATAAATCATGCATTAGAGGGTTAAACTGTAGTATCTTGATCGAGATCCTGATTTATGTCATTGTCCCATGGCTCTCAAAGAGAGAGAGAGGGTGAAGTGTCCGAGTTAAAGATCTATTACATTTCAGTGTCGCTATACCCGACTCTGGGTTTAGGTATGGGTATATTCTTTATGGGTCTTGTGTCCGTGTTGAACTATGCTGCGCATTCAGTTATTTCTCGAAATTCTGCTCCAGAATTTCCTGCCATTTCTCCATGATCTATGGTTTTCAGTAGGAGAGATGGAAAATTGCCGATCCAGGTGCTATTTGGACGCATTGGATAGTTCCAACTTCCATCTACAGAAGTCGTAGCATAATCTTCTCTTAACATAGGTGTGATTCTTAAACTGTGGCACGACGTTTCAGATCCCGTACTAGGGTCGAGTAGTGGGAGCAGTACCTTCTCTTTACATAGACGTGGCTCTTAAACTGTACAATCTTGCTCACGATCCTAATTTATATCCTCGTTCCATGGTCCCAGAGAGAGAGAGAGAGAAAAGTGTCCGAGTTAAAGATCTATTAGCTTTCAGTGTCGCCATACTCGATTCGCATTCATTATTAGCTCGAAATTTCCCTCCCGAATGGTATTGTTCCCCGGCATTTGGTTGAACTATAGTACGGTTCCTGCTTTTATCGATATTCTATCGTTTTCACCAATAGACACCAAAAAGTTTCCGATCCACGTGTTAAGCTATTTGGGCGCATTGGATCGTTGGAACTTCCATTTACAGAAGTCGTAGCATAATCTTCTCTTAACATAGGGGTGTTTATTAAACTGTGACATGGCGTTCCAGATCCCGCTTGCTATCATCGTTATTTGATGTCACACTTATCGACATGGAAGCCTTCAGAACATAACAGCATTCCGAACATCCTCGGAAAATCTCTTCTTAACGTAGTAACTCACTCGTTCTATGGGCTTTAGTAGGAGAGATGTCAAACTTATCGGGCGGCAAGCAATCGGAGTCGTGGATATCGGCTCTCCAGGTTTAAGTATGAGGACCGCAATAGCTTTCTGTCAAGATTTTAGGGGTACATGGATCTTAAGACATCTCTTGTTGAGGAGATTCCATCGTGTTCCGGCGACTTGAATGTTAGAGACATGCCAGACTAATCGGGCGGTAGTCATTAGGAATCGTGCATATTGCCTCTACAGGTTTAGATATGAATATCACTCTAGCTTTCTGACAAGCTTTACATGGAAATCTAAGTCATCTCGTCTTTAGGAGATCGCATCGATTTCCGGCGAGTTGAATGTTGTATAGCTTCGTCCAAGTGTTATGTCGTGATACTCCTTCGTACGTTCTCATTCTCCCTATAAACCAGTGTGCCGTCTCTCTCAGAGATAGTGTCTGAAATTAGTTTCCATTAAAGCTTTTTCTCTATTTCTCATATCATCGATCATTGTCTCGGTAGCCACCGTGGTGCAATGATTAGCATACCCGCCTTGCATACACAAGGTCGTGGATTCTATTTCTGCTTCGACCGAACACAAAAAAAAAAACGTTTTTCAGCGGTGGATTATTCCACCTAAGTAATGCCGGTGACATTTCTGAGCATTTCAAAGCTCCTCTAAGTGGTTTCACTGCAATGTGGAACGCCGTTCGGACTCGGCTATAAAAAGGAGGCCCCTTGTCATTGAGCTTAACATGGAATCGGGCAGCACTCAGTGATAAGAGAGAAGTTTACCAATGTGGTATCACAATGGATTGAATAGTCTAAGTGAGCCTGATACATCCGACTACCACCTAACCTAACCTATTGTCTCGGTTTGGATAAGGTTTTGCTAAAGGAATATCTTCATTTTGGATGATTCGTGGTAGAAGAAAAAATATTCTTTAGAAGCTTGTTTTCGCTTTGAAACGTTTCCTTATTTGGGAACATGTGATTATGTCTTCGAACATGGAAGATCCTGGTCTGGCCATGTAGATGGACGGAGAGGAGAAATGCGGAGCCAGTTGCCAGCCATTATCGCCTCACTTTTGCCCAGTTGATACATAGGTTGACTTTTATTTTGTATTTTCTGTAAAGCTCTTGTAAATGTGATTCCAGCGTAGTTAACTGCGAGTTCACTGGACTCATTGCGGTAATCTTATGTCACACCACGACGCCGTTGCCGCTTGACCGCTGACCAAATTCCCTATAGGTCCAATTTTTTGGTATTTTGTGTAATTCAGGGCACCTAATTGTGGTCCTATGAACTCCGTTCTTTTCAATTTTTGTTCACCATCGTATCGAATATCGTCGGCTAAGCTATGTTTCCTTCTATTCAGTGTACAATTTTTGGATTCAGTCCCCATTTCGCGTTTGTCCATATGAGAATATGGAGTTTCTGCAGCAACTCCCTAAAACAGTATTATAAAATCGTCAATTCACGCTGCTTATTCTCACCTCTTTTATAGATATTAGTTTGTTTCCACCTAGTGAATTTGAATAATCAATCTTGGATGACTAATCAAAGAAGGCAATCCTATAACAGTCAATTGTATCCCTGATTATTCTTAACACCCATCACTCTAGGCTCTTAATGATATTGACAATCATTCCTTTTGTATCAGACCATGACTGATGTCTTAGCTATGGATCTGTCATTGATGTTAGCTTTGTTGATTAGCCTAATCTATAGGAACAGTTGGTGGAGCTATGTCTTGCGGTTTCCCCTTATGGCAGTTCCATATGAGCACTGCGGTAAATAGCCAACCTCAAAGACGGCTGGTTTTTTCATCACCCAGGGAATCGAAAAAAATGCAAATCACATAGTTGAGTGGAAAAATTGTGGTACTGCCAACGAGTTAGAAAGGAAATCACGAACTGCAATGCCAATACTTTGCCTTCCAACTGAGGGCTACCACCGATGGTATGTGACCTCTAAAAACCAACTGTTATGGGGAAGTCGTTTTTTGTTCAATTCCAATGAATAAAGGAATTCATCTCAATTTTGAAAAGTGAGGGAAGTCAAACTTGATCTCTCATTAGGTTATGGCTTTAGGTTGGAAATGGCTAAAACGTTGCAATTTTATGCTTTTTATTCACATTACCTGTCTGTTAGCCATAAGGCTTATATAGCCTGTCCAATTAACAACGTCATCATTTGGGAATTATTTAGTTAGTCAGATGGCTGGGGTTTAGAGCCAAGTGAATATTACCGCAGAGTCAACAGCCGGCTTACCTTAAAAATTTGAATGTGAATGTCGTCATGTGGAAACAGCAACTTGTTTCTACCATGAATCTCTTAGCCATGACGTTGAGGTAGTCAATGTTGCAGCAACCAGACAGTAACTGGATTTTGTTTTTTTTTTTGGCAACCATCTAACAATAAGACGTTAGACTAGATGGCCAAAGACACATAGTTAAATAAACAATGAACTTTTACTTTTAACCAAAAAATTTAAAAAAAAAAAAATGCCACAAAAAGAAAGAAGGACGGACAGAGAGACACATAAATGAATGAATGGTTGGATGGGATGGTGGTAATATATTAATGCTTTCTTTCCAAAGTTACATATGTTTAGGTTTTTATTGTGGCAAAAGTTATTGACGTGGTACAACCACGAGTCAAGTGTAAATTTTCTGAATGGATCCATAAACCTCTGCCACCTCTGAGAAATTACCCTCCACCCAATTATCCATAGTTACTTAATTCCCATTTTTTTCATTTGCAGAAAATCGATCCTCTAATGCGCATACAACAGGAAATCCAGGAGGTTGAGAGGCGTGAGCAGGAATATCGTCGTCTCATCTCTTCAGTGTCCACCATTGCTGTCAATGAATGTGATTCTACCGACAATGGAAACACATCCGATGATAATCAAAATGACAGTTTGCATTCCCTAAGTCCAGTGCCACCGGCAAACTCTTCTTTGGGCGGTAGTGAAGATGGCAATTCAAATATGCCTTCATTGGCCCTGAGTGTCAATAGTACCAAAGATGATGGCCATCATTCCGATGATTCGGGTATTTCAGCTTCTTCCAGTCCCGTCAATGGTGTTTCGGCCAATATCAAGAAACTCAATGAGGCATCAAAACTAAATGCTATGCCCAGTACTCCCATTGCCAATAGGGAACCCCGGTATATAGGTCCAAATTGCTATAACATGACGCCTGAACCACCACAGCAGAAATTGATGACACGTACCGTTTCCACACCCCTGTTGAGTGCTATTAAACCACCAAAGCAACAATTTACCATGAGTCCAGCCCACAAGGGTGTTATGCAACGATTCATTGCTTCCCGAGGAAAATTGCAGTTGGGCAATAGCAATGCAAATCAAATTGGGGCAAATAAGATCTTTTTGAATGGTAATAATGCCGCTGCTATTTTGGGTCTAAATTCTCCATTGGCCACACCACCAAATACACCAATGACACCTGCTTCAGCTTTCCTGCCACATAGTGTGCAACCCGATTTTGCTATACGCAGTCCTATTATTCCTTCGGTGACTTTGTCCCCACCACATATTGAGCGTGATTCGGAGGGCAGGCCCATACGTCCCGGTTATGTTCCAGTGGAGGTAAAAATCCAACGAGAACTTCAGGATTTGAAGTCTAGAGAGAGTGAACTGAAGAAGATACGCAAAATTAGACAATCAACTCCGGATATCTTGGATTCCATTGAAAATGAGTAAGTATTTGGTTAGAGTTCTATGATGGTGGAATTATACGCGTAGAAAATACAAATCAGAGAGATTTATGGGATAAAATCATCTAATATTCCAATCATGTGGTTGCAACTTCTATCCTTTGGCGCTATATTTATCTATCCAGGGGAACCTTAAATTGTTCTAAAAAATGGACAAATCGGGAAATTTCACGATCCTCATCTGATTTGTTACTCTAGGCAGCGTCGAAAGGCTATGCAGGTGAACATTGGAACATTGCTTCAGATATTCCAATAACAGGTTGCTGCATAATCCCCGATCTCTAGATTTAGTTCGTGGATTAACAGAGTTCGTATGACGAGTTAGTCTGCTATTTCATATTGCTGGTATTTGGGCCTCACCTGAAGAATTCGACAGGTTTTTATAAAGCGTCGATTGGCATACTAGCCACAGTCGGTAAAATTCTACCTAAATTAGTAGATTTTTTACTGTTTGGTAGATTTTACAGATTACACCTTTCGAACTAAGATGTACTTCACAAATAAATAAAATTTTGACAATTTTTTTTTAAATAAAATTTTGAACAAAAATTTCTATAGAAATAAAATTTTAACAAAAAATTTCTATAGAAATCAAATATTAACAAAATTTTCTTTAGAAATAAAATTTTCAGAAAATTTTCTATAGAAATAAAATTTTGACAACATTTTCTATAGAAATAAACTGTTGACAAAATTTTTGGATGGAAACAAAATTGTGACAAAATTTTTTCTATAGAAATAAACTTTGAGAAAATTTTCTATAGAAATAAAATTTTGAGACAATTTTTATAGAAATAACATTTTTAGAAAATTTTTTATAGAAATGAAATTTTGAGAAAAAATTTTATAGAACCAAAATTTTCTATAGAAATAAAATTTTGAGAAAATGTTTTTTCTATAGAAACAAAATTGTGACAAAATTTTTTCTATAGAAACAAAATTGTGACAAATTTTTTTCTATAGAAATAAAATTTTGAGAAAATTTTTATAGAAATAAAATTTTGAGAAAATTTTCAATAGAAATTAAATTTTGACAAAATTTTCTAAAGATATACATTTTTTAAGAAAATTTTCTATAAAAATAAAATTTGGACAAAATTTATAGAAATAAAATTATGACAAAATTTTCTTTGAAAATAAAATTTTTAATAAAATTTTTTATACAAATAAAATTTTGATAAAAATTTTCTATAGAAATAAAATTTTGACAAAATTTTCTATAGAAATAATTTTTTTGAGAAAATTTTTTATAAAAATAAAATTTTGACACAATTTTCTATAGAAATAAAATTTTGAGAAAATTATCTAAAGAAATAATGTTTTGACAATATTTATAGAAATAAAATTATGAAAAAATTTTCTTTGAAAATAAAATTTGTGACAAATTTTTTTATATAAATAAAATTTTGACAAAATTTTCTATAAAAATAACTTTTGTGAGAATTTTTTTTTATAAAAATAAAAATTTTATAACATTTTCTCTATAGAAATAAAATTTGGAGAAAATATTGTATAGAAATAATTTTTTTGAGAAAATTATCTATAAACATAAAATTTTGAGAAAATTTTTATAGAAATAAAATTTGGAGAAAATTTTCTAAAGAAATACATTTTTTGAGAAAATTTTTTATAAAAATAAAATTTAGACAAAATTTATAGAAATAAAATGATGACAAAATTTTCTTTGAAAATAAAATTTTTGATAAAATTTTTTATAGAAATAAAATTTTGACAACATTATCTACAAAAATAATTTTTTTGAGAAAAATTTCTATAAAAATAAAATTTTGATAAAATTTTCTCTATAGAAATAAAATTTGGAGAAAATTTTCTATAGAAATAAAATTTTGAGAAAATTTTCTAAAGAAATAAAATTGTGACAAAATTTTCTATAAAAATAATTTTTTTGAGAAAATTTTCCATAAAAATAAAATTTTGATAACATTTTCTCTATAGAAATAAAATTAGGAGAAAATTTTCTATAGATATAAAATTTGGAGAAAATTTTCTATAGAAATAAAATTTTGAGAAAATTTTCTATAGAAATAAAATTTTGACACAATTTTCTAAGGAAATACATTTTTTGAGAAAATTTTCTATAAAAAAAAATTTGGACAAAATTTATAGAAATAAAATGATGACAAAATTTTCTTTGAAAATACAATTTTTGATAACATTTTTTATAGAAATAAAATTTTGACAAAATTATCTATAAAAATAATTTTTTGAGAAAATTTTCTATAAAAATAAAATTTCTCTATAGAAATAAAATTTGGAGAAAATTTTCTATAGAAATAAAATTTTGAGAAAATTTTCTAAAGAAATAAAATTGTGACAAAATTTTCTATAAAAATAATTTTTTTGAGAAAATTTTCCATAAAAAATAAAATTTTGATAACATTTTCTCTATAGAAATAAAATTTGGAGAAAATTTTCTATAGATATAAAATTTTGAGAAAATTTTCTATAGAAATAAAATTTGGAGAAAATTTTCTATAGAAATAAAATTTTGAGAAAATTTTCTAAAGAAATAAAAATGTGACAAAATTTTCTATAAAAATAATTTTTTGAGAAAATTTTCTATAAAAAATAAAAATAACATTTTCTCTATAGAAATAAAATTTGGAGAAAATTTTCTGTAGAAATAAAATTTTTAAAAAATTTTCTAAGAAATAATATTTTGACAATATTTATAGAAATAAAATTATGAAAAAATTTTCTTTGAAAATAAAATTTGTGAAATTTTTTATATAAATTAAATTTTGACAAAATTTTCTATAAAAATATTTTTTTTGAGAAAATTTTGATAATATTTTCTCTATAGAAATAAAATTTGGAGAAAATTTTCTATAGAAATAAAATTTTGACAAAATTTTCAAAAAAATAAAATTTTGACAAGATATTCTATAGAAATAAAATTGTTGACAAGATATTCTATAGAAATAAAATTTTGAGAATATTTCTATAGAAATAAAATTTTGAGCAAATGTTTATAGAAATAAAATTTTGGGAAAATTTTTATAGAAATAAAATTTCGAGAAAATTTTCTAAAGAAATACATTTTTGGAGAAAATTTTTTATAAAAATAAAATTTGGAGAAAATTTATAGAAATAAAAATATGACAAAATTTTCTTTGAAAATAAAATTTTTGATAAAATTTTTTATAGAAATAAAATTTTGACAAAATTTTCTATAAAAATAATTTTTGTAAGAAAATTTTCTATAAAAATAAAATTTTGATAACATTTTCTCTATAGAAATAAAATTTGGAGAAATTTTTCTATAGAAATAAAATTTTGAGAAAATTTTCGATAGAAATAAAATTTTGAGAAAATTTTCTATAGAAATAAAATTTTGAGAAAATTTTCGATAGAAATAAAATTTTGACAAAATTTGCTACAGAAATAAGTTTTTAGAAAAAATCAAATCTGTAGAAATAAAATTTTGACAAAATTTTCTATAAAAATAAAATTTTGACAAGATATGCTATAGAAATAAAATTTTTGAGAAAATTTTCTATAGAATTAAATTTTAACAACATTTTCTATGGAAATAAAATGTTCACAAAATTTTCTACAGAAATACATTTTTGAGAAAATTTTCTATAGAAATAAAATTTTGAGAAAATTTTCTTCACCCACTTGAGCTCTTTTCCGATCAATGTCATTTTCGTTCTCATTCTGCGATACAACGCCCGAAAAGAATTCCGACTAACTTAAGCACAACAAAGAGCGTAGATCGTTATATTATGAAAAATTTCCTGCGAGAGGGGGTATATGAGCTTTAGCTCTACTGTTTGATTTTTTCTAAGTTTTTGAGAGTTTTCTAATATTGTCTATCTTCTACAGATTGGCCGATTCCGATGATGAAGATTCTGAAGTAGAACACTGTTATGGCCCGGGAAAGTTGCGTGCAGCAAAATCTATTGGTGATATGTGTGATGCCCAAAATAATAATACAGACAGGTAAAGACTCCTCTCGTAATTGGGGTTTCAGCACATTATAATCCTATTGTGATATCTTTGTAATCTTTAGAATTTCTTCTGAGCAACATACACGTAATGGAGGAGGTATGCGGCCGGCTGTATCCTTAGCCCAACTTTGTGATGTCGATCCTGAGGAAGCACCCTCATCAAGGGGTCTTATAGCTCAATGGGAAAATCTTATACAACAAAATGCCTAAATTCCTGCTAAAGGATAATCTAACTGCTCCTCCTATACTTACATATATATATTTACTGGCTTCCAAAGCTACAATCGTAAATTGAAAAATTGGAAACGAAGAGGACGTAAGAGAAGAAGAATTGGATCTGGCATCGAGATTTATATAAATAAATTCCCATCTAAGGATTCTTAATTTATATTGACAAGGCCAAAAGGATAGCTGGGGTTATCAATATCAATGGCCTCAATATTTATTAATAATTTAAAATTAATTGTAATAAGATCAAGTTATCTTGAAAATGAGGCATATAGCAGATAACAACAAGGAAAAGATAATTAATCAAATTATTGGAAAAGAAAATGAAAAAAGTTAATATTCATAATAATTATAAAAGGTTTATTAAGTTGTGAAATTCTATTCTATAAACCTCTCATAAATATTTATGATCTTTGAAAGCTTTATTACTTAGATGGCAAATGCAAAAATAAAATAAAAATATTATATTTTTCATGCATTGATTAAGAAAATGGAATTTGTAATTTTCGTTTCCTAATATTATTCCCATATTTTCTAGAAACCTTAATGACCTTCATAAAAAAAATCCGACACAACGAATTTGATATTCGTTTGATAGAAACGTATATCCTTGTATGGCATAGTATATGCTTTTGAAATAATTTATTAATATGTCTCGAGTCCATTAGCGAAATCGAGAGCTGGTATTCATTTTTGTTAGTATTTAATTTATATATTTCCTATTTAACACCTTAAAGTTAACTTTTTTTCTTCATAAAGCTGAAGTCTAAATTCCTCCATACATTTTTTTGTTGTTAAAATTTTTTTGTCATATTTTAGTTTATTTTTTTGTTTTTAATTTTTAAATTACTTTCATATATTTAAATGAAAAAAATATATATTTATAATAATATTTTTATTTAATATTATCTTTAAACGTATAACATGTATTTACCAACGAAAAGAAAAAAAAACTGTGCTTGCCTTAAATAATATAAAGCCTTGAAGTATATATCTATAATTGTAATTGTGATTATAAATATCGAAATCAAGTCTATTGTATATAAATATTTTCCCGATTAATAATAAAATCAATAAATATAACCTTTTGCGTAATTATTTATTACTCTAGGAGATTGAAATAATTTGGTCATCTAAGCTTTTTTTAAGACTTTTATTTTATTTAAAAATATCTCTAAGGATCCAACGACTACAATGAAAAGTTTATTGACTATAGGTAAATTAAAACAAGTAAGGAAAGTCTGAAGTCGGGCGGGGCCGACTATATTATACCCTACACCACTTTGTAAATCCACATTTTCGATGCTATATCAAATACGTCAAATGTGCTGGGTGTTTTTGTCCGAAATACATACATTTAAATCTCACTCCATCTGAACAAAATTTATAATCTATAGACTTAAAATTTAAGTCGGTTAATGGTACACTATGTTAGTAAATGGTACACTATGTTAGTAAAAACAAGTATATACAGCAGTAAGTTCGGCCAGGCCGAATCTTAAATACCCACCACCATGAACCAAATATTAAGGTTTCCTTTGAAATTTCAGGAGGGCTTGAGGACACTTCCGGAAGATAAATTTAAAGATTTCACCTATGAGGACTATATCAGATTCTGGATTCTGGAACCATTTTTGTTTGAGTTTTAGAGGAATTATTAACATCTCTTGTAAGTGTGCAAGAAAATTATAAAATAACGTCTTGATTCGAAATCTTAAATCTGTAGATTTTCACCCGAGAAGTAAAATTTGGAAATTTTACATTGAGTTTCAAGCAATTTTCATGATCAGTTGGCCTTCTACACCCTCAAGAAGTGAAATCGGTCTATATGGAGGCATTACCAAATGGACCGATAAAAACTTAATCCGATACACGTTTTTGTGAGCCTAAAATACCAGAATATTTACAATTTCAGGCAAATCAGATAAAAACTACGGTTTCTCGAAAACCAAGGAGTTAAATCGGGAAATCGTTCTTATGGGGGCTATACTAAAATATGGACCGATACTCACCATTTTCGGCACACCTCTTTATGTCCCGAAAGTACCTCTAGATTTTCAATTTCAGGCAAATTGGATAAAAACTTTGGATTCCAGAAGCCCAAGAAGTAAAATGGGGAAATCGGTCTATTGGGGGCTATACCAAAATATGGACCGATGGTTAGGTTAGGTTAGGTTATGTGGCAGCCCGATGTATCAGGCTCACTTAGACTATTCAGTCCATTGTGATACAACAGTGGTGAACTTCTCTCTTATCACTGAGTGCTGCCCGATTCCATGTTAAGCTCAATGACAAGGGACCTCCTTTTTATAGCCGAGTCCGAACGGCGTTCCACATTCCAGTGAAACCACTTAGAGAAGCTTTGAAACCCTCAGAAATGTCACCAGCATTACTGAGGTGGGATAATCCACCGCTGAAAAAGTTTTTGGTGTTCGGTCGTAGCAGGAATCGAACCCACAACC
Organism: Haematobia irritans; assembly: GCF_050003625.1. Classification (NCBI taxonomy): domain Eukaryota; kingdom Metazoa; phylum Arthropoda; class Insecta; order Diptera; family Muscidae; genus Haematobia; species Haematobia irritans. The sequence goes on from NC_134399.1 coordinate 4,799,106, forward strand.
TTGTGTATGCAAGGCGGGCATGCTAACCATTGCATCACGGTGGCTCCCAAAATATGGACCGATACTCACCATTTTCGGCACACCTATTTATGGTCCTAAAATACATCTAGATTTCCAATTTCAGGCAAATTGGATAAAAACTACACACAAAAAATTATTTTTCTGATTCAATCACGAAATTAATTGATCCAATTAATTTTTTAATTGAAATGTCTTCAATCACGAAAATGATAGTATCAATCACAGTTTTAATTGGGCATAGAAAAAATTCTTGATTAAAAAATTAATTGATTTCATTGCCAAATTTCAATTAATTTTTTAATTGATTCAATTAAAAATTTAATTGATGTTGATTGCAAAACTCAATTAATTTATTAATTAAAAAATGTAACTACACACAAAAAAAATTTTCTGGTTCAATCACGAAATTAATTGATCCAATTAATTTTTTAATTGAAATGTCTTCAATCACAGAAATGATAGTATCAATTAAAAAATTAATTGAAGGTCAATTAAAAAATTAATTGATCCAATTAAAAAATTAATTGATACTATTAATTTTTGTGATTGATTTTTGTTTCAATTAAAAAATTTGTTGAATCAATTAAATTTGTAATTGAATATTTTTTAAAACTCAATTAAAATTTTAATTGGAAAATTTTTCGTGAAATTTTTTTCTGTGTATTTTCAATTACATTCTGAATTGGCTTAGAATTTTTATTTGGATTAACAAGTGATTGTTTGAAAAAAATTTTAACTAAAAATTTAAAAAAAATTTTCATCATCATCATAAACTGACTTAGTCTTCCGAATTTGATTAAAAGTTAAATGTATCAATTAACTTTTTAATTAAAAATTTTAAAATGTTCAATCATTGACTTAATTAACTTAATGTTTCTATCTTGATTAAAAAATTAATTGTACCAATTAATTTATTAATTGAAAAAAATTTCAACTTCAATTAACTTTTTAATTGGAAATATTTTGGTGATATTTTTTTCTGTGTACGGTTTCTATAAGCCCAAGACCCCAAATCGGGAGGTCGGTTTATATGGGCACCATACCAAAACATGGACCGATGCTCACCATTTTTGGCACAAGTCTTTACGGTTCTAAAGTACCTCTCGATTTCCAAATTCAGATAAATTGGATAAAAACTGCGGTTTCTATAAGCCCAAGAAGTAAAATCGGGAGATCGGTCTATATGGGGGCTATACCAAAACATGGACCGATACTCACCATTTTTGGCACACCTCTTTATGGTCATAATATACCTCTAGATTTTAAATTTCAGGCAAATTGGATAAAAACTACGATTTCTATAAGCCCAAGAAGTAAAATCGGGAGATCGGTCTATATGGGGGCTATACCAAAATATGGATCGATTTTCACAATTTTTGGCACACATATTTGTGGTCCTACAGTACCTCTAGATTTCCAATTTCAGATAAATTGAATAAAAACTGCGGTTTCTATAAGCCCAAGAAATAAATCGAGAGATCTGTCTATATTGGGGCTACACCAAAACATGGACCGATACTCACCATTTTTGGCACACCTCTTTATGGTCATAAAATACCTCTAGATTTCAAATTTCAGGCAAATTGGATAAAAACTCCGGTTTCTATAAGCCCAAGAAGTAAAATCGGTCTATATGGGGACTATACCAAAACATGGACCGATACCCACCATTTTTGGCACACCTCTTTATGGTCCTAAAATACCTCTAGATTTCAAATTTCAGGCAAATTGGATAAAAACTGCAGTTCCTATAAGCCCAAGAAGTAAAATCGGGAGATCGGTCTATATGGGGGCTATACCCAAATATGGATCGATACTCAAAATTTTTGGCACACGTATTTGTGGTCCTACAATACCTCTAGATTTCCAATTTCAGGCAAATTGGATAAAAACTACGATTTCTATAAGCCCAAGACCCCAAATCGGGAGGTAGGTTTATATGGGGACTATATCAAAACCTGGACCGATATAGCCCATCTTCGAACTTGACCTGCCTGCAGACAATAGACGAGTTTGTGCAAAATTTCAGCACGATTGCTTCATTATTGAAGACTGTAGCGTGATTACAACAGACAGACAGACAGCCAGACAGACAGACAGACGGACATCGTTATATCGTCTTAGAATTGCTCCCTGATCAAGAATATATATACTTTATATAGTCGGAAATCGATATTTTGATGTGTTACAAACGGAATGACAAACTTATTATACCCCCGTCACCATTCTATGGTGGTGGGTATAAAAAGAATTCGAATTTGACTGTGACAGTCAAACAAGCAAACGTTTTTAGCTCATATTTGAAACATTAAACCACAATAGGAGTATTTTCCAAAACGGTATCCAGATATTTCGAAAATGCTCCAGGAAAAAAAGTTTGACACTAATTTGGGTAAATATTTACCTAGGGTGACCATACCCTTAGAGAAACTGGCTGTTATTTATACTAAACAGATTTCGAACCAAATCCCCGTATTTCTTTAATTTCCCCAATAAATCCCCAAATTCAAGTGACTTATTACTGAACAGATCCATTATTACTGAACAGATTTCGAATAATCGTCAACAAAATTCTCACAATTCTCTAAATTTACCATTGAAAATTTCCCAACTCAAATATTTTCGTTCCCATATAAGATAAAAAAAATCCCCAATTTGGGAGAAACATTCCCAATACTGGCAATACTGTAATGTGCACTCCAATAAAGCTCTTATTTAGTAGATCCCCGAACCATTGAACAAAAATTCACCATCTACACTAACCGCCACTAAAAAAAGCTTAATCCGAATTAATTTTTATAACCGAAATCTAACGTATCTTCCATCAAAGCTCCACATTCGAATATTTCGATATAATCAAAAGGAAATACAGCTGTTTAGTGAGAGCATGCGTGTCAAACAAACTCTTGCAAAGAGAGTTTATTTGCACTCCGAGAGCAAAACATGTCAAAGGACTCAATGAAATTTAATCAAAAGGAAATAATACAAAAGCCGCCTTGTTTTGTTCTGGAGGGGAAAAAACATTTGACATATTAGTCATCTGACAGGTGGTGTGTGTGAATATAGCGGTGGGATTTTATGTCAAAAGAAAGCTTTCTCTCTTGCCCGTGAGAAAGAGCAAGAATTTCGAAAACAATTTTCCCGTTTTTGGATAATTTTTTTGCAGCTGTGAAAAAGATACTTTTTTTGTGGGGGGCTTAGAAGGTTCCTGCCGACTCAGAGCAAAAGCAACGTGCATATGTAGACAAATTTTTGGTGTGTGTTTTATGGCGAAAAATTAAGTGGAAAAATATACTTAAACGGGAAATAAAACCAAGAATATTTCAAGAAAAATTAAAGAATAACAAAAAAAAAAAAAATTTTGCTAAAAGAAAAAGAAAATTTCTTGGAAATTTTGGCCAAAGAAAAAGTGAAATTTTGTACAAGAAAAAAAAATGGCCAAAAGGCCTAAGTGAAGATTTTTTGTGTGTTTGTGTGTGCATATGCCATGATTTTGTGAAAAAGTTTTTCATTCACACTCGCTTGTGTATACTCACCAAGGGGGTGGTGCTGCGGGTGTAGAATGTTTCTGCCAATGTGATACTGTTCAAAATTCCTTTGGACCAATTGTTGTATACATAACAAAGCATAAACGTACAAAGGCACTCGACTGGATTTTCATGAGTAAGACAACAGCAGCAGCCTATGGAGCCACGGCCGCTATACTCACTACCACCACTAGTACTACAATAAAAATTTCTAGGACTTTGGGGGCTTACCTTCGTCTCCTAAATTCTTGGTGAATCCTAATAAGGAGCTCTAAGCATTAGCAGAATCCAGTGAATGCTGTTTTTGTTTTAGCTGCTTCAGGGCAAATTCTACCTTCCTCTATTGCTAAAGATAAAGTCAAGTGTGGTAGGGTAGTTTTCCCACGGGCCAAATAGCAGAGGCAACTATTTTGAAAAACACCCTGCTTCACACTCACTCACTCATACACACCCACACAGAGACACATATGCTCATAGTCAATAGAAATTCAGTGAGTCAGTCAACTGCTTAACTTGGGCTAGAACTTGGGCCAACTTCAAATGCTATCGCCTCAATTTAACAGGACAACTCCTTGAAGTAGTTGAAGTTTATATGTATTTGGCTTAACAGCCTTACCTTTAGCGACACAATCTTGGATAGCTTTAGATCCTGGGCGATATTGATATGGAAGGGAGTATGGCTTGGCTTTAGAATGAGGGAGAATGCCCACAATGAAACATCAAATATTTTTGCATATCCTTGCACTCACTAGCCAAGTTAAAGTAAGCGTAAGAATGTAGTCCCAACCAGTACCAAAGATTGACGGGATGAAGAGGTCTTCAACATAGACCCTATATAGCACAGAGCGAGAGAGAGAGAGAGAACTAGGGAACAGGATAAAGACTTTCACAACCCACACAGGCACACAGAAATGCCGCCTCAAGTATACCAGTCAACTCTGATCCTTTAGAAATTCCCTGAAAACCTAGTTTCTAAAGAACAACAATAAAAAAAGGAGAGGAGCCTTTAAGGACAAGCAGGATGGAGGAGTTTGCATCATAATTACAAGACAAAACAACTGTGCCCTTAATAGGAAAACAACGAATATCTTTTAGAAAAAATCTAAACAGTCTTTCTCTAGTCCCCCCCACACGGCATAGAGTGCAGTCAATTTGCCATATAAATGAAGGCGGAAGCCTAGAGGAAGTTGAAAATTAAATAAAAATAAACAAAAGATCCCAAAAAATCCAAAGAGAAGTCATCAACACAAAAACTTTGAAATAATACAAAAAGGATAGGGAACTCGGTATGAGTTTAAAGGATTCCCCACAAGAGTAAATGCTCCTAAGGATAATAATCACCCATCAAAGTTTTCTTTACATCCAAGCACTATGAACTTTTATCTAAAATCTCTCATAAACTAAAGGTCGTTTTTCTTTGCGGAAATCATGAAGAGGAAATTCAAGAAAATTTAAAAACCACTAGTGCACAAAATCACATTTTATAGTTCCTTGAATAGCATCAAAACTTTGAAAGTTAACTAAACCAATTAGATAGAGAAATATCCTATCCCCCAAAGCATCATCATCATCATCGATAACCAGACGCCCAAATACCCCATAATCTTCGAAAGGATTAGCGAATTTTTCCCCATACATTAAGCCTATAGATAATGGAACGTATGTGGCGTAAAGTCAATCATAGTTTTGGCGGTGGCCGTAACACCAAAAGCCAGGGTCACAATTCTGACACCCCCAATTCGGCTGGGGGCTTTGGTGATGGTCAAGTTGTGGTTGCCGTAGCTGGCTCTAGTTCAGCCACTGGTCGCCGTTTGGCTACCAGTGGTCAAATGCCTACACCTCATTTACCGTCCGCAACATCAACTGCCATCAGTGGGACTGGTGGTGGGGGTAACAGTACTCTGGGTGGTGTAGCTGCCACCGCATCATCTGCCAACCAACCCACCACTACTGCCAATGATCCTTCGTCTGGTTCTACAGTCATGGGTCAATTTCGTAAATCATTGAGTCAACATGTATTGCAGCCCCGAACTGCCTCATCGGAGAGAAGAAGACGTCGACGACGTAAACCACGACCACGACGTAGTGGTGTTAGCTGTGTAGGAGGGGGAGGTGATAATATGTCGTAAGTATTATGATAATTTTTATGAAACTAAATTTTAAAGGGGGAAGGGAAGGAGTTTTCATGAAAGGATTATTAAAAAAAGGAAACAAATTCTAATAAATGATGACAATATCTAATAGTTTACTACAATGGAAATAAAAGTTTATAAATATAACCTCAAGTACGTTACGTTACGTTTCATTAATTGTAATTGTACTACAAAATATTGACCTAATATGGAAGATTATACAACTTGAATTTTGGGACTCAAAATCTACGCAATGCTAAGGACAAAATTCTTTAAAACAATGAAATAATTAAAAGAAAGTTTATAATCCTTGCTTCAAAAATTTTTTTCATTAAATTTAGGACACAAATCTTGAAATTTTGCGTCTCTCTGCTGAAGTTGTAGATCTTTGAAGTAAGGCAAATTTTTCTTTAAATAAAGAAAAACATATTTAATTTAAAGAAATTGTCTTTAACTCAACTGACATATTGAATTTTTAAATTGAAAATAAAAACGCTTCAAATATAGGCTAAGACTTATTTTAGGGATTTGGATCTTTGGTTTAAATTTTTTTTAGCATTAAGAAAACTATTTTTACTTTGAAGTACCTGGCATAATTTGGATTTTCAAATTGGAATTTGTTTGAACATAAATACCTTTATTAATATATCGCAAAAAGAAAAAAAAAACAAATTAAATCTGTATCCAATTTTAATTTTATTGATCCTAGATTTAAAGCCAGGGAGGTCCGTAAAAAATGTCTTTATTTTGAAGAAGCCGCATTTTTGGCTCGGAATCAATAATCCTTAAGGGAAGGTCAAAATCTTTGGATCCAAGTAAACTTTTTTTTTTGAGTGTAGGTTAGGTTAGGCATAGTGGCAGCCCGATATGTCAGGCTCACTTAGACTATTCAGTCCATTGTGATATCACAGTGGTATACTATGATAATAGCTCCGTTCGAGAACACGACAATTTTTTATAATTATCACAATTTTTACTGGAAGCCGTTCGGTTTTGAGCCACGGTTGCCACAGTTGATAGAATTCTACCAAAAATGGTAGATGTTTTACTGTTTGATAGTTTGGTGGAATTCTTGATGTTTTGATAGATTTTACCAAATATTTCACTCCAATTAAGAGGTACTTCCAAATTTCCAATAGAAAAATTTTGGCAATAACTATTAAAAAAATTGTTGCAAAAATTTCTATAAAAATGAAATTTCGATAAAAAATTTTATAGAGATAAAATTTTGACAAAATTTTCTACAGAAATAAAATTTTGATAAAATTTTCTACAGAAATACGATTTTGATAAAATTTTCTACAGAAATAAAATTTTGACAAAATTTTCTATAAAAATAAAATTTTGAAAACATTTTCTCCAAAATAAAATTTTGACAAAATTTTCTGTAGACATACATTTTTGACAAAATTAGAAATAAAATTTGAAAAAATGTTCTATAGAAACAAAATTTTGACAAAATTTTCTATAGAAATAAAAATCTATAGAGATAAAATTTTGCAAAAATTTTCTATAGAATTGAAATTTTGAAAAAAATTTCTATAGAAATAAAATTTTGCAAAAATTTTCTATGGAAATAAAATTTTGCAAAAATTTCTTATGGAAATAAAATTTTGCAAAAATTTTCTATGGAAATAAAAAAAAAATCTATAGAAATAAAATTTTGATAAAATTTTCTATAGAAATAAAATTTTGAAAACATTTTCTACCAAAATAAAATTTTGACAAACTTTTGTATAGGAATATTATTTTGGCAAAATTTTCTATAGAATTAAAATTTTGCCAAAATTTTCTATAGAATTAAAATTTTGACAAAATTTTCTATAAAAATAAAATTTTGCAAAAATTTTCTATGGAAATAAAATTTTGACAAAATTTTCTACAAAAATAAAAAAAAATCTATAGAAATTAAATTTTGACAAAATTTTCTATAGAAATAAAATTTTGAAAACATTTACTACCGAAATAAAATGTTGACAAAATTATCTACATAAATTAAATTTTGAAAACATTTTCCACCAAAATAAAATTTTGACAAAATTTTCTATAGAAATAAAATTTTGCAAAAATTTTCTATAGAAATAAAATTTGGCAAAATTTTCTATAGAAATAAAATTTTGCAAAAATTTTCTATGGAAATAAATTTTGCAAAAATTTTCTATTGAAATTTTGACAAAATTTTCTATAGAAATAAAATTTTACAAAATTTTCTATAGAATTAAAATTTTGACAAAATTTTCTATAAAAATAAAATTTTGCAAAAATTTTCTATGGAAATAAAATTTTGACAAGATTTTCTATAGAAATAAAATTTTGAAAACATTTTCTACCAAAATAAAATTTTGACAAACTTTTCTATAGGAATATTATTTTGGCAAAATTTTCTATAGAAATAAAATTTTACAAAATTTTCTATAGAATTAAAATTTTGACAAAATTGTCTATAAAAATAAAATTTTGCAAAAATTTTCTATGGAAATACAATTTTGCAAAAATTTTCTATGGAAATAAAATTTTGACAAAATTTTCTATAGAAATAAAAAAATCTATAGAAATAAAATTTTGACAAAATTTTCTATAGAAATAAAATTTTGAAAACATTTACTACCGAAATAAAATTTTGACAAAATTTTCTACCGAAATAAAATTTTGACAATATTTTCTATAGAAATAAAGTTTTGACAACATATTCTAGAGAATTAAAAAATTTAAACAAAATTTTCTATAGAAATAAAATTTTGATTACATTTTCTGCCGAAATATAATTTTGACAAAATTTCTATAGAAATAAAATTTTGACAAACTTTTCTATAGGAATATTATTTTGGCAACATTTTCTGTGGAATTAAAATTTTGTCAAAATTTTCTATAGAATTAAAATTTTGTTAAAATTTGCTATAGAATTAAAATTTTGACAAAATTTTCTATAGAAATAAAATTTTTCAAAAATTTTGTATGGAAATAAAATGTTGAAGAATTTTTCTATAGAAATAAAAAACTCTATAGAAACAAATTTTTGAAAAATTTTTCTATAGAAATAAAATTTTGAAAACATTTACTACCGAAATAAAATATTGACAAAATTTTCTATAGAAATAACATTTTGACAAAATTTTCTATAAAAATAAAGTTTTGAAAACATTTTCTACCAAAAATTTTGACAAAATTTTCTAGAGAAATAAAATTTTGCAAAAATTTTCTATAGAATTAAAATTTTGCCAAAAATTTTCTATAGAATTAAAATTTTGAGAAAATTTTCTATAGAAATAAAATTTTGCAAAAATTTTCTATGGAAATAAAAATTTGACAAAATTTTCTATAGAAATAAAAAAAATCTATAGAAATAAAATTTTGACAAAATTTTATGTAGAAATAAAATTTTGAAAACATTTTCTACCGAAATAAAATTTTGGCAAAATTTTCTATAGAAATAACGTTTTGACAATCTTTTCTATAGGAATATTATTTTGGCAAAATTTTCTGTGGAATTAAAATTTTGTCAAAATTTTGTATAGAATTAAAATTTTGCCAAAATTTTCTATAGAATTAAAATTTTGTTAAAATTTGCTATAAAATTAAAATTTTGACGACATTTTCTATAGGAATAAAAAAATTCTATAGAAATAAAATTTTGACAAAATTTTCTATAGGAATATTATTTTGGCAAAGTTTTCTATAGAAATAAAATTCAAATCCCTCATTGGTCAAAACCTTCAATGGATTGTGTATAATGGCCACCCATTCTGGGAATTTTTACAAAATTTTCTATAGAATTAAAATTTTGTCAACATCTTATACCAAAATAAAATTTTGACAAAATTTTCTATAGAAATAGAATTTTGACAAAATTTTCTATAGGAATATTATTTTGGCAAAATTTTCTATTGAATAAAATTTTGTAAAAATTTTATATGGAATTAAAATTTTGTAAAAAAATTTCTGTAGAGATAAAATTTTGTCAAAATTTTGTATAGAAATAAAATTTTGACAAATTTTTTTATAGAAATAAAATTTTGAAAACATTTTCTACCGAAATAAAATTTTGACAAACTTTTCGACAGGAATATTATTTTTTCAAAATTAGACAAAATTTTCTATAGAATTAAAATTCAAATCCCTCATTGGTCAAAACCTTCAATAGATTGTGTATAATGGCCATCCACTCTGGGAATTTTCCTGCTCTACCCTGTCAAATAATTTGTCCAAGTAATGATTTGAAATTTCTACTTATTATGCTTGCCTCTGCTCTATCTAACCCCCTTCTTGAACTTTATCTTGTTCACCTACTATCATAATCGATGCTATGTAAAATCCTTTTGATATTAATTTCCATTAAATTCATATCAGAATGTCGTTATTGAAAAGAGGGCAGATTCTTTCATCTGCGCCTCACTATTATCCTTGCCAACTAGCGTGCTCCACTATTCCCTCATTCATATCAGCATCAGTATGTTCAAGAAATTCCCACTTAGATTTGCATGCTCCAATTCGTAGATGTTCCATAAAATGCTCCTTTATGATGGCAATATGGTTAAGTCCTTCACCTCTTTGGGTTAACTCCTTGGCACCTCCCCTCTGCCAGGGGGTTGTAAAACATATTTTAAAATCTTAATTATTTATGAGCAATTGAGCTAGAATCTGAAATGAGTGAATGCATGAATGGTGCTGATACATTTTTGAAACAATTAAAGTGTTCGTGTTCCATTTGCCACATCCTTGTATGAGCAGGGATTGAAGATTCCCTCGTCTAACATTTGAGGTTTGCATAAATTAATTAAAGTGCAAAAGTAGAAAAATTCAATGGACCACCCACACATGAACCGACCGAAAGCAGAGTATAGACACAGTTCGCGCCACAAAACCACTTTCATTTGGTATTCCAAAAATACTCTTTAACTTAAGGGAAATGATGATGAACAAATAAAAATCGATTTGGCAGGAAAATTGGTAGGGAATTTCCAACAGGGCACCATCACATATACTCAAAGCCAATATCCTCTATACAGATTTAAAAGCATAAGAATGTGTGTGGGCGTATGAATATACTTACAAGGACATGGCAATGTTTCTCCCATAGACTTCACAATGTCTATAGGTGAAACTTAGGATTGGGATACACCACCATACATGCTTCTTTCCCATGGTCTTGTGAGAATTGAGAAGCATTCGTATCTAGGGACTTCTTTTGGGGTTAAAAGATTTGGGTGGAGATTTCATTAGTAATCTATGCCACAAAGAAACAATTTCCTACTTTGGTCTTTTCCATTGAAAATAAAATTTAGTTGAGTCTTAATGTCACAGAAGATACTGGGCATTTGTTTGCTATTTTTCTTGTTTTCCCTCTACTTAGTTCCAGACCATTAGCTAGGTACCTGAGATGTATAGAAAAGTAACATAGATTCTTTGTTTGTAAGAAGTATATAGATTTTTTTACTAAGCCATCATAGGGACACTGAGAAAAAATGTTTACATGGGATTAGCAAAAATGGTTCACAATTTCGGACCTCTCCAAGCCATCATAAAAGATAAGTACCATGGTCATCTAGTATTTCATCATCAAGGGAAGGTCGAAGTTGCATTATCTGACGAACTGAACATATTTCGAATTAATTAGAGTGCAACCTATAAAAATTGGACACTCTGAAAACGAACATCTTTCAAATGTGGACAAAACTTAGGCGATCGTTAGTGTTTACTTCTGAGAGGTTTCACCGTAATAGGATTCGGTTATTCTTCTCCTTCGATGAATATCTCACAAAATTGGTTTTACCTTTTTCGAACATCGGGTTTTTAATGTTCGTCATGTTAAAATTCACCGAAATTGGCAGACCAAAAATTCACCATTCGGAATTGGAAGATGTGCAAGATATCTGAGAGAATAGAAGCCTTTATTCGGCTTTTTGGGTCCTCTCACCTATCTTCGATCGTTCGGTTTCGCAGTTATTTCCCTGTGGTATCAGTCCGTCTTTCCAACCTTAGCCAAGTCCCGAATCACTTCTTCGCCTATATAATTAACTCTTTGCAGATCTCTGACAAAGGGGGTGCTCTCTAACTTTTTCTTTCCATATACGCCCACTCCTGTCCTCTCACCCATCTTCGATCGTTCGGTTTCGCAGCTATTTCCCTTTGGTATCAGTTCGTCTTTTCAAGCTTCGCCAAGTCCCAAATCACTTCTTCACCGATATGATTAACTCTTTGCAGGCTTTTTGGGCGCTCTCTAACTTTTTCTTTCCATATACACCCACTCCTGTCCTTTCACCCATCTTCGATCGTTCGGTTTCGCAGCTATTTCCCTTTGGTATCAGTCCGTCTTTCCAAGCTTAGCCAAGTCCCGAATCACCTCTTCACCGATATGATTAACTCTTTGCAGAACTCTGACAAAGTGCAAGGTCTCATCGTCCTCAAAACACGCCCTAAATACACCGTCCTCTGCTGCTCGTATTCGGGGTAGATGTGCTCTCAATTCCGGTCATTTTTCCCACGGCCGTCCTGACTGTCGTCCAACTCTCTTGGAGTAGTTTTCTCGTATTTTCCTTGTCCGGGTCCAATGTATTTTCGTCACCTTTCCGATCGTTGAGATGTGAACCAACATCGCTTTATGTGTCTTCGGTGTCCATTGCTAATATTGGCTTTGCGTTCTCTAGGTTAGGTTAGGTGGCAGCCTGATACATCAGGCTCACTTAGACTATTCAGTCCATTGTGATACCACATGGGTGAACTTCTCTCTTTTCACTGAGTGCTGCCCGATTCCATGTTAAGCTCAATGACAAGGGACCTCCTGTTTATGGCCGAGTCCGAACGGCGTTCCACAATGCAGTGAAACCACTTAGAGAAGGTTTGAAACACAGAGAAATGTCAACAGCATTACTGAGGTGGGATAATCCACCGCTGAAAAACTTTTTGGTGTTCGGTCGAAGCAGGAATATGTATGCAAGGTGGGCATGCTAATCATTGCACCACGGTGGCTCCGTGCGTTGTCTAAGTTCACTTCCCTATGTGACCTAGCCCTTATCGCAAGTTCATTTGCCCATAGGTTTCCTCCTAGTCCAGCATGTCCCGGTGGCCATATTATTCGGTCCTGCTGTGTTCAAAGTATTCGTTGATCA